>NW_004443939.1:1111863-1117394 GCF_000243295.1 Trichechus manatus latirostris
TGAGGTGTAATCCATACAGAAGGCTGTGGTCTTTGATCTTCATCAGTAAGTGCTTCAAGTCCTCTTCACTTTCAGCAAGCAAGGTGGTGTCATCTGCATATCACAGGTTGTTAATGAGTCTTTCTCCAATCCTGATGCCCTGTTCTTCTTCATATAGTGCAGCTTCTCAGATTATTTGCTCAGCATACGATTGAGCTGGTATGGTGAAAGCATACAACCCTGACACACACTTTCCCTGAGTGGTACAGATGGTTAATGCACTCAGCTGCTAACCAAAAGGTTGAAGGTTTGAGTCCACCCAGAGGCTCCTCAGAAGAAAAGCCTAGAGATCTACTTCTAAAAAATCAGCTATTAAAAACCCTATAGCACACAGGTCTACTCTGATACACATGGGGTTACCGTGAGTCAGAGATGACTCAATGGCAACTAGTTTTTTATATGATAGAAATATATAATATCCATATAATTGCAAGTAACTAGTGTGTTAAAGTGACATCTTTACACAACGGCAAAGATGTCACTTTAAAGACTAAGGTGTGCCTAACCAAGCTGTGGTGTTTTCAATTGCCTCATATGCATGAAAAAGCTGGACAGTGAATAAGGAAGACTGAAGAAGAATTGATACCTTTGAATTGTTGTGTTGTTGAAGAATATTTAATATACCATGGACTGCTAACAGAACGATCAAATCTGTCTTGGAAGAAGTATGGCCGAAAGCTCCTTAGAAGCCAGGATGGCAAGACTTTGTCTCACGTACTTTGAACATGTTATCAAGAGGGATCAATCCCTGAAGAAAGACGTCATGCTTTAAAGTAGAGGGTCACTGAAATAGAGGAAAACCATACATGAGATGGATTGACACAGTGGCTGCAACAGTGGGCTCAAACATAACAAGGATTATGAGGATGGCGCAGGACTGGGCAGTGTTTCATTCTGTTGTACACAGGATTGCTATGAGTCAGAACCGACTTGACAGCACCAAACAACAACAGCAACAGTATGTTATATCAGACATGTAGTGGGCTTTTGTTCTTTGACCTACGCATTCTCTCTTCTATTATCATCTGGACATAATGGCCAATTTTCTTTTGGGGACCTCCACATCCTCCAGTCTCAGATTGTGTCACTGAGGTGGAGATGGCCACTCCCCTAGCTCCAGGAATGGGCATATTACCCAGAAGTAGCCAATGAGAGAGTACAATACCACCCTGGCCTCGGTGATTGGTCCAAGGATGAGCACAGAATTTGAACGGGATTGTTAGAACAATGGTTCTGTTTTCCAGCTGAGATTGCCAGACTGGTAAACTATATGCCTGGAGCTACAGAAGGCCGTCTTGCTGCACAATAACTTGCTTGAGAATGAAGCCAGTCAGAGGAAAGCAGACCAAGATAGGGAGAGAGGCATGTTCCTGAAGACATCTAAATCTACTCATGACTGTTAAGTGAGCTAATAAATTCCCCCCTTTGTCTTCTTAACCATTTCCCATTGGGTTTCTTTCTCAAACAACCAAAATAGACATGTCTAATACAAAACACCACATTAAAGGCACCAAGAGTTTAAGAAAAATTGATAGGAGAAAAATATAAAATCAGGACAATTCTACCCACTCATTTATTTTACTTAATGTAATGTAGTATAAGAGCATCATCATTTTTTTTTAAATTTTTTTGTTGTACTTCAGGTGAAGGCTTACAGAACAAATAGTGTCTCATGAAACAGTAGTACACATATTGTTTTATGACGTTAGTTAACAACCCCACAACATGTCAACCCTCTAACTTCTCAACCTTTTTTTTTGGTGAAAATACACATAACCAAAGATATACCATTTCAAAACTTTCTACATGCACAGTTCAATGACATCGACTACGCTCTTCCAATTGTGCTGCTATTCTCACTTAAGATGAAGGCTTACAGAACAAAATAGTTTCTCATTTAACAGTTACTACACATGTTGCCCTATGACAATGGTTAACAATCTCACAACAGATCCACACTATCCTTACTCAACCTTTGGGTTCCCTATCACCAGCTTCCTTGTCCTCTTCTGCCTTCTGACCCTTGTCACTGGACTACTGTACCTTATTAGTCCCATTTGGTTTTACGGGGCCATCATTTATTTTTAAAGAAAAACTCACATTTGTTGAGCAAAGTCAATATGTATGAGCATCTAGTATGTGTTGGGCACTCGGCAGGGTCCTCCCATAGACCTGCTTTGGGCTAGGAATTGGCTGAGAGAGTTGACACATGGAAAAAAATGCCAGTGCATGAGGATGGATGGGTTTTCCTTCAAAGGACCATTAAGTCAGTTCCCTCTCATGTCTGGCATGAAGCGTGCAAGCGACTCTGAATGCTTTTATTACCAAGTGAATTAAAGGTCACAGGTGAATTTCCCTTAGCCTTTAATTTCCTGCCTATGTGCCAAGGGTGGGAAGGGGGAAGGGCATGATTTCTTGAACACCAGATGAGGCCCCATAATGGCTGGGACAGACAACAGTGTGACAGAACCTGGCCAGCTGGGTCTGGAGGCTGAAGCTGTGGAGAAATGCATCTACATCCCTGGGGTGGAAGTTTGATACCATCAGAAAAAGGACACTGATCGAAGGATTCCTTAAAAAGAAAAAAATAAACATTTATCATTTAAGTACATGAGGTACAAGAGTGAGAAACTGTTGCTCAGATCTCATTAGTCATAGTAGATTGAGGACATGGAAAAAAAAATCCAACATCACATTCCATTTTTTTGTTTTACTTGATTCTATGATTACCTGTCTTTGTAACAATCCCCACACCTGGGCTCCCCTCTAAGTGCTAAATTATCACAAAGAGTCAAGCAGACTTGGGATTGAACAAAGGCTCTGCCACTGGCTGTCTGTTCCATACAGAGTAAATGACAACTCTCTCTAAGCCTCAATTTCCTCAACTTAAAATCAAAGTATCACATGTACCACCAAGATGGTGGGAGAACTGTGGGAGATGATGTGTTCAAAAGTACCTTAAATAAAGTCTTGTACATAGAGGGACACAACAAACATTAGTTTTCTTTCACTCCCTTCCCTGATTATACAATTTCACACTATTTAGTCAATATATATTGAGATACTAGTGCAGCAAAATGTGAAGTGAGATAGACATGTAATTAGGCTGGATGGCTGGGATTTGCATCTTACTTCTGCTATTTGTCATCCGGAGAATTTGGGGTTGAGGTTTTTTTTTTCATTTTTAAAATGAGCAGAATCACTATTGCTTCGTCTACTCACTAGCACTGCTATAAGGATCAAATGAATCAATACATTTTAAAAAAATGCTTTGTAAACTACATATATGTAAACTATATATATGTAAATTATATATATGTAAACTATATATGTGTGTGTCTATGCATTGTGTGAATACATATATACATATGCATATCTATATATAGTAGTTTTATGTGTATGTGTCAAATTACACATGACCATCAGGCTGAAAAATTTACATTAAAAATTGATTGATTTTCATGAACTTGAATTTGGTGATGGATTTTTAGATATGATACCAAAAACATGATCAACAAAAGAAAATAAATAAATCAGACTTCATGAAAATTAAAAATTTTTGTGTATCAATGGACATCATCAAGAAAAAGACAACCTACAGAATGGGAGAAAACAGTTACAGATCATAAATCTAATAAAGATCTAATATCCAGAATAAAGAGAGAACTCTTATATCTCAAAAAAAAGATAAATAAATAATCCAATTTAAAAAAAATGGACAAAGGACTTGAATAGATGTTTCTCCAAAGAAGATATGTAAATGGCCAACTAGCCATGAAAAGATGTTCAACATCATTCGTTGTTAGGGAAATGCAAATCAAAACCACAATGAGGGACCACTTCACACCCACAAGCATCGCTGTAAGTTAAAAGAAATCCAAAAAAAAAAAAACCCAGAAAATAACAAGTGCTGACTAGGATGTAGAGAAATTAGAACTGTTCTGCATTGTTGGTGGGAATGTAAAATGGTGCATCTGCTGTGGAAAACAGTTTGACAGTTCTTCAAAAAGTTAAATATAGAATTATCAATAACCCAGCAATTCCATTCCTAGGTATATACTCAAAAGACTTGACAACAGGTACTTAGACATATACATGTACATGCATGTTTACAATAGCATTATTCACAATAGTCAAAAGGTGGAAACAGTCCAAGTGCTGATCAAAGGATGAACGGATAAACAAATTGTGGTATACGCGTACAATAGAATATTATCTCATCATAAAAAGGAATGGAGTACAGATATATGCTACAGTGTGGAAGAACCTCGAAAACACTACGCTAAGTGAAAGAAGCCAGACACAAAAGATTATATATTGTATGATTCTATTTATATGAAATATCCAGAATATGAAAATCCAGAGACAGAACACAGATGACTGGTTGCTGGGTATTAGAGGAAGAGGAAAATGGCAGAAATCACTAAATAGGTAAGGGGTTTTTACTTTGGAGTGATGGAAATGTTTTTAAACTCGATACAGGTAGTGCTGGCACAAAACTGAATGTGCTAAATACTACTCAGTTGTTCACTTTAAAATTGTTAATTTTATGTTATGTGAATTTTACCTCAATAAATTACTTTTTAAATAAATTGATAGCTTCAATGATGTTCAAAGGAGGTCCATCCAAGAACTGTTCTGTATCTAAATATCTTGGAAAAATAGTCTGTTGTAAAGAACACAGTAAAGACTCCAAATAAATTTTCAAGCAACATGACAGAATTGTTGCCAATGATATCACTGCTATGCGTAAAACCATTACCAAGTGAAACTGAAAAAAATTAAAACTATCCTTAAATTTGCCAAGTTACTTCTAATACTATGACATATATTAAAACTATCCTTAAATTTGCCAAGTTACTTCTAATACTATGACATATCAGCAAGTTTTTCCAAAGTATGTTACTTGTTTATTTTTTTTTAATTTTAGTATGAATTTTATTAATATAAAGCATGTTTGGCATACATTTTTAAAATAATAAAACATACAATATTATTTATTGCCATTTCCATATAGAAATTTGATTTTCACAAAATATCGATTTTGCTGAACTCTTGTATGCGTAGCCAACCAGCCATGTCTAGAATTCATGAAAAGTGTGGTCCCTTAAACTAATGAGTGAGACAAAAGTGAAACAATGGAGATGGATTTTGACAATCCACTCATTCAGCAATGACATGAGTAACCTCTTTCCTAAATCAGATAATAATTTTCAGAAACTGGAAGAATATCTCAAATTTTTGTGCTATTCTCTATGTAACTGCTACAGATACAACACATTATTTTTTTTTTATTGTACTTGAGGTGAAGGCTTACAGAACAAATAGTTTCTCATGAAACAGTAGTAGACATGTTGTTTTATGACATTGGTTAACAACCCCACAACATATTAACCCTCTAACTTCTCAACCTTTTTTTTTGGTGAAGATACACATAACCAAAGATACACCGTTTCAAAAATTTCTACACGCACAGTTCAGTGACATTGACT
>NW_004443939.1:1124297-1137671 GCF_000243295.1 Trichechus manatus latirostris
AAGTGTTTGTCTTCAATTCCACTGATCCTGTCTTCCACTGTTTCAAATCTGCTTCTCAGCCCTTCTATGACATCATCCATTTCTGAAATCTTGTTGTTTATCTTTTGGATTTCTAATTGTTGTCTTTGTATAATTTCTAATTGTGAATTTATTTTGGCAGTTTGCTCCTGCATCATCTTCCTGAATTCTTCCAATTTTTTGTCTGTATTTTCCATGAATTTGTCTATTTTTTCCTCATTTTTGTCAGATTTTGCCTCAGTTCTTGGAGATACCCAATTATTAGAGATTTGAATTCCCTATGAGGTAGTTCTAGTGCATTTTCTTCCACAGGAGAGTCATCTGGTGTTTTATTTTGGATGCCTACTGGAACCATCCTGTCCTGTTTTTGTAAATGTTTAGATATTTTCTACTGTTTTCGGGGCATTCAGTAATTATTTTTCTCGTTTATTGATTGTGGATTTGTTTGTTTTGTGCCTTTTTTTTAAAAAAATTTGACTATGTCTGAGCAGGCATACTGTGTGTTCTTTTTTGTTTGCTCATCTGTGAGCTCAATACTTTTTGCCTCTTTCTCCAACTGGCAGGGCCAGTCACTCAGATATGGTACAGCAGAGCAGGTCTAGCTGAAGAGGATCTACTGGGATGGGTTGTTTGTGGCACTTACTACAGCCACCAGGGCAGGTCGGTAATCAGTGCAGGGCAGGTTCCAGTAGGCCGTGCCCATGCTGGTTGGTGGTGTGATGTCAAACGCCTGGTGCAGGTAGGCAGGATGCAGCGGGGAGATTGTCATGTGTGGAGCTAAGATCGATATGGGAGAGAGGAGAGAGGAACAGGAGCCAAAAACATACAAACAAACAAAAAAGAATGCTAGGGGAGCTTGCTGTTGGAATGGAGAGATGAGAGACTATGAAATGGAGAGAAACAGAAAGCGGAAGAGGAATAAAAGAAAAGAATGAATAAATAAAAATCAGAAAGGTTAAAGAACCACAAAGTTCCCAGGGATCCCTCTGGTGCAGCTGTGAGGTCTGGGGAAGTCACTCTCAGGTGTTGCAATACAGCCTGGCTAGAAGGCATAGAGGTATACAATGCCTGGTGTTCAGGGATCAGAAAGAGAAGGATGATATAGAGGGACGAGAAACTGAGCAATGAAGAAAGACAAAAAGGGAAAAAGAGGGAAAAGAAAACAAATTTAAAAAAGAAAAACAAGAAGCCCCCCCAAAAAAACAGAAAATAAAAAAACCAACAAAAAATAAGTGCTCTCAGGGATCCCTCTGCACGTCTGTCAAAGCTGAAGAGGAGTTCCTTGCCACGCAGCTCTGCCTGGCCAGAAGGGGCTCCCAACTCAAGAAAAGGAAAAGACAAGAAACAAACAATTCAAAACGAACAAGCGAACAAAAGCCCTGGGATCCCACCAGCATGGTAGCCCAGACCGGGAAGCAGCTCCACACTCAAATGGAGCTCTGCAGCCCCTCAGGAAGAAGCAAGGATGGCGCACAGAGCCAGGTACTCTAGCAAAAGGAGGGGGAGGTGGCGAGAGGCAAGCAAGAAATCAAAAGAAGCAGAAAAAAAAAAAAAAGCAACATCAGCAGCCAACAAATGGCACTCAGAGAGCCAGCCAGTGCAGGCTGGTGTTTCTGGACAAGAGACTGTGTCTGTGAGAAGCAGAGGAGGCCGAGTTTGGGTGATGAAGTGTAGAGAGTGGCAAAGCATATATCACAAATTGCCGGTGCTCTGCAGGCCCTCAGGAAGAAGCAAAGACGGCTCACAGAGCCAGGCACTCGATTGAAAGGAGGGGGAGGTGGCAAGAGGCAAGTGAGAAATCAAAAGAAGCAGAAAAAAAAAAAGCAACACTAGCAGCTTACAAATGGCACTCAGAGAACCAGCTAATGTGGGCTGGTGTTTCTAGACAAGAGACTGTGTCCGCAGGAAGCTGAGGGGGCCGAGTATGGGTGAAGAAGGGTAGAGAGTGGGAAAGCGTATATCACAAATTGCCGGCGCTCTGCAGCCCCTCAGGAAGAAGCAAAGATGGCGCACGGAGCGAGGCACTCAAGTGAAAGGAGGGGGAGATGGCCAGAGGCAAGGAAGAAATGAAAAGAAGTGGAAAAAAGCAACACCAACAGCCAACAAACGGCACCCAGAGAGCCGCCCGCTCAGGTGTGTGGAATCCAAGCAGCTGGCGCTTCCCGGTCAAGAGACCGTGGCTACAGGAAGCAGAGGAGGCCGAGCCGGGGTGAAGAGGGGTGGGGGGTGGGAAAGCGCACACTGAAAATTACCGGTTGTTTTGTCTCCCGCTGGACGCTCCGTGAGGCTGCTTTCTCGTACTCCCATTTGCTGGTCTCCGATAGGAGTCCAAGATGGCGGATCCGCACTGTTTTAGCTGGTAGGGGACCTCTGCGTGAATCTCTCCTCACTCTCCATTCTCTGTCAGTTTTCTCACTCCATTTGGTGCATGGCTGAGTTCTTTATCTCTTCATTTGATGTTTTAGGGTTTCAAGATTGTTGTATTCTCTGTTCGGCTTAGTTTTTCGGATCTTTGCTGTGGAGGGACGGCGTGGTGCTTCTGCCTAGAGCGCCATTTTGCCAGAACTCCTTCTACCTGTTTATTTTTTGGCAATTCCTGTCACTGTCTCTAGTCTACAATGTGCTTTCTTCAGATTAAAATTAGCTAAAAACTATTTAAAGAACACTAAGTAACAGCATTTATCTCAGCTCTGCAGCTCAGTCAGCTGAGAAAATAAAGTTGAAAATTTTATAATTAATTTTGTTACTGCTAAATTACAATGAAGACCGTTCTAAGTTTGTTTATAATTTTGAAATTTGTTTATATTGGCAGGATATTTTCTTTTTTATTATGTGTTTTAATGTTTCAAAGTTTATTTACATGAAAATATTACATTGTTGAAAAGAATGCTCTTTGATCTTTGATAAAATTCGGACTACATGTGTATATATCAGAGGCTCTGGGTGGCACAAACAGTTAAGCTCTCGGCTACTAAACAAAAGGTTGACAGTCTGAACCCCCTCCAGAGGTGCCTTGGAAGAAAGGCCTGGAAATCTACTTCCGAAAGGTCGCAGCCATTGAAAATCCTATGGAGCACAGTTCTACTCTGAAACACATGGAATTACCATGAGCTGGAATGACAACAACTGGTTATTTGGTATGTATATCAGTCACGCTCTAACCTGTTAAACAAAAACTACTTCAGGCATTTAAAACAGAAGGAATTTAATACAAGGAATTGGTTATACAGGCAATGAAATAGTGAGAAGCCACACAGGGGAATCTGAGGCACCCCAGAGGTTAGCAACAGTAGGAAGCTGCTACCCTCCGAGTCTAGAGGTATAAAGAGAGGTGCCCAAGATTCAAGACCACATAGTTGAAGCTGTAAATCACTGTGAACCTGTCCTAGGGGGAGTTGGGGCCATGGAAGAGATAAAGCCTCAGCCTGAGATTCTACCCAAGGCACAGAGAGAGGAGAAATACCTGACTTCTCCCCTCCTGTCACACTCTAATCTCACCAGTACATCCTATAGGGGAAACCCAGCTAGAAGGTAGCTGGCTCATGTCAGAGCCTAGGAAACAACGACTTCAGGGACCAGTCCCCCTGCCACAGTGAGGCAAGCAGAGGGAAAGAGTAAGGAATGGATCTGAGGCCAAGCAGACCAAGGACTGACACAGAGGGCAAACTACTTGTGATGGCTACTGTGTTATATGGACTAGAGATATACAACAATATGTATTTGCTTTCTGCCCCCCAGGATCTTACAATCTGCTTGGAGAATCAAGCCATCTGATGATTTGCTTATTAGTATACAGTTCACTCCTGAATATTTCCATAGATAATAAAAATAGCACTTTATGAAACACTATCAAACTCATTGTTTCCATTTTAGAGATAAAGAAATTGAAGCTTGGAGAAATGTCATGAACCTGACAATGAGCCTTGATTTCTCCCTCTCCTTCAACCCCTCTCATTCAAACTATTACCTAGTCCTATTTATTTTACTCTCTATTTCTCAAATCCATCCAGTTCTTTCCACCCAACAGCTTTACCCTTAAGCTAATTCACCCCTACAAATAATTTCTCTGTATTCACCCTTGCCCCCTCCAATTGATGTTCACACAGAGCAGTGATTTCTTAAAAAATACAAATATGATCATGCCATTTCTCAACTCAAACCCCTTCAAATTCTTCCCGTGCTTTTGAGTTGAAGACCAAAATCCTTAATGAAATCTAAATCACCTTGTAAAGCTTGTCCTCTACCCAATTTTGCATCCCCACCTTATGCTCTTGCTCCCTAAACTCCAGCCACACTAATCCTAGATGTCCGTTTTTCCCAACTACAAGCTCCCTTTAACCTCAGGGATTTTGCTTATGCTGATCCTTCTGCCTGGAACATGATCCCTATCTCCCCACTCCCCTACCATATGATCCCAGTTAACTCCTACTTATCCTTTAAGAGCTCACCTCAAACATCCTTTCCTCAGAGAAGACTTCACCAACTCTCTCTTCTGCCCCTTTGTTACAAGCTCTCATAGCCACCAATACTTTATTTCACATTACTTGTCACAGTGCATAATTACACATTTGCCTAATTACTGAATTGTCTCTATCCCCATTGTAAACCTTATGAGGCCTATACACCAGCCTGGATAAGATATTATCCATCTTAATTAATTCCACATCCCTCTCCACTACTGCCACGTTTTTATTTTTCTTTATAGAAAAAGTTCTCAAATAAAAAAGTGACGTATACAACGCTGTCTTTACTCTTTCCCCTTTTACTCTTCAATTCATGCTAACAAGTCTTCTGTCCTTACTACCTCAATGGAATTGCCCTTCACAAGTTCATCACCGGTCTCCCCATTGCCAAACCCAAGAGTCAACAATGCTGTATTTTATTCTCTGTGGGTTATAACCTATCTGACTACTATCTGTTTGTTAGAAATACTTCTCTAAGGCATCCATGACACCACACAGCTCTGGTTTCCTTCTCATCTCTCTAGCTTCTGCCTGGCCATTTTTTTAAATCACCTTACTCCTTTACTTAAAGGAGTCCTGGTAAAGCAATGGTTAAGCGTTTGACTGCTAACAGAAAGGCTGGTGGTCTTGAACCCACCAAGCGTCTCCTTGGGAGAAAGACCTGGTGATCTATTCCTGTAAAGATTACAGCGTAGAAAACCCTGTAGGGGCAGTTCTACTGTGTCACATGGGGTCACTATGAGTTGAAAATCAATTCGACGGCACCCAACAACTCCTATGCTTAACCTCTAAATGCTGTAGTGCCTCAAGTTTGGTCCTAGTCCTTTGTCTGTTTTCCATCTACACAATGTCTAAGTGATCTCATCCAACCACATGATTTTTAATACCCTCTATGACTGCTGACTCACATATTTATTTTTCCAAAGAACTCTATATTTGCATATTCAGTCATCTACTTGAACATCTCATCAGCATCAGAAGTTTAATATTTACTCTTGACTTCTGCTCCGTTTTGAATATTGCAAACTCCTGTGTGCTTCAAGGTCCTTTCGTTTCCTCTGCCTGGGATGCCCTTCCCAGTCCATTTACATGGCTGGTATCTATCATTCAAGTGTCAGTCACCTCTTTATAGAGAGTCCCTCCCTCCCTGTCCTCTCCAAAGTAGTTCTTTCTCCTACTATCTCAGCTTCCTGCCCATTTTCGTCCTGGCACTTAGGTGTCAATATTTTATTTACTTATTTCAGAATTTTACTTATCAATATTTATTGAATGAATAAATTAATGAATCATTTTCCCAGAAATTATGAAGCTGTTTACTGACTCACACACACAAATTCTCTGCTGCATGGTAATTCATCTCCCTGCTTTAACATCTGCCCTCCAGTCTCTCCCATACAAAACTAAATGCCTTTTTAAGAATAACAATAACTATTCTTTAGTTGCACTAGCTATATTCTAAGTGGCTAATAGTCACATGTGGCTAGTGGTTATTGTACTGCATAGCACAGATAGAATATTTTCAATATCTCAGAAAGTTCTATTGGACAGCAATGATCCAGAGCAAGTCACTTCACTCTGCCTCTCTGAGTCTGCTTCAGTTTCCTCACCTGTCAGATGAGATGATATTATATATGCTATATGATATTTCATATGTTACATAATATCATATATGTAAAGTGCAGTGCTTGGTACAGAGGGAGCCCTCTCCCTCCCTTTCTTTAAGGGGTATGCCCTACTTGAGGGCAGGGATCATGTTTAATCATTTTTGTATCCCCAGGGCCTTCCTAGCACAGTGTCTGACTCACAGGAGGTGCTTAATAAATGTCGAACTAAGTTACTTAGCCTTTTTCCTATCATCACCTAAACGCACTGGGGATGAAGAGAAGAATAATAATTTTATGTATACATGAAACAAGATGATTTAGCACAGATATGAGGACTAATATCTATGGAAAGAAGAAAAGACTAGCTAACAACTGTTAATATATATTCAACGTGGTACGAGGTGTTTTGTTTGCATTATTCCCTTTACTCCTCACAAAAATCCTCTGAAGTAACATTTTTAATTCCTGTATTACTGGTGAAGAAACTGAGGCTCAGAAATTCACATCCAAATTTAATCCCATATCTTTCAAAATTCATGCTCTCTGTTATTACATACTACAATCTTCCAGTAAATGAAGGAATGATATCTATCCCTTGTATACTCCACTAGACTACTGTGGTGATAAAGCGAGGTAATATATGTGAACACTCATTGTAAACTCTAAACAGCAGCCAAGTGACCATTATTGCTGTGTACTCATCACTATTAAGCACACTAACTCTGGAGCCAGAGTGCCTGGGCTGGAGCACAGGCAAGTTACTTCAACCTCTTCTGAAAATCAAAATAATACTAGTGCCTACCTCACAGGATTATTGTGAGGGCTGAAAATATTAATATATTTAAAGTGCTTTAAATAGTTTCTGGTACACCTTTGACTCTATATAAGTGTTAGCCATTAATATCATTATTATTACTATTACATGATGGAGAAGCATGAATGGAAATATTATAGAACTGAACAATATAATGAATAGAGCTGAAGAGTCCAGTTTTTCTCCAACTTTTTTTTCCCCCCTAAGTTAGAATAAGTGAAAGTGTTCTCCATGATCTTGCCTATCCTTCAATCAGAACTCTTATCCAGGACAATCATCTGGAACACTTCAGCCTTTTCGAGACAAAGTTCTAATCAGTCCCGAACCCAGGATCGCATATGCAGCAACCAGATGTATCAGCCAAAGAGTCACCTGATACAGCTCAGCCTGTCAGGTGGATGCATTATAGGGAGAGAGGTCCTAGGAAAGTGAAGGCTGGCTATTGGACCAACATCCTCTGGGCAATCACAAAACAAGTTTTTGATATTGCTGGGCAAGATGCATCAATAGTAGTTGGTTATCGGTTGGCGGTTGTTTACAAGCAGGATTTTCAGGAAGCCTACAGCCAGTCTGTCAATTGTCGATAATAAAATGAGAATCATCCATTGTTCACGCTAATGGTGTTTATTACTTACTGTTTCTATTGTCCCAGAATGACTGACTCCACCTGGATTGCAAAAAGCTTTTCTGAGAAAGTTAATAGTTAACCCAGGCTTCTGGGGTATGTGTGGAAGAGGGGGAGGAGAGGAGAACTTGATTCCCTTGCTTACTAAATGTTTGTCTGATGGAAAAGAACAGTGTCCAGAATGTGTAATCCAGTTGGTAAAGAGTCAAGGGCCTCTAAGGTCAAAGGTGTTCACACACTTAGAATAATACATATCAAGGAGATTTTCTTTCTTTTCCTTTCATTGAATAAAGGACAACTCCCCAATAAAATACTGAGTTTAGTACTACCGCTCCAGGCAAGTCAGAGGAAATAATGGAAATTCTTAGAATGATAAGTCTTGGAGAATCAGCCTCACAGGTAGAAGGGAGTTGAAATCAGAATGTAGCTATGAAAGATGTTGGATGAAAAAGTTATATTCCTCATGTTGTTGTTATGTGCTGTTGAGTTGATTCTCTTAGCAACCCCATGTACACCAGAATGAAACACTGCCTGGTCCTGCACCATCCTCACAATCCTTTCTATGTTTGAGCCCATTGTTGCAGCCACTGTGTCAACCCATCTCATCTAGGGTCTTTCTCTTTTTCATTGACCATCTACTTTACCAAGCATGACATCCTCTTTCAGGGACTGGTCCCTCCTGATAACATGTCCAAAGTATGTGAGACATAGTTTCGCTATCTTTGCTTCCAAGGAGCACTCTGGCTGTATTTCTTCCAAGACAGATTTGTTTGTTCTTCTGACAGTCCATGGTATAGTCAGTATTCTTTGCCAACACCATAATTCAAAGGCATAGATTCTTCTTCAGTCTTCCTTATTCATTATCCAATTTTCACAGGCATTTGAGGTGATTGAAAATATCATGGCTTGCGTCAGGCGAACCTTAGTCCTCAAAGTGATATCTTTGCTTTTTAATACTTTAAAAGGGTCTTTTGCAGCAGATTTGCCCATATCAATACGTTGTTTGATTTCCTGACTGCTGCTTCCACGGGCATTGATCTTGGGTACAAGTAAAATGAAATCCTCGACAACATCAGCTTTTCTCCATTTATCATGATGTTGCTCATTGGTCCAGTTATGAGGATTTTTGTTTTCTTTGTGCTGAGATGTAATCCATACTGAAGGCTGTAGTTTCTGATCTTCATCAGTAAGGGCTTCAAGTCCACTTCACTTTCAGCAAGCAAGGTTGTGTCATCTACATATCGCAGGTTGTTAATGAGTCTTCCTCCAGTCCTGATGTTGCATTCTTCTTCTTATAGCCCATCATCTTGCTCAGCATACAGATTGAATAAGTATGGTGAACTCTGACGTACAACTTTCTTGACTTTAATCAACACAGTATCCCCTTGTTCTGTTTGAATGACTGCCTCTTGGTCTATGTACAGGTCCTCATGAGCACAATTAATTGTTTTGGAATTCCTGTTCTTCACAATGTTATCCATAATTTGTTATGATTGACACAGTCAAATGCCTTTGCATAATCAGTAAAACACAGGTAAACATCTTTCTGGTATTCTCTGCTTTCATTCAAGATCCATCTGACATCAGCAATGATATCCCTCATTTCACGTCCTCTTCTGAATCCGGCTTAAATTTCTGACAGTTCCCTGTCCATGTACTGCTGCAACCACTTTTGAATGAGCTTCAGCAAAATTTTACTTGTGTGTGATATTAATGATATTGTTGGATAATTTCCGCATTCTGTTGGATCACCTTTCTTTGGAATGGGCACAAATATGGATCTCTTCCAGTCAGTTGGCCAGGTAGTTGTCTTCTAAATTTCTTGGCATGGGTGACTGAGCACCTCCAGTTCTGCATCCCTTTTTTGAAACATTTCAGTTGGTATTCCATCAATTCCTGGAGCCTTGCTTTTTGCCAATGCCCTCAGAGCAGCTTGGACTTCTTCCTTCAGTACCATCAGATCTTGATCATATGCTACCTCCTGAAATGGTTGAAGGTCCACAAATTGACTCTGTGTATTCCTTCCATCTGCTTTCGATGCTGCCTGCATCATTCAATACTTTGTCCATAGAATACTTCAAAATTGCAACTCAAGGTTTGAATATTTTCTTCAGTTCTTTCAGCTTGAGAAATGCTGAGAGTGTTCTTCCCTTTTGGTTTTCTAACTCCGGGTCTTTGCATATTTTGATGTAATATTTTACTTTGTCTTCTCGAGTTGCCCTTTGAAATTTTCTGCTCAGATCTTTTACTTCACTATTTCTTCCATTTGCTTTAGCTACTCTACATTCAAAAGCAAGTTTCAGAGTCCCTTCTGACGTTCATTTTGGTCTTTTCTTTCTTTCCTGTCTTATTAGTGACCTTTTCCTTTCTTTGTGTATGATGTCCTTGATGTATTCCCATACTAACCTGGTCTTCAGTCATTAGTGTTCAATGTGTCAAATCTGTTCTTGAGATGGTCTCCAAATTCAGGTGGATATACTCAAGGTCATATTTGGTTCTCGTGGAATTTTTTAAATTTTCTCAAGCTTCAGCTTGAACTTGCATACAAGCAGTTGATAGTCTGTTCCCCAGTCAGCCCCTGGCTTTGTTCTAACTGATGATATTGAGCTTTTCCATCATCTTTCCACAGATGTAGTCTATTTGATTCTTGTGCATTTCATCCAGTGAGGTCCACGTGTATAGTCACCGTTTACGTTGTTGAAAAAAGGTATGTGCAATGAATAAGTCGTTAGTCTTGCAAAACTCTCTCATGCAATCTCCTGCGTTGTTTCTATCACCAAGGTCATATTTTCCAAGTACTGATCTTTCTTCGTTTCCAACTTTCTCATTCCAATCATCAGTAATTATCTATGCATCTTGATTGCATGTGTGATCAATTTCAGACTGTGGAAGTTGGTAAAAAGTCTTTAATTTCCTCATCTTTGGCCTTAGTGGTGGTTGGTGCATAAATTTGAATAACAGTCATATTAACTCGTCTTCTTTGTAGGCATATGGATATTATCCTACCACTGACAGCATTGCACTTCAGGATTCAGGATAGATCTTGAAATTTCTTTTTTAACGATGAATGCAACCCCATTCCTCTTCAATTTGTCATTCCAGGCATAGTAGACCATATGATTGCCGATTCAAAATGGTCCATACCAGTCCATTTCAGCTCACTAATGCCTAGCATATTGATCTTTATGCTTTCCATTTCATTTCTGACAACTTCCAATTTTTCTAGATTCCTAGTTCTTACATTCAATGTTCTGATTATTAATGGATATTTGCAGCTGTTTCTTCTCATTTTAACTCATGACACATCAGCAAATGGACGTCCCAAAATCTTGACTCCATCCACATCATTAAGGTCAACTCTACATTGAGGAGGTACCTCTTCCCCAGTCGTATTTTGAGTGCCTTCCAGTCTGAAGTTCTCATCTTCCAGCACTATATCAGACAATGTTTCCATGCTATTCATAAGGTTTTCACTGGTCAATTTTTTCAGAAGTAGACTTCAAGATCCTTCTTTCTAATCTATCTCAGTCTCGAAGCTCCACTGAAACCTGTCCAGCAAGAGTGACCCTGCTGGTATTTGGAATACTGGTGGTAAATCTTCCAGTATCCCAGCAAAACGCAAGCCACCACAATATGACAAATTGACAGGCACGTGGTGGTATATATATTATATTCCTCACACAATCCATTTAATATTACTGGCAGTTTATTAAATGAGGTTGACAAGTTAAGAAATAAAAAACTCCAATATTTCATGAAAGCATTTGAGAAAATGGTGGTGGTATTTGTTGAGAGACAGCCCAGAAGGAATAATGTGACATGGATGAGGAGAGAGGGAAGAAACTAGCTTATACTGAGCACTCCTATGTTAAAAGTGTTACAGTGTTAAAAAAAACAAAGGTGTCACTTTGAGGATTAAGGTGCACCTGACTCAAACTATGGTATTTTCATCATGTCATATGCATGCAAAAGCTGGACAAAGAATAAGGAAGACCAAAGAAGAATTGATGCATAAGAATTATGAAGCTAGTGAAGAATATTGAATACTCCATGGACTGCCAGAAGAATGAACACATCGGTCATGGAAGAAGTACAGCCAGAATGCTCCTTAGAAGCGATGATGGTGAGATTTCATCCCACGTACTTTGGACATGTTATCAGGAGAGACCAGTCCCTGGAGAAGGACATCATGCTTTATAAAGTAGAGGGTCAGGGAAAAAGAGGAAGACCCTCAATGAGATGGAGTGACACAATGGTTGCCACAATGGGCTCAAATATAACAATGATTGTGAGGATGGCCCAGGACCAGGCAGCATTTAGTTCTATTGTACATAGGGTCACTGTGAGTCGGAACCAACTCGATGGCACCTAATAAAAACGTGTGTCAGGTGGAGACCCTGGGTGGTGAAAATAATTAATGTGCTTGACTGCTAATCCGAAGTTTGGCAGTTTGAATCCATTCAAAAGCACCTCAGAAGAAAGGTCTGGCCATCAACTTCTGAAAAATCAGCCTTTGAAAATCCTGTGGAGCACAGGTCTACTCTAACACACGTGGGGTCACCATTAGTCGGAATCAGCTCAAGGGCACATGGTTTTGTTTTGGGGTTTTTGTTTTTTTTTTAATGTGTCAAGCACTGGACTAGGCACTTTATATGTGTGCTTTCATTTAATCTTCACTGAAACTTGTAAGGTAGACGTTGTAATTCCCAGTTTACAGATAAGGAAATTGAAATTCAGAAAGCTAACTAGCTAACCCAGAATATCACAGTTATTAAATACTGAGATGAGACTCAGACTCAAGCTTTTTCTTGCTTCAAAATTCATGATCTTTCCACTTATCCCTACTGAATGCCAGAAATGTTAACAGAGAAAATCCTCATAACACCCTGTGGTAGATATTATTATCCCCACTTATAGATGAGGAAACTGAGGTTCAGAGAGAGTCAGTAATTTTTCAGTAGAGCAAAAGACAGAGAGTCTAAGCTCTGAAGGCATGTAAGTCCTGATTCCAATGCCAGTTTTATTATGTATCAAGTGAGTGTTTTGGATTATTTAATTCCCTTATGTAATATGGGAATAACAACAGTGATAGATAATTTATGCAGTTACTGTGAAGCTCAAAAAAGGTAACACATGTAAAGTGCCTTCTGCAGAGTGAATTCTCAGTAACTTATTATTGTTAGTTGCCATCGAGTCAACTCTGACTCATGGCAACCTTATGTATAACAGAACAAAATGTTGCCCACCTGTGCCAAATTCATGTTCATTAGTATGTTCAAGTCCATTGTTGCAGCCATTGTGTAGTGTCTTCCAACCTACGGGCTCATCTTCCAGCACTATACCAGATAATATTCTGTTGTAATCCATAGGGTTTTCATTGGCTAACTTTTGGAAGTAGATCACCAGGCCTTTCTTCCCAGTCTGTCTTAGTCTGGAAGCTTTGCTGAAATCTGTGCACCTTGGGTGACCCTGTTGGTATTTGAAATACTGGTGTTATAGCTTGCAGCATCATAGCAATAGGCAAGCCACCACAGTACAACAATCTGACAGACAGTTATGGTCTCAATAAGTAAAAGAAAAAAAAAAAAAAACCATTGCCTTCAAGTTGATGCCAACTCATAGAGACCCTATAGGACAGAGTAGAACTGCCCCATAGTGTTTCCAAGGATGCAAATCTTTTTTTTTTTTTTTTTTAATTGTGCTTTAGGTGAAAGTTTACAGCTCAAGTTAGTTTCTCATACAAAAATTTATACACACACTGCTATGTGATCCTCGTTGTTCTCCCTATACTGAGACAGCACACTCTGCCTTTCCACCCCAGATTTCCTGTGTCCTTTCAACCAGCTCCTG
>NW_004443939.1:1138063-1176464 GCF_000243295.1 Trichechus manatus latirostris
CCTTTCTGTCTCTTGGGCTAATATTTTCCTTGTGTCTTTGGTGTTCTTCATTCTCCTTTGCTCCAGGTGGGTTGGGACCAATTGATACATCTTAAATGGTTGCTCGCTAGCTTTTAAGACCCCAGACGCCACTCACCAAAGTGCGATGCAGAACATTTTCTTAATAAACTTTGTTATGCCAGTTGACCTAGATGTTCCCAGAAACCATGGTCCCCAGATCCCCGCCCCTGCTACTCTGTGCCTTGAAGTGTTTGGTTGTGTTCTGAAAACTTCTTAGCTTTTGGTTTAGTCCAGTTGTGCTGACTCCCCCTGTATTGTATGTTGTCCTTCCCTTCACCTGAGATAATTCTTGTTTACTACCTAGTTAGTGAATTCCCCTCTCCCTCCCTCTCCACCCTTGTAACCATCAAAGAACGTTTTTTTCTGTTGAAACCTTTTCGTGAGTTCTTATGATAGTAGTCTCATGCAATATTTGTCCTTTTGCAATTGACTAATTTCACTCAGCATAATGCCAAGGCTGCAAATCTTTATGAAAGCAGACAGCCACATCTTTCTTCCCCAGAGTGGCTAATGGGTTGAACCACCGACCTTTCAGTTAGCAGCCAAGCTCTTAACCATTGCGTCAGCTGAGCTCCTCCTCCTAATAAGTATTAGCTGCTATTTTATCATTATCATCCAAATTATATCTCTCTTAAGAAACTAAATGAAAAATGTACATGGCATAGCATAGTGCCTGTTATATAGTATGTGTTCAATAAATGACAGCTATTATTCCTTTTGTTGGGTATCAAAAATGACCTTTGCAGTCTCATCTTATGATTCAAAAAATCTGATAGAAGTCCCTGTCTCATTTCACCAGCAAGACTTCTCCAACAATAAAAACCTAAGTTCACTCAGGTACAGCCTGATCCTTCCTCTCGCTTGACTCAGGTAACCACTGGTATTCTACCTCTCCTGACCTCCAGCTCTCCCCAGGCTCAGGGCAGAATAATATCCCTGTCCTTCCTCAGAGAGATGTAAACGGGCTTAAATAATTAAAGGGTATAAGGTGCTTTGAAAAGAGAGCACAAAACACCGTAAAGTCCCAAGATATAATTAAAAAAATCGGTGGTAGGCTTGACAATTATATGTGTCATATTTGTTCAGCTGTGAGAAATGTAGAGAATGTCAAAGTTTAGCGTGTGGTCCAAATCTCTCAAGACCAAGGATTTCCTGCAGCTCTGTATTGTCCATATTCTCTAAGGCTAAGACTGTAAAATTCCAATCTCTTAAACACAGCATTAGGAAGAGTTGTATTTTATTAATTTTTTTAAGTCTCCCTGCTCCTCAGATCTAACTTGAATTGGGATCTGAGTTTTGGAAGCAAATGGCAGAGTGAAAAGCACGTAAGACTTGGAGTTAGGAGAGCTGCATTGGAGTTTGGGTTCCTTCATTTTCTAATTGGGAACACTTTCAGTCATTATTTAACTTCTCTCAGTCTCCGTTTCCTCTTTACAAAAGAAAAAAGCAAATAGTAAGATGGGGTTCCGTTCAGAGGACTCTGCCGTAAGTCAGTTCTGACATAAGTCAAATACCTCTTTTTTTTTTTTTTTTAAGTATTCATTATTATTGCCTTCTGTTATCAGTACGGAAACCCTGGTGGCATAGCAGTTAAGAGTTTGGCCGCTGACCACAAGGTTGGCAGTTTGAATCCACCAGGCACTCCTTGGAAACCATATGGGGCAGTTCTACTCTGTTCTGCGGGGTCACTATGCATCAGAACTGACTTGATGGCAATGGGTTTGGTTTTTTTATTATCAGTATATACCATGGACTTCCAGAAGAATGAACAAATCTGTCTTGGAAGAACACAGCCGGAATGCTCCCTGGAAGCAAGGATGGTGAGACTTCTTCTTATGTACTTTGGACATGTTATCAGGTGATACCAGTCCCTGGAGAAGGACATCATGCTTGGAAAAGTAGAGGGTCAGTGAAGAAGAGGAAGACACTCAATGATATGGATTGACACAGCAGCTCAAGCATAACAACGATTGTGAGGATGGCACAGGACTGGGCAGTATTTCATTCTGTTGTACATAGGGTCGCTGTGAGTTGGAATCAGCTTGACGGCACCTAACAACAACAACATTATCAGTATCTTTATGAGTCTGATCTTTGAACATCTGTGACTGAACATCTGAGAATGATAACATCAGCAAAATTACATGCCACAACATTGTATGTAGTATATATTACTAATGATAAAATGTACAAAAAAACAGATAGTTGTTTAAGTGTGGTTTGTTGTAACTTGAATATGTCCTATGTCGGGGACTACGTGTACTAATATCTCAGGTAGTTATAAAGAACCAAGGAGATAATGCTTATGCATTCATTCACCAGAAGTTTACTAAGCATTTACTTTCTGTGTGTTTTAGTTAGCTAGTGACGCTGTAACAGAAATACCACAAGTGGACGGTATTAACAAACAGAAATTTATTTTCTCACAGTTTAGGAGGCTAGAAGTCTGAATTTACAGTACCATCTCTACGGGAAGTCTCTGTCCATTCTGGGGGAAAATCCTTGTCTTAGCTTCCCTGCCATTCCTTGATGATGTTCATGTGGCAATGATCTTCCCCTTCATTTGTGCTTATGTTCCTGATCTGCTCTTTGTATATCTCAAAAGTGATTGGCTTAAGACATACCTCACACTTATATGGCCTCATTAACAAAACACAGAAAATCCTATTCCCAAATAGGATTGCATCCACAATTACAGAAGTTAGGATTTACAAGACATATTTTTTGGGGACACAATTCAATCCATAACACTGTGCCAGATTTACATTAGGCAAAAGCAATCAAAAAGCAAAACTTCCTTGATCTTAATAGTCAAAACAGACAAGTAAACTGATGATTGCAATAGATTAGGCCCCTCAAAGTGTGGTCTATGGACCAGCATCATCATCAACTTCTGTGAGCTTGTTAGACATGCAGAATCTTGGTCTCATCCCAGGACTACTGAATGAGAATCTGCACTTAAACAAGGTCCTCAGGTATTCCTCTGCACGTTAAAGACTGAGAAGCACTAGACTAAGGGCAATGCTAAGGTAAGTCAGTATGCTCTAGGAGAATATAAACTAGATAAAATATAATGCAGATGTTATCTAGATAAGTGGGGCAGGTGGGCACTAAGAAGATGCTGGGAAGACTGTTCGACATTCATTGCAGGGAGCAGAATATATACAAAAGCACAGAAGTATGAACCAGCATGGCACCTTCAAAATACTATTAGGAGCTCAATAGTTCAGCATTGGGATTGTGATTTTTTTTTTTAATCAATAAAGTGTTGTTGAAAGTAAATTGTTCCTCTTATCCAAACACAGTGATCCCTAAAAATAATCTAAGAACCTTTCCAAGATGTTCATTTTAGTGTAAACTACATAAATATCAACAACAACATAAATATCAACAAAAACATAAATATCAACCTACATCTATACTTGAACTATAAGAGCTTCTGTGACATTACAAACTACAAATGTATTTACTGGCACGGAATTTCTGACAATAAGCAGAAGGTCAGATTGTTGTTGTTGTTGTTGATAGGTGCCATTGAGTCAGTTCCAACTCATAGCAACCCTATATACAACAGAACAAAACACGGCCCAGTCCTGCACTATCCACATAATCCTTGTTATGCTTGAGTCCAGTGTTGCAGCCATTGTGTCAATCCATCTTGTTGAGGGTCTTCCTCTTTTTCGCTGACCCTGTACTTTACCAAGCATGATGTCCTTCTCCAGGGATTGATCCCTCCTGATAACATGTCCAAAGTATGTGAGACATAGTCTTGCCATCCTCACTTCTAGGGAGCATTCCTGTTGTACTTCTTTCAAGACAGACTTATTTGTTCTTTTGGCAGTCCATGGTATATTCAATACTCTTCACCAACACCACAATTCAAAGGCGTTAATTCTTATTCAGTTTTCCTTATTCATTGTCCAGCTTTTGCATGCATATGAGGTGATTGAAAACACCATGACTTCAGTCAGGTGCACCTTAGTCTTCAAGGTGACATCTTTGCTTTTTAACACTTTAAAGAGATCTTCTGCAGCAGATTTGCCCAATGCAATGCATCGTTTGATTTCTTAACTGCTGCTTCCATGGGTATTGATTACTGATCCAAGTAAAATGAAATCCTTGACAACTTCAATCTTTTCTCCATTTATCATGATGTGGCTTATTGGTCCAGTTGTGAGGATTTTTGTTTTCTTTATGTTGAGGTGTAATCCATACTGAAGGCTGTGGTCTTTGATCTTCATCAGTAAGTGCTTCAAGTCCTCTTCACTTTCAGCAAGCAAGGTTGTGTCATCTGCATGTCACAGGTTGTTAATGAGTCTTCCTCCAATCCTGATGCCTCTGTCTTCTTCATATAGTGCAGCTTCTCGGATTATTCGCTCAGCATACAGACTGAATAGGTAGGATGAAAGAATACAACCCTAACACACACCTTTTCCCAACTTTAAACCACGTAGTATCTCCTTGTTCTATTCAAATGACTGCCTCCTGCTCTATGTATAGGTTCCACATGAGCAAAATTAAGTGTTCTGGAATTCCCATTCTTTGCAGTGTTATCCATAATTTGTTATGATCCACACAGTTGAATTTCTTTGCATAGTCAATAAAACACAGGTAAACATCTTTCTGGTATTCTCTGCTTTTAGCCAGGATCCATCTGATATCAGCAATGATATCCCTGGTTCCATGTCCTCTTATGAATCTGGCTTGAATTTCTGGCAGTTGCCTGTCAATGTACTGCTGCTCAGCTTTTGAATGATCTTCAGCAAAATTTTACTTGCGTGTGATATTAATGATATTGTTTGATAATTTTCACATTTGGTTGGATCACCTTTCTCTGGAGTAGGCATAAATATGGATCTCTTCCAGTCAGTTGGCCAGGTAGCTGTCTTCCAAATTTCTTGGCACAGACAAGTGAGCCCTTCCAGTGCCGCATCCATTTGTTGAAACATCTCAACTGGTATTCCATCAACTCCTGGAGCCTTGTTTTTCACCAGTGCCTTCAGTACAGCTTGGACCTCTTCCTTCAGTACCATCAGTTCCTGATCATATGCTACCCCCTGAAATGACTGAACGTTGATCAATGCTTTTTGGTATAGTGACTCTGTATTCCTTCCATCTTCTTTTGATGCTTCCTGCATCATTTAATATTTTCTCTGTAGAATCCTTCAGTATTGCAACTCAAGGCTTAAATTTTTTTCTTCAGTCTTGCAGCTTGAGAAATGCTGAGCATGTTCTTCCCTTTTGGTTTTCTAATTCCAGGTCTTCGTACATGTCATTATAATACTTTACTTGTCTTCTCGAGCTGCCCTTTGAGATCTTCTGTTCAGCTCTTTTACTGCATCATTTCTTCCATTCGCTTTAGCTGCTCTATGTTCAAGGGCAACTTTTAGAGTTTCTTCTGACATCATTTTGGTCTTTTCTTTATTTCCTGTCTTTTTGAATGACCTCTTGCTTTCTTCATATTTGATGTCCTTGATGTCATTCTGCAACTCGTCTGGTCTTCGGTCATTAGTGTTTAACCCTTCAAATTTATTCCTGAGATGGTCTCTAAATTCAGGTGGGACATACTCAAGGTTATACTTTGGCTCTCGTGGACTTGTTCTAGTTTTCTTCAGCTTCAATTTGAACTTGCATTTGAGCAATTGATCATCTATTCCACAGCTGGCCCCTGGCCTTGTTCTGACTGATGATATTGAGCTTTTCCATCATCTCCTTCCAAAGATGTGTTACTTTGATTCATGTGAATTCCATCCGGCAAGATCCACATGTATAGTCACCGTTTATGTTGTTGAAAAAAGGTATTTGCAATGAAGTCGTTGGTCTTGCAAAATTCTGTTATGCAATCTCCAGCATCATTTCTATCTCCTAGGCCATATTTTCCAACTACCAATCCTTCTTCTTTGTTTCCAACTTTCAAATTCCAATCATCAATAATTATCAATGCATCCTGATTACATTTTCAATCAATTTCAGACTTCAGAAGTTGGTAGAAATCTCCAATATCTTCATCTTTGGCTTAGTGGTTAGTACATAAATTTGAATAATAGTCATCTTCCTTGTAGGCATATAGATGTTATCCCATCACTGACAGCGTTGTGCTTCAGGATAGCTCTTGAAATGGTCTTTTTGACATGAATGTAACACCATTCCTCTTCATGTTGTCATTCCCAGCATAGTAGATCATATGATTGTCTTATTCAAAATGGCCAGTACTGGTCCATTTCAGCTCACTAATGCCTGGGATATTGAAGTTTATGTGTTCCATTTCATTTCTGATGATTTTCCAATTTTCCTAGATTCATACTTCATGCATTCCAAGTTCAGATTATTAATGGATGTTTGCAGCTGTTTCTTTTCATTTTAAGTCATGCCACATCAGCAAATGAAGGTCCCAAAAGCTTGACTCCATCCACATCATTAAGGTTGACTCTACTTTGAGGAGGCAGCTCTTCCCCAATAGTCTTTTGAGTGCCTTCCAACCTACGGGACTCATCTTCCTGCACTATATCAGACAATGTTCCACTGCTATTCATAAGGTTTTCACTGGCTAATTCTTTTCAGAAGTAGACCGTCAAGTCCTTCTTCCCAGTCTGTCTTAGTCTGGAAGTTCAGCTGAAACCTGTCCTCCATGGATGACCTTGCTGGTATTTGAATATTGGTGGTGTAGCTTCCAGCATCATAGCATCATGCAAGCCCTCACGGTTCGACAAACTGACAGAAGGGTAGGGTCAGATTAAAATCTATAGTTTGTGGGCCCTTTCAAAAGTATTTACTGGTGAGAAAGAGAGGAAGGAAGGTAGAAATAAAGAAAGAGGAAGGAAAGAAAACATAGAAAGCAAAAGGCAAGAGAGAAAGGGGATGAGGAAGAGCAAAGTGTAAGAGAAAAGAAAAAAGATGAGAAAAAGAAAGAAAAGACAATGCACGATTCTTTCAGTTTAGCTTTTTCAGTATGTTTTGAAAAAAACAAGTCTATCAAGTTCAAATATGTTTCGTGCCTGAGTCTGTCATTTGGATTTAACCTTTTTTACTCTCTTGGTCTTTTGTTTGCTTCAATTTTGTTATTTGTAGTACATTGTTTTAGGGAGGCTTTGCTTTCCCTAAAGTTCCCTTTGCTTTCCCTAAAGTTCAATAGACTTAATCTTGTCCAAGTTCCTCAGGTTTTGCACACAAGATGTTCATGATCTGGTGCTTGCCTGCCTTTCTAGCCTCACTCAGTTCCCCATTCCAAGCCTGAAAATAGAAATTTTTTTCTTCCTAGTGAACACCCATTTAGTCCTTTTGAAATACACTCTCTTTTGCCTAAACCCAAAAACCATTGCCATCAAGGTGATTCTGACTCATAGCGACCCTATAGGTCAGAGTAGAACTGCCGCATATGGTTTCCAAGGCTGTAATCTTTACCGGAGTGGACTGCAACATCTTTCTCCCATGGTTAGCAGCCGAGTCACCAGGGCTCCTTTGCATAGAGCCCCTTTATTCTCAGGAAAACCCTCATTCTTAGTAGGTATAGTTGCCATGGCTACCATCTATTGAGGACATAATGTACGTACTCAGCAATTTTTATTCACTGTTTCCTAATTACTGGGAATACAACAGTATTATCTGCACCTATATCCTTGTCTCAGGAGCCCTCGTGCTGAAGTGGTTAAAGCATTTGGCTGCTAACCATTTGGTTCTCTCTTCAAACCCACCAGCTGCTCCAAGAGAGAAAGATGTGGCAGTCTGCCTCTGCAGAGGTTTACATCCTTGGAGTCCCTACGGGGCAGCTCTACTCTGTCATATAGGGTTGCTATGAGTCTGAATCAACTTGTCAGCAACAGGTTTTGGGTTTTAAACCCTTGTCTCAGACTCTGCTTTCTGGGAAACCCAAACCAAGACATTAGTCATTTGAAAAACAGCTTTGCATTGTTAATCTCATTTTAATCTCTAACTCTCCTGGATGTAATTTATCAGTTATACTCAACCCTACTTTGAAGCAGTGGTTCATTATTAAATGGGTCTGGATATTCATTCATTCAACAGATATTTGCTGGGCATTAACTCTGTTCTAGGCATTGCTCAGTACAATCTATCATTCTACTCTCTTTGACACTTTTATAATACCTGTGATTTAATCCTTGCCTTTTAGGTTCATGAAGGAACCTGGGTGGTGCAACAGCTTGCAATCTGCTGCTAACCTAAAGGTTGGTGGATTGAATCCACCCAGCAGCTCCATGGAAGAAAGATCTGGTGATCTGCTTTCATAAAGATTACAACCAAGAAAACCCTATGAAGCAGTGCTATTCTGTACACACTGGAATTGACTCAGTAGCAATGGGTTAGGGTTTTTTTTTTGAGGTGGGGTGGTTGCTATATTCACAGGGTCTTAGATTTGGTTGACTTCTGCAGTCATCTCATCCAGCCTTTCACCCAACACAGGGACACCCACAGCACTTCTGACCATGGTCATTCTCTGCTTGACCACTTACCACTTCTAATAATGGAGGAATCACTTCCTCACAAGGGTATTCTTGAGAATATTCTTCATCATATTCAGCTGAAATCTGCTCCCTGTGCCTACCACCCACCAGTTCTGGTTTTGCTCTCTGTTCCTTCACAAAATGACTGCTCTCACTTCCATATCATTTTTTACGTAATCATAGCCTGTCAGTATTAAACGAAACTCGAGGACCATCTTGTACAATTTCCTCATTTCAGACTGGTGAAGTGACTTGTCAGTGACAACCTGCACATTAGTGAAATGCCTGCAATTAGAGTCTCCTGAATTCTATGTCAACACTCTGTCCACAACAGAACATGGCCTCTGATTTATCGAGACTGATTCACTCAATAGGCTAGCCACTTCTGCACACTCCATGTGTGTTCTTCCTGTTGTTCCCACTGACAACTCCTAGCTTTGACAAGACTTGTTAAATAAACAAAGATTTATGGCTTTAATATGTCAAAGATTTCATTTTATTTGGATCTACAATCAACGTCCATGGAAGCAGCAGTCAAGAAATCAAATGATGTATTGCACTGGGCAAATCTGATGCAAAAGACCTCTTTAAAGTGTTAAAAAGCAAAGATGTCACTCTGAGGACTAAGGTGCACCTGACCCAGGCCATGATAGTTTCAATTGTTTCATGTGCACGCAAAAGCTGGACAATGAATAAGGAACACTGAAGAAGAATTGATGCCTTTGAATTATGGTGTTGATGAAGAATACTGAATATACCATGGACTGCCAAAAGAATGAACAAATCTGTCTTGGAAGAGGTACAACCAGAATGCTCCTTAGAAGCAAGGATGACGAGACTTCATCTCACATACTTTGGACATGTCATTAGGAGAGATCAGTCCCTGGAGAAGGACATCATGCTTGGTAAAGTAGAGGGTCACCAAAAGAGAGGAAGACCCTCAGTGAGATGGATTGACGCAGTGGCTGCAACAATGGGCTCAAGCATAGCAATGATTGTGAGGATGGTGCAGGACCGGGCAGTGTTTGTTCTGTTGTACATAGGGTCACTGTGAGTTGAAACTGACTTAATGGCACATAGCAACAATAACAACAACAATAATATGCTTTGTTAAACACTCTGTGGCTTCTAATCGATGAAGTCACTAAAATATGAAATTCTTTTGCTAGTTTCCATCAAAACCATACACTTGTTTTTTTTTTCTTTCCCCCATGGAAGACCATTTGGTTATTCATTCAACTAATATGTATTCGATACATAGAGTATTGTCAGGCAGTCCTAGGTTCTGGAGTCACAAAATTGAAAAAGATATGCTGTAGAGAAGCTCAGAGCAATTGAGTTGGGGAGAGACGTACACTAGCCTAGAGGTTAGGAGGGTGGACTCTAGTGTCAGAAGATCCTGGGAGAGAATCACAGCTCTCCCATTTACTAACTACGTGACCCAGACAAGTTATTTAACCTCTGTAGATCTTAATTTCCTCTTTCGTAAAATGGAGTTATGTAATGTAGTATTAGCCTCAGCAAATTCTAGTGAAAATTAATGACTCAATAAATTGTAGCTATATTTATATGGTACATATGTACTGCTCAGTAAACTATCACCATTATTACAGCTACTATAATTAATAAACATTCTTTAATTCAGCAAATCTTTATTAAATTCTCCCTGAAAGGCAATATATTATATATAGTTGACATGGACATAAGTTATCTAGATTCCCTTCAAGGAGGGACTTGCTGTCCAGCTGTGCAGGGTGTGGTCAATGGACAGTTTCCAGCTGCCAGCTCCTTCAGAGCCTGATTTAGCTTCAGGGACCTGCTGTGCCCATGGTCACGCCTTTCCTTGGGGCAGCCCGTATCTGGTGACTAGGTGAGGCAGGTATATGACAACAATCCAGCCATTTGGGTTCAGCTCAGATAACTCTAACAGGTAATATCCACTCCAGTGCTCCTCAGCAGGTCCACTGAGTTTGCCTTCTCCCTCTGTCTAATCCTGCTTCCTCACCGGTGTTGAGCTCTAGTAAACATCTGGCACCCCAAACTTTATCTTAGCATCTGCCTCCAGAGAACCTATCCTACGACAGTGCTGTGCAGTGACTCCAGAGCCACACTGTCTGTTATGGATTGAATTGTGTACACAAAAATGTGTGTCAGCTTGGCTAGGCCATGATTCCCACTATTGTATTGTTGTCCTCCATTTTGTGATCTGATGTAATTTTCCTATGTATTATAAATCTTACCTCTGTGATGTTAATGAGGCAGAATTGGAGGCAGTTATGCTAATGAGGCAGGGCACAATCTGCAAGATTATGTTGTATCTTAAGTCAATCTCTTCTGAGATATAAAAGAAAGAAGCAAGCAGAGAGGAGAGGGACAACCTACCACCAAGCAAGAAGAGCCAGGAGTGGAACACGTCCTTCGGTCCCAGGGTCCCTGCACTGAGAAGCTCCTTGACCAGGCGAAGATTGATGACAAAGACCTTCCCCTAGAGATGATAGAGAGAAAGCTTTCCACTGGAGTTGGCACTCTTAATTAGTACTTCTAGCCTCCTAAACTATAAGAGAGTAAACTTCTGTTTGTTAAAGCCATCTACTTGTAGTATTTCTGTTATAGCAGCACTACATACCTCAGACACTGGGCTCTGGAGCCACACTGCCATAGTCTAATTATGGCCTCTACTGTCTGTATAACCTCTGACAAATCACTTAATGGCCTGTTGCCTTGGTTTATTTACCTGTAAAATGGAAATGATGTTAGTTCCTACTTCATAGTGGTGTTATGAAGATCAAATGAGTTAATCCATGTTAAGTGCTTAGAAGAGTGTCTGGCACCTTTAAGCACTCAGGAAATATTAGTTCATATTATTTCCAACATTGCCACATGCTAGGCACCACACCACACCACACCCTGAGAACTCAGAGAAAGAACTTCCACAAGCAGTTCTGTGCAGTATTATAGTAGATGTATGTGTCTGAACCAGAAAGACACTCTGGTTGTAGAAATAATAGTGTTTTGTGAGAACCCATAATGGGGACACAGAATCCTTCTTAAGCTGGGGAAAATATGGGGAGAGCTAGTCAGGGAGCTTCACAAAGGAGGTGACATTCATGTGACTGTACAAAGAATGAGTAGAAGTTTGAAATGAGATTCAGGTCAGGTCATATCTGTGATGGTTAATTGTATATGTCAGCTTGGCTAGGCTATGGTTCCCAGTGATTTGGCCAAACACTAGTCTAGTTCCTATTCCATAATATAATTGAATGTAAAGTAATCAGTCAATCAGTAGGAAAGAGAGTTTCTTAAGGATATGTTCTGCCTCCTGACTATAAATATACATTTTGGCATAATTCTCTTTCTCTCTTCACTCTGCACTCTGTCACCTGACCTGCAGATCTTGGCATACAAGCTTGCAGATGTGTCCAGCCTGCCACCTGCTCTATAGATTTTAGACGTGCCAGGCCCCATAATCGTGAGTCAATTCCTTGAAATAAATCTCTGCCCATCTTGCTCTATCTCTCTCACTCTATATATATATATACATATATATACATGTAGAAAAGACCTGGTGAACTGCTTCTGTAAAGATTACAGCCTAGGAAACCCTATGGGACAGTTCTACTCTGTCCTATAGGGTTCCTATGAGTATGAATCGACTCAATGGCACTCAACAACAACATAAATGCCTGCATACATATATATTTCTCTCATGGGTTCTGTTTCTCTAGAGAATCCTGACTAAGATACTATCCAACCCCTATCATTTTCTACCCTAAGGAATGGGATAGACGCTAACAATAATGCCCATTGCTGTCCAGACAGTACATAAAGGATTTCCGCTTCCATTCTCTTTCAGTCAGCATCTTTAACTTCCACTAAAAGGCAATGCTCTAAAACAGTCCCAATGATTACCTAAACTCCAAGGTCAGGTGAAGCCTTGCTGCCAAGTTTGCCCCACAGAAAGCAAAACAAGAGAGCATTAAGTCACTTGGATTTCTGTAAGTTTTACTCAGGAAATACAAAAGTTATTTCACCTGAGCTAATCGCAAGGCTTATGAGCCTCCTGAATGATACAGTCAGGAATTTCTCTCATTCATAAGCTTACCAACAGGGACAGTTAAAAATGAATGTATACAGTATTCCTCCCTCTGTGCTATTTTTTCTCATAAATTTAATTTATAACACGAATAAAAAGACAATGTTTGTTATTTGTGCTTACAACTCATTCAAAGACAGAGCAGAATGATCTTTACATTTGACTGCCATCTACTTGACTTATGTATTTTAATGAAATAAGCAATGTGTGCATTATCCTCCCAATATTCAAGGGGAATTTTGAGAACTGTAAATCACATTAAATATTAACTTGCATAGGATCAGAACTATTACATAAAAACAAATGACATATTCAACTTTTTTCAAAGCGTCTCAGTTTGAAGAACTAAGTGGTGAAGAAAAGTATAAGGAAGAAAGAATATGTGGCCATTTTATCCTAACAACTTCCATATAGTACAGAAATTAGTATTCTCATTTTACATATGAGAAATAATGAGACTCATAGACAACAGAATTGGACAGATAAGCAATAGTCAACAAAATCAGGGCCAAAAAAAAAAAATGTCCCTGCTATAACAGCCATGTTGCATGGGAAGAGTTCAAACTTTGGAGTCCAAAAGAGTCAAGTTCAAATTGTAGGTCAGCCACTTATTGTTTGTGCGACCTTGGGTACGTTTTAGAACCTCTTATGTCTCAGTCTCCACAGCTATAAAATGGTAGGTAAAACAACACCTAGCTCTTAGAATTGTTGTGAGAATTAAACGAGGTGAAGTAAGTGATGAATGCTCAATAATTATTAGTCCCCTCCCCTCTTCTACTTCCTCACCATATTCCACAGTCCTCTCAGCACTCTCCATGCATGTGAAGGGCTTCTAGGGTTATAATGTCAAGTCCCAATCCCCCTACTGATTGTATCATTACAGAGAAGAATGGCTTAGATCCCTAGTCCAGGCAGCTCAGAGCCCTCTGACTCACTGTCTCCTCTGATAGTACCCAGAAACCATAACTTCCTTCATTATTAATAACTTCTGTTAAAAAGAGATTCCAACCCAGTCTGACTCAGTCACCTTGAGTTCCTAGAAACTTGGTAGTGGAGGGAATTTCTTACACATTCAGCCCAGAATTTCCCAAAACATGTTCTACAGATCATTTGTCCCACGGGGTATTAACTAGTACAATACCAAGGATGGGATGTCTCTCTCAGCATGTCCCAATGTCCATTTGCATATTAAGTGAACCAAGAAGACATGTTTAACTTTTTTTCCTCTACCACTTCCAAACATTGACTATAATTCCCTTTTTGTAGAAGACCTAATGATATTTTGTAGGACTAGTGCTCTACAAAACACAGTTTTAGAGATGTGCCCTCAGTAGAAACAAGTTGGATGTAGAGATGGCTTCTCGTTCATGATGAATGAATCTTGCTAAAATCTTAAGTTCTAGACTCTTCGAGGTGAGAGGATATTATCCATCATTTAGTCCAACCTTGTCATATTACCCATGGAGAATGTGAGACTCAGAGATGGCAAATGACTTTCCCAAAGTCTGCCAGGAAGCTGATAGCAAATGTGAGACCTGAACCCAGCTCGCTGAACCCATGTCAATATTCTCTCTGCAACCACAGAGTGTTTCTATTTCCAGCCTAGGCCACAGACTGAAATGAGAGTGTGTGCTCAGTGCATCCATTCAGTACTTCCTTTACAAATACTCATTGAGAGCCTCCTGTGTGTATGAAAATACACTAAATGCTAAAGACACAAAGTTTATGGCCTCTTTCTTCTAGGAATACACATTCTAGAAAACATGCTCCAGTTCTGCTCTCAGAAAGTTATGTCCAACAAAATGGAGAAATAGGGAATAAGAGACGGCTCCCAAAGAGACAACTCTGGAAGAAAAAACAGGTGGATATACAATGGAATAGTATTCAGCCATAAAAAGGAATGAGGTTCTGATAAATGCTACAACATGCATGAACCTCAAAAACATTATACCAAGTGATAAAAGGCCAGAGAGTGACTTAGTGGTAGAACTCTTGCCTTCCATGAGGGAGACACAGGTTCAATTCCTGGCCAAAGTACCTTATGTGCAGCCATCACCCATATGTTAGTGGAGGCTTATGTGTTGCTACGATGCTGTACAGGTTTCATCAGATCTTCTAAACTAAGACAGACTAGAAAGAAAGGCATGGATATCTACTTCTGAAAAATCAGTCAGTGGAAACCCTATGGATCACAACAGTCTAATGCACAGTCGATCCTGGGGATGATTCAGGACTGGGCAGTGTTTTTTTCTGTTGTGCATGGGGTCACCATAAGTTGAGGGCTTACATGACAGCAGTTAATAATATCAACAAAGTGAAAAAAGCCAGACACAATAGAAACAGAAAGCGTAATAGCGGTTTCGGCAGCAGGAGAAGGGGAAATGAGGAGTAACTGATTAATGGTACAGTGTTTCTCTTTGAGGTGATGAAAATGTTTTGGAACTAGATAGAAATGTGGTTGAGCAACATTGTGAATATACTAAATGCCACTGAATTGTTCACTTAAAAATGGTTACCTTTATGCTACAAGAATTTCACTTTAGAAAGAAAGAAATATGATGAGTGGGTGAAAGGAGGGAGAGGGGAAGGGAGGGAGAGACTGAGGGAGGAAGGGAGGGAGGCAGGAAGGGACAGAGGGAGGAAGGGAGGAAGGAAGGAAGAAAGGAAGGAAGGAAGAGGCATTTATCATGTGAGTAAGGTCTGTAGAGGAGGATTGGCGAGCACATCCTAGGCAGAGGATAAGGCATGGAGACATGGGACAGTCTGGAGCAGGGCTTCAAACTGGTTTGTTCCGGTTCAAACCACTGCTGAGAATTTGCATTTCTAACAAGTTCCCAGGCAATGCTAATACTGCTGATTAGAGACCAATTCTGAGAACCATTAGTAGAGCAGTGGGTCTCAAAATGTATTATACATAAAAATCACCTGGAGATCTTGTTAAAAATGTAGATTCTGATTCAGTATATCTGTGGTGGAAATGCAAATTCTCAGCAGGGGTTCAAACTGGAGTGAACCAGTTTGAAACCCTGGTTTGGAGACCTTAGAGAGTTGCCAATATGCCTGCATTTGGTGGTACCTGGAACACGAGGGCGGAAGATCATGCTGCTTCTAAACCTTGAAATCTGCCATGTCCCTTCCCACCCTTGTTCACTCCCTAATTCATTCATTCATTCACTCATTCATTCATTTGTTCATTCATTCAACAAATATTGATTAGCACTTACTATGGGTTCTGGGCACTTGGAATATATCAACAGGTCATTTCCAACCACCTCCCCCCAAACAGCTACTCATCCCTTCTTAACACACACACACACACACACACACACACACACACACACATTTTCTTGCACTTGGCTTAATGAACACAGCAGAGGACAGTAACTGTCCTGTGTGTAAAAGAGAGTCCACCAATTAAAATTCTCCACAGCCTGATCTGGCTTTTTTAAAAATTACCTGCCCTCCTGGCTCCAGGCAGTTCTCACAGTTCATAACTCCCCACAGCTGCCTGCTCTTTCCCGGGACCTTTCCAGGGTAATAACTGCCTTTCAGATGATTGCTGTTTTCCTGCTCCATAAAAGTGAGAGAGAGTTCCATCTCTATCCAGAGCACCCACTAGATACTGCCATATACTGGTTCCTTTTTAGAACTGCAGAAATGCTTCCTACAGCTCACGTCCAATTCCTTCATAGAATGCCTGCCTCTGAGATTTAAAGAAATGTCATCTACCTTGAAATAAAAGGTTTTCATTTTTCTCATAAGAACTTCCGTAGGGAGTCATAGTATGAATTGCCAGTAAAGCAATTAGCTTGGCAATCAGACAGAATTGAGTTTGACTTTGAACAAGTTATTTTACCTTTCTGAGACTCTATTTATTGTATCAGTAAAATGGAGATAGTTGTATCTAATCCATAGGGTTATTACTAGCAATAAGATAAGAGCATGAGTAAAGCTCCTGGCATATAGCTGGTGCTTAATCATTATTCTAGATCCTACCTTGGTTTCAACCACAAGTGTGCACTTCTTGACAAATTGTGAGGTCTCAAATCTCCAAAGGCAACTAAGGACAAATTTCTCCAAAAGAGAGTTTTGTAATTGGCTTCTTTGACTATTTCTTTGAATTAGTAACTTATTAATGTATCTGTAAGCTAGATATTACACTTTTTTGTGGATCAAATTACAAATGTTCTAAAATTCAAATTCATGAAAAGAAACAAGACTTACTGGTCTGACAGAGACTGGAGGAACCCCTGAGACTATGGCCCCTGGACACCCTGCTAACACAAAACTGAAGCCACTCTCAAAGTCTACCTTTCATCCAAAGATTGGACAGGGCTATAAAACAAACAATAATGCACGTGAAGAACGTGTTTCTTAGTTCAACCAAATGGGCAATACCTGCCCAAAAGCAAAGATGAGAAGGCGGAAGAGACAGGAAAACTAGAAGAATGGACAAGGGGAACCTGGAGAGGAAAGATGGAGAATGCCGACACATTGCAAGGATTGTAACCAATGTCACAAAACAATTCGTGTATAAATTTTTTAACAAGAAGCTAATTTGCACTGTAAACTTTCACCTAAAGCACAATAAATTTTTAAAAAATTACAAGTGTTCTTTACCTATGGAAAACTCCACGTTTAATTTCTCATTTACTAATGAAGCCAGATTTTTTTGTTTATTTATTTTGTTTTTTGTTTTTTTTTTTTTTTGTGGTTATTGATTTGAAAGTTTCACTTCTTACAAGCAACCATGTGTCCCTGGACTCTTTGACTAAAGCTCTTTGACTCAATTTTCCCAACTGTAAAATAATATGATAATTACATATATCATGTTGTCGTCGTTGTTAGTTGTCATTGAGTTCACTCTGATTCGTGGTGACCTTACGCATAACAGAACGAAATGCTGCCCCGTTCTGTGCCATCTTCACCATCCATTGTTGTGGCTATTGCATCAATCCACCTCATTGAGGGTTTCTCTCATTTTTGTTGACCCCTTATCAAACATAATGTTTTCTTTGCTAGCAACAAGTCTTTACTGATAACTTATCCAAATTAAGGTCGAAGTCGCACCATCCTTGCTTCTAACAAACATTCTGATTGTCATTCTTCTAAGACTGATTCATTTCTTCTTTTGACAGCCCATGATATATTGAACGTTCTTCACCAACACCATAGTTTGAACCCATCAATCCTTCTACCTTTCTTTTTCATTATCATAAAGAATAAATGGGATCAATGTACATAAAGTATAATTTTTATCAATAAATGTTATTTCACTAGTAATTAAAAATGGAAAAAAAAAAATTCCTGCCTACTATCAGTTGGATAGTGTTTGGGGAAAAAAAAGTCAAAACAAAAGAAAAGAAAAAAACAAACGCAAAAATTTAGCTGTAAAATAAAGAAACATTCATTATGAACTTTATTACTCCAACTACTGTAAACTGTGTAGGAATCTGAGCTGCAAAGCTGCCCATTAAACTGTCTGCTCTTTCCTGTTTAAACAAGGCCCCTTTTGGGCCTCAGCTGCCTGAGCCTCCATGGGTCTGCATCCAGGAAGGAAGCTGTTACTATGGTAACTGCTGAGGACTTCACTGGAGGTTCTCTGGGAGAGGCCAGGGTCTGGTGCAAGTGACAAACCCCAGTTCCCTTGATAATGTACAGAAAGGTAGCAGCCATGATGTCCAGACATGAGCAGAATGAGAGCATTCAGGCGTGAAATCCCTTTCAATCGGTCATTTGTTTCCCTTGATGGAGAATTCACTTTGTGCAGCTCTTTTGAGAAATGGCTAGTCTAGGCTCAAACCAAAAACCAAACCAAACCCACTGCCATCTAGTCGATTCCGACTCATAGTGACGCTGCAGGACAAAGTAGAACTGCCCCATAGGGTTTTCAAGGCTGTAAATCTTCATGGAATCAGACCGCCACATCTTTCTCCCATAGCGTGGTGAGTTTGGGAGCTGGCCTTACCAGCCAACCTTTCGGTTAGCAGAAGAGTGCTTTAACAACTGCGCTACTAGGGCTCCTTAATTTAGGCTCAGTGATGTATAAATGGGGAGCCTTGGTGGCACAGTGGTTAAGCATCTGGCTGCTAATCAAAAGGTTGGCAATTAGAATCCACCAGCCACTCCTTGGAAACCTAATGGGGCACTTCTCCTCTGTCCTATAGGCTCACTAGGAGTCAGAATCGACTCAATGGCAGTGGGTTTGGTTTTGGGTTTGGTGTATGAATAATAAATGTTCCAGAAGGAAAGATATTTTTCTAATTTGGGAAGAGGGGTTATAATTTGGTTCAAGTTTTTAAAAGATTTAAAGCTGTAAGAGACTGCAGAGAATAGCCCAATAGCCTCATTCCATAAATTGGAAAACAGGTCATGAGAAGGGAGAGGGAGCGGCCAAAGTTATAACATAAGGCGGTTGGTATTAAAACATATCCTAAGCTGCTAATGAATGAATAAGGCTTGGAATGTATAATTGTGACTGTGAAATGGAGAGCTGGACAAGAAGCAGTGGGGAGATGAAGGAAGGAATGTCCAAGGCTACCAGTTGGAAGATTTCGCAGAAGAGATAGAGCTTGAGCTGAGAATCAAAGAATGAGTAATTTATTATTTAGCATCAAGACCATTCCGATTCACGGTGATCCCATGCAAGTCAAAGTAGTATTTGCTCCACAGGGTTTTCAATGGATGATTTTTTGGAAGTAGATCACTAGGCCTTTCTTCTGAGGTGCCTCTGTGTAGACTCAAACCTCCACTCTGGGACTTCTATTTAGCATTACAATGTTCTAAACACTTTATACACATTGTCTCAGTCCTTACAACAACCCTCTGAGGTGAGTATCATTTTTAGCCTTTTTTTCCAGATGGGCAAACTGAGGCTTGGAGAGGTTAGTCATTGTCCTACACAGCTGGTGGATGGCAAACCCAGGTCAATCAGATTCCCAGGTCCATGCTCTTTATCAGCAATTGGTATACTGCCTTCCATAAATAAGTACAAGAGTTTGCCATCTGGATAAGCTGGGGGCAATGTTTCAGACAGAGAAAACAGCACAAGCAAAGGCACAGAGGAACAAGGTATGTTGTTTCTGTCTGGTACCTATCAAGTTTTAGTGGCACTACCAATCTCCTGTAGCCTTATCTAGGGATAAGGAAGCCTCAGCATTGCTTCCAAATCCTAAGAAACTTCCCCCATCCATAATGGAACAACATGAGACTTACCTAATAATAGAGACCCACACACAGTTGGTGGCCCCGATGCAGCCCCTCCATCCTCCATGGAAGCTGGAATAGTAAAATCCATAATGAACCACTCTCTCTTTTACAACTCAATTTACAGCCCATGGGTTTCTAGAGACTCTGGTCATTTGGATTCCCCTTCACTCCAGACACTCACAGTATAAAGAATTTTCATCTCAGCTTCTTTCCATGGGGACATATTGACCCTTGATGCCCAGAGCCAAAGTGTTTCCAATTCAATAAACAGCTTTTCATGGAAAATCCATGGTTGGGGTTAATGGAAAATTTGCCTGCACCGTAGGAGTGTACACCAGCCCAACGGAGTGAAAAATTAAGAAGGTTATCCAGGTGTCAAGGCCAAACTGGCCATGTTTGGGTATGAACTATCCAGGTTATGATAACTACTAGTGAGTGCTAGCTCTGCTGCTGGTACTTTAAATACAGCATTTCTTATTCTCACCACAATCTCTGTGTGTCATTTTGCAGATGAAGAAACTAAGGCTCAGAGCAGTTCAGTCGCTTGCGTAAGATAATATAGAGTGCATGTGGCTAAGTCAGGATTCCTACCCAGATCTCTGATCTCAAAATCTCTACTTTTTCTAAATCACTCCAAAATTTTGGCCCAATGGTTGCTTGCTATTATCAGGATTTTTGCCACTATTTTATCCTATGCTCCATAGGCACCTATTGGTTAAATAAATACTCATATTTCAGCAGGCACTATGGGGCTTGAGTCAGTTCTGGCTCCTGGAAACCCTATGTGTGTCAGAGTAGAACTGTGTTCCATGGGGTTTTCAGTAGCTGATTTTTCTCAAGTAGATTGCCAGGTCTTTTTTCTGAGGTGCCTCTGGGTGGACTTGAACCTCCAACTTTTAAGTTAGCGGACAAGTACATTAACTCTTTGTGCCACCCAGAGATGTGAGGCCCTATCCTAGGTCCAGAGAATTCAGAGATCCCTTCTTTCTATTGCTGAATCAGCTAACAAATATGTTCATGTGCCAACTATGTGCTAGGTGCTGATGCTAAGGGGATGAGTGAAAACCAGAGATACACTTTTATGACTCACAGACTTAATGAGTGATAGGAAAATGGAGCACATGGTGCCATGAGTGGGTAAATGAGTTGGGGAGAGGGGAACTGGTATTGTCATTGAAGTCAGAGAAGGGGTCCCTAAAGAAGTAATAATTAGGACAGGTGTTAACTAGGCAAGACTGTGGTAATAGTTGGGGCTTGGGGAGATAAACTGGGAGAAAATGTGAAATAGGAGAGAATGAGAGAAGTAAAGCAGGCAATCACAATAGAGTGTGATTCGGTGTTATGGTAGGGCAAGACACTATGCTACAGAAACAGAGTGAAGGGCAGCTGACCTAGGACATCATATCTGGTAAAGTAGAGGGTCAGGGAAAATGCGGGAAATCCCCCAATGAGATGGCTTGACACGCTAGTCACTACAATGGACTCAAATATACCAGTGATCATGAACATGACACAGGATTGGGTAACATTTCATTCTGTTACACATAAGAAAGTTCTCCACGAGTCAAAGCTAACTCAAAAGGTAACCAACAACCACAACAACATAGCCTGGGGGTGGGGAGTGGTCAGAGAACACTTCCTGGAAGAAGTGGTATTTAAGCTGAGAACTGAAGGGTGTACAAGAATTCCAGAGATGAAGGATTAGAGTGTTTGGTGCACACAGAGGAAACAGCACATGCAAAGATCTGGAGACGAGAGACAACATGGCATGTCTGGGCAACTGCAAGTCCTTATGTGTGTAATGGGGACAGGGGAAGGACAGGATGGGGTAGGGATATTAAAGGGAGTGGAATTAATGGTGAAGAAGATAACTACTGAGGGACATTATTCTGTTAGCAAGTCCGTGGGTCAGAGCAGAAATATTAACAAGGCAACTGCCTGCACCATGAACGGGGAGAGAAGTGAGAAGGGGAAAGGAGAGGGAAAGGGAACTAAAATGTATTGAGCACCTACTAGGTATCAGACACTTTGAGGTAAAACTCCACTTTACAGATGAGAAAACTGAGGCACCAGGAGATGAAGCAATCTGGCTGAGGTCACACACTGCATAGGCAGCGAGCCAGCATTCAAATTCCATTCTTCCTGGCTGGTTTCTGGAATTGTCCTGTGCTTCTACTTCCAGAGGCTTTCTAGTCCCGCCAGAATACTGGGCTTAGTGGGTAATCAAGATTGACAAGCAATTATTGCATTAGTCAGGACTCTTATGAGTACATGATAGGAGTCCCTGGGTAGTACAAACGGTTAAAGCTCTCAGCTGCTAACCAAAAGGTTGGAGGTTTGAGTCCACCCAGAGTTGCCTTGGAAGAAAGTCCTGGCAATCTATTTCTAAAAAATCAGCCATTGAAAACCCTATGGAGCACAGTTACACTCCGACACACATGGGGTCGCTATGAGTCAGAATTGATTTGACGGCAACTGTTTTTTTATTTTTTTATTTCAACTAACTTCAGTAGGAGTAACTTACGGTAGTTATATCAGAAATGACCAACATAGCTAATGTAATGCTTAACACCCAGCCGTAGGAAGGGCAGGAATTCATCTGGGCCTCAGAAATAGCTGGACCCCTAGGACTCTCTGTCCCGCTTGTCTGGCTCACTACCCATGGCCTTTGTTCTCCCTTACTGCCAACCATCTTCCTTCCTTCATACAGCAGGAGTGTGGCTACCACACTTCTGGAGCTTTATACATCATAGCCTCAAGCATTGCAGAGAGACCTGCTCTCTGTCTGTGCTCTTAAATCCAAAGGAAGATCTCTGACAGGCCTAGCATGGGACAAGTGTCTACCCACGAGTCGATCATCTAAAACTTCAGGCACGGACATGGCTACTGGGGGCCCACCCCTGTGACATTCTCCAAAACTCTTTGTGAGTCAGGCAGCCACGCCACAGGGTATCTGCTAAATTAATAACAGTAGTTTTTATTTATTAGAGATTTAATATGTGCCAGGCTCTGAACTGAGAGAGCACGTTGTTCAATCATTACCTCATTTGATTCTCACAGCAACCATGTTATAGCTAAGGAAACGTATCTATCCAACTTATATAGATAAGGAAACTGAGCCTCTGAGAGGCCTGTTGACTTACCCAAGCTCCTACAGCTAGTAAGTGGTAGAGGCAGCATTCAAAGCCTAAACTATCTGATTCCAAAGACATGCATTCAACTCATACTTTTCTACCCTCTGCTGCCTATGACTGGTGCCTTATAATTTAGCCTTCTTGGGAACCAAAGTAACAGTGGTTATAACACAGGAGTCCTGGGATCCAACTCTGCCACTTTCAAGTTGTGTGGGCTTGGAAAGACCCCTAATCTCTCAGTGCCTCAGTTTTATTGTGAGCAAAATAAGAATAATAATTCCTGTCTTGCCTACTTTTTGTATACGATGATTAAATGACCCTGCAAGTAAAAGTGCTTTGAAAAGAACTCCACGCTAACCGGAAGTGCCATATATTTATTATTTTATTTCTCATAATCTGAGTATGCCATGATTTTGAAATGTTCTCTATCTACAACAAAACCTGTCAGTTGAAATAAGGGTATATTTGCGAAGAACCAATAGGCAGGCCCAAATATTTTAGGCTATATTTTTTTTAGAACTCCAGATTGATAGAATTTAACTGAGGGAACAGGAATAGAGTTCATTTACACTGGATCCAAATATTGGACTCTTCTTGGTTTTTGAAAACAGACATAAACATTGTTCCTCTGGATTCATTCTGCACTAACACCACCTGGTTTCTGCTTATTTTCTCATTTCACTCGGTTCAGTGATATTGAATTGTAATTGGTTTCTGCTGAACTTTCTCATGCTGTGAAGTACTGATTAACAAAGCAAATGAATTTTTTTCTTTCATGTGACCAACTAGTTCTGCCCCATTGTCATGTCTCAGATGGCAGTCCTTGAAAGAATTAAGGATATGTGGAGCGACCCCCATCCTTAGGAAATAACTGCAAGACTCCTATGGGAAGCCTTTGTCACCAACACCCTGTTTATGGACCATCAGCTACAAATTTGCCCAAACTAAGAACTGTGGTGCAATCCTGTCCCTTCTAAACCTGAACATCCAATCAGGCACTAGCCAGGTGATGGGCTTCCCCGGATCCTCGCTAGTCTGTGTTCCCTTTTCCAACTCTATATCATGTGCTTAACCTAGGCCTTCACCGTTCTGCTCTGGGACCGTTTAAGTAATGAACCTCCTATCCAGTCATTCCACCTCCACAATGGTGCCAGGATGATCTTCTTAAAACACAGAACTGACTACGTCAGCCTTACTTATAATCTTTCTGTGGCTCTCTATCTGCTATATAATATTCACCGGTGCTCTCCATAATTTGACTTCTGCGTATCCTTCTAGCAACACTGACACTCTTGCTCACCACACCATCACTATCCACCCTAATCTATCATCAGAATAATATACTTACTAATACAGCTACACTCATACACTCGATGGCAATGGATTGATGGGTAATATAGCTAAGAGCCCTGGTGGGCACAATGGTTAAGTGCTTGGTTGCTAACTAAAAGGTTGGTGGTTTGAACCTATCAATTGCTCCATGGAAGAAAAGACCTGGTGATCTATTCCCATAAAGATTTCAGCCTGGGAAACCTCATAGGGCAATTCTATTCAGTCCTATAGGGTTGCTATGAGTCATAGTTGACTCGATGGCACACAATAGCAACTCCAGCAATATAGCTACCTTTTATTGAAGGCCTATTACATACCTGACTCTGTATAACACCTTTTCCCAAATTCTCAGAAACCATCTTATGCTGTTTATACTGCGATTCAGAAAAGTAAGGAACCTGCCCAGGACCACGAAGTTGTAAGGTGACAGAGCTGAGACACAAACCTGGATGTCCTGACCCCTGAACTCTTTCCATTGTGCTACATGGACATTCTGAAACACTGGCAGTTCCCTAAATGCGTTATATTCTTTTCTCACTTTCATTGTCTTCATAGTTGCTCTTTCCTCTGCCTTTAATACCCTTCCCCTTCCTTGACTGCTGGTAACCACTACTCATCCCCTAAGATTTGGCACAAATATCACCTCCTTTATAAAGTTTCCATGGCGTTGTAAGCAAGGCTGGGCCTCCTTCCTCTGTGTGTGCTCAGGGAATAGAATTAAGGACATATTCTCAAAAAGTGAGTTGTTCACTTTGTTGACACCAATGGTACATGCAGGGAAATTGTAGGGAATCAGACTGGAAAGGTAGGTTGGGCACTAATGGTTCTTGAGTCAAAAAGTTGCTTCTATAACACTAATCTGGCCACAGTGTGTTAGAAGAGAAAGGAGAATGACAGCAGACAGTTTCAAAGGGTGCCGTTAAAATCAGTCAGATGACAGACAATCAGGGCAGAAATAGGATTCACAGTCAAGAGAATGGAGGGAAGGGACCAGGAATTGGAGGTCGAGTGCCAGGGTTAGTAAGTGAAACAGAGACACCCAAGAGAACACTAAGATTTTGAACCGAGGTGCCCAGAGAGTTGTGGTGCATAGAAGGAGAATGAGCACTGTTACGGATTGAATTGTGTGTCTCAGAAATATGTGTTGTAGATCCTAGCCTCTATGCTCGTGGTTATAATCTCATTTGGAAATGGGTTGTCTCTGTTATGTGAATGATGCAGGATTAGTGTAGGGTGTGCCTTGAGTCGATCTCTTTTGAGATATAAAAAAGATTAAACAAGCAAGTAAGATAGATGCCAAGCCACATGAAGATTGCCGAGGAGCTTCTGCTCAAAGAGACAAGGACCTTCCTACAGAGCCGACAGAGAGAGAAAAGCTTCCCCTGGAGCCGGCACTCTGAATTCAGACTTCTAGCTTCCTAAACTGTGAGAAAATAAATTTCTTTTTGTTAAAGCCATCCACTTGTGGTATTTCTATTATAGCAGCACCATATAACTAAGATAGAGCACTTTTAAGGGAGAAGACAAATGGTGAATTCAGTTAGGATTATGTGCAGTTGAGGTGTTGATAGGATTTCCGAATGTCCTTTCTTGGGAGAGGGGAGGAGTCAGTGTTGGAACTGCCATTTTAGAAGTCATTCTCATAGAGGTGTGAACAGGGCCAGGAAAAAGTATAATGATAACACAGGAGAGGTTGTCAAGACAGAGGAGGACACCACAATGGCAGACCCTTAGCAATGTGTCATTTGAGAAAAAGAATCAGGAGGAGATAGAGAAAAATCATACGAAAAGGAAGCTAATGACTTTTTAGGACTAATGATGTGTTGTGCTTTGTGATCTTGAGAAGTTACTTAACTTTTCTGGGTCTCCATTTCTCAAATGCTAAATTGCAGTACAGACAGCTGCCTTGCAGGTAATGACAGAATAAGAGATAAGTTATGCAAAGCAACCAACATATTTCTCAGCATTTACAGGTACACAGTAAGTGGCCACTAATGACTTGTTGTTGTTGTTAGATGCTGAGTCAGTTCTGACTCATAGCAACCCTATGTACAACAGATCGAAATACTCCCTGGGCCTGCACCATCCTCACAATTATTATTATGCTTGAGCGCATTGTTGGAGCATCTGTGTCAATCCATCTCATTAAGGGTCTTCCTCTTTTTCACCAACCCTCTACTTTACCAGTCTTGACGTCTTTCTCCAGGGACTGGTCCCTTCTGATAACCTGTCCAAAGTATGTAAGACAAACTCTTGACATTCTTGCTTCTAATGAGCATTCTGGCTGTACTTCTTCCAAGACAAATTTGTTTGCTCTTCTGGCAGTCCATGGTGTGTTCAATAGTCTTTGCCAACACCATAATTCGATGTCATCAATTTTTCTTCAGTCTTCCTTATTCATTGCCCAGCTTTTGCATGCACAACTGACTAGTAGTGGAATATTTGTCAGTGAAGGAGACTAAGGATCAGTGTCTTCACATGAACAGTTCTGAGACATCTAGTGGGAATGCTGGTTCTCTGTTGAGGTTACCAGCTTTACTCATTTTAGCAAAGGGAAAAAAAATGGAAGACCAAACGGTTAAACTCCACAGCTATCAGTGTCAACAACACTAGTTCAAAAGAGCAGAAGGGCCTATCAGAACAGGACTGAACTGTATTTCTCTGCAGAGTAGATGCCATCAAACCAGGATCTTACACTCACAGGCATCTGGAGAGGTAAAGTCTATGGGAGAGGAGGCTGGGACCAAGTTATACTTGGTAAGCTAGAGCAGGGAGATAAGCGGTCACTCACCAGCACTCTCATCTAGGTGCTCCATGGATTCAGCCCCTCATAGCAGAGGAAGCCCATGACCCACAGAGAGAGATCAGATGGGCAGAAAGTTTTGTCTGGTGGTACGTAAAGAAAAGCACAGCTTTGGAGCCAGAGAAGTTTATGTGCAAACTCCAGGGCTACCACTTACTAGATTTGTCATGTTAAAGAAATCATTTACCTCTCAACCTATCTCTCCATACGTAAAACGGAGAGAATAATAACTTTTTTGTGTGGTTTTCTGTATAGATTAAACAAGATCATATATACAAAGTGCCTGAAACACACACATAGATGTTAATGCACGGTGGTTTTGTTCCCTTCCACAAGCCCTCATTACTTGTCAAAGCCAACTTTCTTCATGCTCTTAAGTTTTTTCCCCAGCTCAGGAATGCCTGAAAGAGGTAGACAGACCAAAAGCCAGACACAGAATATCCACAAAAAATGGGGTAGACATTTGAGAAAATTGGGGCCGGTCTCTAAGGTTGCTCTTAGCCCAGGAGATGGTTTGTTCTCTTTCTTAATATCACCAAGGCTCCCCATTGCATTGTGAGCATTCAACTGAGGAAAGTTACACAGGAGGTGCTCCACATGGGCACTAGCAGTTAGGGTCCAAAAGAGAAACAGTAATGATGGCTGCCATTTATTGAATACTCCTTTAAATGTATTTTCTCTATGTTTCCTACAGCTCTGCAAGGTAGATAACATCATCGGCAAACTGTGGCTCAGAGGAGTTACGTGACTTGCTCAAAGTCACCCAGCTTACAGCAGAGCAGAATTCCAACCCAAGTCGGCTCCACGGCTTGCAATCTTTCTTTAATCCCAAACTATCACCCTATAGCTAGAATGATGAATGACATACGGTAAGGAGGTAGGAAGTCTGTACCTTGGGGTGAAACTCTGAGCAATTGCAGATGGAGATATGGAAGAAGAAATAGAACCAGACAGGGTGGTAGGAAGCTGGACAAGCCCCAGCACTTCTCTCACCTAAGCTTCCTCAACTATAAAATGGGGATAATAACCCACACTCTGCCTATGACCTGGAGTTTCGGGGTGGATCAAATGGAATTTTACATTTAAAACCACTTTGCAAACTATCAAGTACCATATAAATATAAGTAATTATTAATTGTTATATTAATTAAATAATTAAATCTCAGCTATAATAATGAACTTAGAAATTACTGTTAATGACTGTTAATAAAAAATATATGTTGATGGTAATTATGCTAACTAAAATTCTCAATAATAAAGATAATTAGCACTGATACCAAGAAGTGGCCCATCAGGTGTGAGCTAGCATGAAATTGTAACATAAACATCACAAATGGGACTTGGCAAAAGGATACAGAGACAGGCTAATGAACACAGCTGAACTTGAGCAAGACAAACAGATGAACCTTGATCTCCCTGGCTGAGGGATTCTGCTCTGCTGAAGTGAAAGGGATTGAGAAATGCCAGAGCCAGTTATTATTTTATAAATATTTGAGTTGCAATTGTCCTTTTATTTGTGTTTATGTGTATCTCTGTGTAGTAATGCTTTCGTATTAAGCTTTAGCACATGAACTATCCATGACACCATGACCATGCTGTGGACCTACCCATTCTCTAACACACCATCCACCCAGCACATTGCCCGTGTCCTCTCCTAACAAAGTCAAGACCCATCAATTCCTAGTTCATGTACATTATCTTCAACAAAGCCTTCCCTGACTTTTCCTGGAAGACAAGGGATCTCTTTCCTTTGTGCTCCCCTTCACCTTCTGGAGGCCTCCACTATAGAACTTACTATCCTAGTTCTACCACTTACGAACTGTTATTTCCCAAAGGAGTTACTTGAAACTTCTTTGTGCTTCAGTTGCCACATCTATAAAATAAGGATAATAACAATACGAAACTCCTAGAGTTGTTCTGGGGATTAGATAAGATTAGATATGTAAGACTTTTCAAACAGGATTCAATATATAGTGTTTCATTCTGTTGTACATAGGGTGGCTATGAGTTGGAATCGACTCGACAGCACCTAACAACAATTAATGTCAATCATTATTATTATTATTATTATTGTAAATATCTTTCTCCATAGTAATTGCTCTGCCATACTGTGAGCTCTTCTTTTCTGCTTCCCTATCAACTATGCCTGCCACAGAATAGCTGCTACCTTTCATTGTTGTTATTAAAATGGAATTGATAGAGGATTTTTTTAAGGAAACTATGGACAAGAGAAAAGGCAGTAGAGTGAAAAATGCATTGACCATAAAATCAGAAGGTTTGGTTTAAATCTTGGCTCTGCCCCTTGCTTTGTGCAACTCACTTTCCCTTCCTAGGACTCAGTTTCCTCATCCAGAAAATGGAACTAATAATGATCCCTGGCCTACCCTCCTCACAGGCTCCACTGTGGAGTTGGAATAAGAACACAGATGTGAAACTGCTTTGTAAACTGAAAGGCACTAATCAAATATAAGATAGTTTTACTATTATTAGAACCATCTGGAAGTTGTTTGGACTTACAAATTGATAGAATCAGTCAACACCTACTTGACTTACACAGAAAGCAGTTGTTATGCTTGGGTATTTTTTTAAGCCCTTAACCCTATTCATATTGCAAGGTTCTTTTCTTTCCTTTTTCACCTCCAACTGGACGAAAACTTTCAAGTTTCTTTTCCCAAAGACTGAGTGACAATGGAGATTAAAACTATAGCCCAGGTCAAAACACTACTAAAGATTTTCAGTTTCTACTTCCCTTAAGAGAGTTTCTAGAGCCTCGACTAATAGCTGACTTATTAAATGCAACTTAATTCACAGGGTTTCTTGAGGTGTCAGTATGCTCTGCCCCAGAGGTTATTTTAGGATAATAGGGAGTTTAGATTAAGATGGCCAATAAATTTGGAAGAGAGCAGAACCAGATAGATGGCAAGAACAGTGGACTGAGATGCAGAAACCTTAAATTCTAATCTACTTCTACAACCTTTTAGCTTGGGCATCTCCCCCATCTCAGCCTTAGCTTTCTCATCTGTAAAATGGGAATAATCCTCCCATTGCAGGCAACCTTTGCTGCATAACAAGTCACCCCAAACTTAGTGACTTCAAACATCAACAGTCTATTTCTCACAACTCTGTGTGTTGGTTGGACAGCTTTTCCACTGATCATGCCTGGACCCACTCATGAAGCAGCATTCAGCTCGAACGGGAGCTGGACTCAACTGCAACAGCTAGACTCTATGCCTCTCTCACCATACAGTCTTTCATACTTAAGGAGCTAACTGGCCTCTTGACATGGCAAGGGTGGTATTCCAAGAAAGCAAAAGTAGAAACACAGTGTCACTTCCTTCACATTCTATTGGTCATCATTACTCATCCTTTGATGGGAAGAAGGTCAAAATTAAATTGCCAGAAGGGGCATGGTGTCAGGGAGACATCATTTAGTAGGAAGCCATTTTTGTGCCAATCTAACACACACCCTATCCTGCCTCCAGGGTTGTTCACAAGATCAGAAAAGCTAATATAATTAAAGACAATTTGTAAACAGTGAAGTGTTAACAAATACAAATGGAACAGGGTTCATTTTCGGTTCTAATATTTGTATTGTATTATTTAACTGTTCTCAAGATGATCTGGGTTAATGTTTCAGATTTAAGATTTTAAGATTTAAGATTTCTGAGCTAAATTTAACATTTGCAGAGTCAAACAAAGTATATGAGAATGTACAGGAAAGAGTACCTGATAGGTATAGAATATCACCATTTTGCAACCCATGATGAATTAATGGGTCCAGGCTGTAAACATCAATGGCTGATAACATATGATTTAGGAAATGATGTTGGAATCATTTATTCCCTCTCCTTGAGCATAGAGAATGTGACCCAGCTGGAGCTGGGATCACAAGGACACATCAACTGGGCCCTGAGGTATAAAGACAATGGCTAAGATACTCTTGGAAAATATCTTTTAGGGAAACTTTCACATAAAGCCAATCAAACAGAACAGAAAAAGACTTTCTGCTCTTACCTTTTTCTATTAGCATTTAGTGAATAGAAATTTCATGCACCAATGAAGACCCTCCTGACTGTCGTTACTGAAACCTGTACCAATGATTGTTAAGAAAGACGATTCCAAATGTAGGATCACAGTTTCTAGCCAATCTGTGAAAAAGTGAAGCTTTCAATAGTTCTGCCCATTTGCAATGTTAATATATACTGATGACTCTGTAATGGTCTTTGGACTTGAACAGACATGGCCGTGGCAGCATGCTTGTCTATTTTCCCACTTTTGTCTGTTCTGTGATATTTCCTTGGACTCCAGCAGACATGGCTCTGGCAGCATGGTTGTCCATTTTCCCCCTTTTGCCTTTTTGAATATATGCTGAATAAAACTTTCTTTTTGTTTTACTAAACTTTGGGATGTTTTTCCCCTACAACACATATAAAAACCAAGACAACTAGATAGTATGTACCTACTGAGGAGAAGCACACCACCATCTGTGAAGTTCTTTTGTCACAAAAAAAATAATAATAATTGAACCTGAAATTAATCAAGTCTCCAGTTACAACTACCAATTTACAGGAAACACAGAGGACAAAGGGTATGTTAAACTATACACCAGGGCTGCAAACAATACAATGCGGATCCAGAAACCCTGCAGGAAAACAATTTGGTTTCTTCATTAAAATAAATTGCAAGAGGAAGAAAAGAAGTGGAGAAGATACATAAGCATTAAAAGACACCAATCACAATGTGTGAAACTTAATTGGATACTGACTCAAATAAACTACTTAAAATATTTTGACATCAAGAGACAATGGATGTTTCTACAATGAATGAATACTTGGTGATATTAAGAGATTATTGCAATTTTAGGCATGACCTGGTTTTACAGCTATGCATTTTAAAATATTATTTAACTTTTAGAGTGCATATAAAAGTATGTACCTATAAAATAATATTCTTGCTTAGATTTATTAATCTGGAATAAGAGTAAGTAGATGGAGCTATGGATGAAACAAGAATGTCTATGAGTTGTCAGTTGTTAAAGGTAAGCGATGAGTACATACGGATTCATTATACAATTCGGTCTCCTTTAGTTATGTTTGAAATTCTCCATAATAAATGTGTTTATTTAAAAAATAAACAAATAAGGGGTGGGCAAAGAGTAAGACCCCGGGTCAAGTAGTGGCTCCCATGTCTCTTCTCCTTAGATATATGTTCTTGGGAAATTCATTTCACTTCTCTGAGCCTCCATTTCATTACCAATAAAATAGGAATCCCCCCTCCCATATTAGTTTCCAATGATGCTATAAGGCCAAATGAGCTCATTAAATATGAACATATTCTATAAACCATGAAGGGGTGCACACATATAAGGAACTGTTTTTGTTACTATCACTGTTGATCTTGAAAATAATTGACATCTTTTGTGCACTGGTGGCCCATTAGTAAAAGGCGCCCCTTGGTCTCCTCCCAGGAGAAACAGGCACAATGGTTTAAAAGGCTCTTCGGGCAATGGCTATGAGTTTGACAAAGGGGCTAAACATTATTGCGATATGTTATCTTGTGCCTTTCTCTTAAACCTAAGTGGGGAGAATTCTGCTTCCAGTGAAGATGGAGTAAAGGGGACTAGATTTACCCTCCTGGTTGGTACCACCAAAAAACAGACAGTATATATGAAACAATGGTTTTCATGGTACTGAACATCAGGTAACAAAGGACAGTAATCACTGAGATACGGGAAGCAAGTTGAATATCACAATTGCCCCAGTTTAGTGCCGTGACAGGAATTTCTAGACAAGAAAAGAAATGAAAGGCATCTAGATAGGAAAGGAAGAAGTGAGATTGAATTCACTCAGAGATGACTTGGTCATCTATGTAGAAAGTCTGATGAAATCGACAAAAAGCTACTAAAACTGAGTGAGTTTAATAAAATTACCAGATACAAGATCAATAATACAAAGATGGTTTGTATTTCTACATACTAGTAATGAAAAATCAGAAACTGAAATTTAAAAATATTATTTACAGTAGCATCAAAAATATGATATAGTTAGGGGTAAGTCTGAAAAATCTGTGAAACACCTACTCACTGAAAACTACAAAACATTGCTGAGAGAAATTAAAGAAGACCTAAATAAATGAAGAAATATACCATGTTCATATACTGGAATATGTTAACATGGTTCATAGAATCAATGCAATTCCAATCAAAATGCCACCAGACTGTTTTAAAGAAATTCACAAACCGATTCGAAAAATTATATGGAAATGCAATAGATCTAGAATTGTCAGAACAACTTTGAAAAAGAATAACAAAGTTAAAGAACTTATACTACATGATTTTAAGACTTATTATAAATCTATATTCATCAAAAGAGTGGTATTGGCTCACAGATAGACAAATAGATCAATAGAACAGAAATATATATATATATATTTGTTGCTAGTTGTCATCAAGTCAATTCCAACTCATGGCAACCCCGTATGTGCAGAGTAGAATTCCTCCAAGGCTTTTCAAGGCTGTGACCTTTTGGAAGTAGATCTCCAGGCCTGACTTCCAAGGCATCTCTGGGTTCAAACCTGCCAATGTTTTGGTTAGTAGCCAAGTGCTTAACTGTTTGCACCACCCAGGACTGTCTCTGTCTCTCTCTCTCTCTGTATATATATGTGCATATATATATATACGTACCATCAAGTCAATTCCAACTCATAGTGATGCTATATGACAGGGTAGAACTGCCCCATTCTGTTTCCTAGAAAGATATATATAGATATAGATTTAAAACTGATTTTCAACAAAGCTGCAAAGACTACCCAGTCAAGAAGTCTTTTAAACAAGTGGTGCTAGAACAATTGGCTATCAATATGTCCAAAAAATGAACTTCAATCTATACTTTGTACCATAGGCAAGAATTAACCCAAAATGGATCAGAGACCTAAACGTAAAACTCAAAATTAAAAAATTTCTAGGAGAAAGCCTTTGTGACCTTGGATTAGCAAAAGACTTCATAGATCCAACACCCCAAGCATGATCTAGAAAAGAACAAAGTGAACTGCTGACTATAGGTGTCACTCTGCTGGTGAGTAATTACCAGGTGGTCATTTGAGTCCTGGTGAGAAAGCAAAGACTTATAATGAAAATTCCTATGTAAAATCTTTACAGCTCTCTGAAGAAAACTAGATTCATGTGGTTTTTTTATTATTCCGCAGAGGCGGAAAGGCTGTATCTGTGAAAAGCAGTTCCTTTTTAGTTCCTTTTTTTAGGCACAGATCCAGAACTTTATTTATTTATTTATTTTTAACATTTGCCACCGTCCCAACATTAGGGTTCTTTCTCTGCCTTTTGAGAATTGAGGAACTATTGTTCCAGCTTTGAAAACTTCCTCTTGCCTTCTGTATTCCTGCCCCACTATTTTTGCATAAGCAGCTATGCAACCACAAACAAGGTACACAGTCTCTTTAGATCTCAGTTTATAGTGAGGGGGTTGGTGGATCTGATTTCTAGGATCCTTTCCAACTGTGATCCCACGGAAAATGATTCAGTATGACCTAGCAATAGAATATCTTGAATAAGAACCAATGTTATAATCAACCAAGTAAATCTGTAATTCTATTACACACACACAGTGGATTTCTTCCCTTTATTTACAGGTTGTTTCCAAGAATAAACATGACCAGTGGTCAGTGCATGGTTTAAAGTCAGGAAAGATATGCTTCAGGGTTGTATTCTCTCACCATATTTATTCAATCTGTATGCTGAGCAAATAATCTGAGAAGAAAGAGGCATCAGGATTGGAGGAAGACTCATTAACAACCTGTGTTATGCAGATGACACAACCTTGCTTGCTGAAAGTGAAGAGGACTTGAAGCACTTACTGATGAAGATCAAAGACTACAGCCTTCTGTATGGATTACACCTCAACATAAAGAAAACAACAATCCTCTCAACTGAACCAATAAGCAACATCATGATAAATGGAGAAAAGACTGAAGTTGTCAAGGATTTCATTTCACTTGAATCCACAATCAACACCCATGGAAGCAGCAGTCAAGAAATCAAGATGCATTGCACTGGGCAAATCTGCTGCAAAAGACTTCTTTAAACTGTTAAAAAGCAAAGACGTCACCTTGAAGACCAAGGTACGCCTGACCCAAGCCATAGTGTTTTCAATCACCTCATACGCATGTGAAAGCTGGACAAGGAATAAGGAAGACCAAATTGATGCCTTTCAATTGTGGTGTTGGTGAAGAATATTCTCTATACCACGGACTGCCAAAAGAATGAACAAATCTGTCTTGGAAGAAGTACAGCCAGAATGCTCTTAGAAGCAAGGATGGCGAAACCATGTCTGACATACTTTGGACATGCTATCAGGAGGGATCAGTCCCTGCAGAGGGACATCATGCTTGGTAAAGTAGAAGGGCAGCAAAAAAGAGGAAGACCCTCAACAAGATAGATTGACACAGTGGCTACAACAATGGGATCAAGCATAACAAATATTGTGAGGATGGCACGGGACCAGGCAGAGTTTCATTTTGTTGTACATAGGGTCGCTATGAGTTGGAACTGACTCGACAGTACCTAACAACAACAGTAACAACTGATCAGTGCCAGATCAGTAATTCAGTTTACATACAGCTGCCCTGGAATAAGGCCACACTAGACTTGGAAAGACAGATTCTGGGGTATCTGTTAAGTAAATCAAAAGCCAAACCAAACCCATTGCCACTGAGTCGATTCCGACTCATAGCAACCCTGTAAGACACAGCAGAACTTATAGGTTTTCAAGGCTATAATCTTTACAGAAGCAGGCTGCCACATCTTTCTCCCATGGAACGGCTGGTGGATTGGAACCACCGACCTTTCGGTTAGCAGCTGAGCACTTTAACCACTCTGCCACTCACATTTCCACTTGACTCATGCCTTCATTCATTCATTTAATTAACATTCACTGAGCACTTATTATGTCCCAGATACACTACTGGATACTAATTCTCACATGCTAGCAATAGAGACAAGCAAAATTCTTCACACTGCAGGGCCGTTACATATGTGTCCTGTCTGCATGGGATAGTCTTTCTCCCCTCCTCACCTGGCCCACTCTTATTCTTCATTCAAAGAATTTAAATATGACTTCCTCAGAGAGGTGTTACCTGACCCTGAAATTAACTAATTCTCCTGATATTCATTTATTTACATCCCTCTATTCTTTTCCTTCCTATCCCTTATCATAATCCATGTCTATTTTGCTTATCATTGCATTCTCAGCACACCTGGCCCAGTCCTAGAAAAGAATAAATGCTTACTCAACATTGGTAGACTAATTGAATGAGCAAATGAATAGATAAAGAGCACACAGCTGGATCTTGGGGGATCAGGGAAGGCATCCTGGAAGAAATGTTAGACTTAAAATGTGGTAAGGATTTAAGTAGGTGAAGGAAGAACAAAATGGGCAAGTTAATGTCTATTCCTCACCCTAAGTCCATGATCTCTCAGCAGACAATGGCCTCCTAACAGGTTTCAAAATTTTTGCTCCCTCGTCACTTCAATTTTTGAGGCTAAGAGTTATTATGCTAAAAATTTAGTTAGATCACATTGCTTAAATTCTCTAGAATGCAGTGGGCTCCCTATTGAAAAATAGCCAAATCCTCCAGCATGGCATTATCCCCTTCACCCAGTGATTTGGCTCTTGACTACCTGTTTGTATTTATAACCCCACTAAAACTGTCCATTACTTTATGACTCAATCATCGTGCTCTCTTCACCACTGATCAGATGCAACCTATCTTTTCTGCTTCAATGTGGTACCCTTTTCTCCATTCTCCATCTACTGAAATTCTCATGTGATTCAAATGCTACTCAAATGTGACCTTCTTTGTGGGAACTTCCCTGGCAAGTTCCCTTCCTCTTCAGGAGGAATCTCTCTTCTCCTTCTGCTTCCCATCCACATGCTTATACTTCCCTTTTGTGCACTAATGTCATAATTTCTACAAAATTTTTAGTAGCTAAGAGCTTCCTTAGGTCAGAAGCAGTTTTTGAAACTGCTCCCAACATAGGGTAAGAGATCAACAACCGTTTGCTGAATTGAATGCCCCTGATATGTCCACATGGGAGACCCACTTCTATTGTTTTTAGCATTCTGCGGTGGCCACTGAGAAAACATTAAGATGTTGTCCTGTCTAAAACCAGACTGCAGTCTTCCCTTTGTTTATTGAACATCTATCATGTTTCAGACACCATTTTGGGCACTGGGGATACAGAAAATAAAACTCTGCCTTCATGAAGCTTGTATTTAATTGAGTGGGAGACAGATAATAAATAAGTTAGCATAATATGAACTACATCAAGCAGGGAGACATGCTATGGAGAAATGTAAAGCAGAAAAAGGGATACAGAAAATATTGTATGCTCGGAAATGGGGTGATATTTGAAAGAGGATTCCTACAAGCTATCTAATAGAAGGTGACTTTGGAACAAAGACTGAAGAGGAATAAGAGGGTTAGTGGACAGAGAGCTGGAGATAAAGCATTCCAGGCAGAAAGATGATCTATCACTAAAACCAAAGACAAACAAAGATTCCTGAGAGCAGCTCAAGAAAAATGAAAAGTCACATACAGAGGAGAAACAATAAGACTAAGCTCTGATTATATGGCAGAAACCATGCAGGGAAGAAGGCAATGAGATGTCATATATAAAACCTTGAAAGAAAAAAATTGCCAGCCAAGAATAATATATCCTGCAAAACTCCCATTCAAATATGATCATGAAATTAGGATATTTCCAGATAAACAGAAATTAAGGAACTATGTAAAAACCAAACCAAATTTACACGACTCATTAAAGGGAGTCCTTCGGTCTGAGAACAAACAACATCAGACCACAGGCAGAATATAGGACACAGGATTGTACTAGCCAGATATCAACCTAGGAAATGAACTCTTAAGGACTATCCAAAACCAAGATAACACAACAGGGAACCAGAGAGGTTTATCTATAAATGACAACAGCATCAGAACAATAAAAGAGGGAATAAATGTTGTAGGATAGAACCCTCTAATGGAGAGTAAGGCAAGGCAATACCAAGTAATAGTAGACTGGTTCAAACCTAGGAAGATAAAGGTAAATTTTAAGGTAAACACAAAGAAAGTTAACAAACCTACTCATCAAAATAAAGAAGAAAAACATGAAGTCTCAGTAAAAACAAAACCTACAAAAACAAAAGAAATTTAAAAAATGCACAAACAAAAGGAATTCAGCATAGAAGAGTAAGAGGAAAAAATAAAACGTCAACACCAAAAAAAACTACAAAATGACAGC
>NW_004443939.1:1177248-1179472 GCF_000243295.1 Trichechus manatus latirostris
TTACAAATACAATGCAATCCCGATCCAAATACCAACAACATTCTTCAAAGAGATGGAAAAACTAATCATTAACTTTATATGGAAAGGGAAGAAGCCCCGGATAAGTAAAGCTCTACCTGACCTCAGAACAAACTATGCAGCTATGGTAGTCAAAACAGCCTGGTACTGGTACAATGACATAAACATTGACCAATGGAGCAGAACTGATGACCCAGATATAAATCCATCCACCTATGGTCACCTGATCTTCGACAGGGCAGAAAGTCCATCAAATGGGGAAAAGGCAGTCTTTTCTAACAAATGGCGCTGGCAAAACTGGATGTTCATCTGCAAAAAAAATGAAACAGGACCCATATCTCACACCATATACAAAAACTAAATCAAAATGGATCAAAGACCTAAATACAAAGCTAAATACTATAAAGTTCATAGAAGAAAACAAAGGATCAACACTAGAGGCCCTAATGCACAGCATTAACAGGATACAAACCATAACCAACAACACACAAACCACAGAAGATAAGTTAAATTACTGGGATGTGGCAAAAATGAAACACTTATGCTCATCAAAAGACTTCACCAAAAAGAGTAAAAAAGAGAACCTACAGACTGGGAAAAAATTTTTGGACTTTACGAGTCAGACAAAGGGCTAATCCCTAAAACCTACAAGAAAATCCAACACTTCTGCGACAAAAAGACAAATAAACCAATTAAAAAATGGGCAAAGGAGATGAATAGACACTTTACCAAAAAAAATTCAAGCAAACAACAGACACATGAGGAAATGCTTGCCATCACTAGTCATTAGAGAAATGCAAATTAAAACCAAAGTGAGATACCATCTCACCCCGGCATTAGTGGCACGGATCAAAAACACTGGAAATAACAAATGTTGGAGGGGCTGCGGGGAGATTGGAACTCTTATGCACTGCTGGTGGGAATGCAAAATGATACCACCATTTTGGAAAATGATATGGTGCTTCCTTAGAAAGCTAGAAACATAAATACCATATGATCCAGCAATCCCACTCTTAGGAATATATCCTAGAGAAATAAGAGCCGTCACACACATAGATATATGCACACCCATATGCATTGCAGCACTGTTCACAATAGCAAAAAGATGGAGACAACCTAGATGTCCATCAACAGATGAATGGAGAAACAAATTATGGTACATACACACAATGGAGTATTATGCAACGATAAAGAACAGTGATGAATCTGTGAAGCATCTCATAACATGGATGAAACTGGAGGACATTATGCTAGGTGAAATAAGTCAATCACAAAAGGACAAACATTGTATGAGACCTCTACTGTAAAAACTCATGAAAAAGTTTACACACAAAGAGAAATAATCTTTGTTTGTTACAAGGGATGGGAGGGGTGGGGGGCAGAAATACTAAATAGACAATAGATAAGTGGTAACTTTGGTGAAGGGTAAGACAGTACACAATACTGGGGAAGCCAGCACAACTTGCACAAGGAATGGTCATGGAAGCTCCATAGACACATCCAAACTCCCTGAGGGACTGAATTGCTGGGCAGAGGGCTGTGGGGACCGTGGTCTGGGGGAACATCTAGCTCAATTGGCATAACACAGTTTATAAAGACAATGTTCTACATTCTACCTTGGTGAGTAGTGTCTGGGGTCTTAAAAGCCGGTGAGCAGCCATCTAAGATACTCCACTGGTCTCACCCCTTCGGGAGCAAGAGAGAATGAAGAGAACAGGATATAAGGAAAAGATTAGTCCAAAGGACTAAGGTACCACAGCTACCACGGCCTCTACAAGACAGTCCAGTACAGCTAGATGGTGCCCGGCTACCACTGACTGCTCTGACTGGGATCACAACAGAGGTTCTTGGACAGAGCTGGAGAAGGATGTAGAACAAAATTCTAGCTCAGTAAAAAAGACCAGATTTACTGGCCTGACAGACTGGAGAAACCCCGAGAGTATGGCCCCCAGACTCACTTTCAGCTCAGTAATGAAGTCACTCCCAAGGTTCACCGTTCAGCCAAGGGTTGGACAGCCCCATAAAACAAAACAAGACAAATGAAGCACAGCAGTCCAGGGACAAGGACTAGAAGGCAGGAGAGGACAGGAAAGCTGGTTGAGAAGGGACAGTGTTGACATGTTGTGGGGTTATTAACCATTGTCATAGGGCAATATGTGTACTAACTGTTTAATGAGAAACTATTTGTTCTGTAAACCTTCATCTA
>NW_004443939.1:1179965-1220141 GCF_000243295.1 Trichechus manatus latirostris
AAGGATAGTGAGAATAGCAGCACAACTGGAAGAATGTAATGGAGGTCACTGAATTCTACATGTAGAAACTTTTGAAATGGTGTATCTTTGGCTGTATATATTTTCACCAAGATAAAAAAAAAAAAGGTCCTCCAAGGTCAAGAAGGGAGAGTGTTGACATGTTGTTAACCAATGTCATAAAACAATATGTGTACTGTCTGTTTAATGAGGAAACTCTTTGTTCTGTAAACCTTCATCTAAAGTACAATAAATAAATAAATAAAATGCAGGCTGGATTAAAAAAAAATAAGAGTAAGTTCAAAGAAATAATGGGGTGCAAGTGTGTGTAGACCCGGGAAAGTCATTGTAAGGACTTCAACTTTTCTCCTTGTGAGACAGGAAGCACTGGAAGGTTTTGAACAGCAAAGTAAGATCAAGTGTCACAAGTCTGATTGCAGTGTTGAGAAGAGGCTGTAGGGGAAGAAGGACAGAAGCAGAAAGAGCCACTGTTGCAATTACTCAGGCAAGAAATAATGGAAGCTCAGGACAGAACAGTGACACAAGAGGACACAACAGTGGTGGCTGTTGTGGTTAAGGAAAAAAAAAAATGTGGGCAAATTCTGTTTTTTTTTTTTAAAGGACTTGCTGATAGAATAAATGTGGGGTTAAGAAAAAGAGAACTCAGAAAAGACAGTGAGTTTTTGTTTAATTTTTCTCTAAGAAACTAGATGGAAGTGGTTATTGCTTATTAAAATGGGGAAGACAATGAGATAAACAGATTTGGGGTGAGGGTGGAGGATTTAGGGTTTCTACCGTGGACTGATGAAGCTTGGGATTTTTCCTTATCCGGGTGAGATGTGAAATTGGCAGTTAGAAATAAGACTGTAGTTCACAGGAGAGATGCAGGGCTAGAAACATAACTTTGGAACATGTCAGCATAGTAGTGGATTTCAACACATAGTACTGTGTGACATCGTAAAGGGGCTGGATAGAGACATAGAAGAGAAGAGGACCTGGGGCTGAACCCAGGTGCATGTCGTTATTAAGAGGCCGAGAAGATGAGGAGGAACCAGCATAAAGAAAGAGCAGCCAGCAAGTGAGGAGAAAAACCAGGGGTGGTGTTAAGACCAAGTGAAGAAAGGATTATTACACCAACTGTGAGGTCAAATAAAATGTGGACAGACAATTGGCCATCAGATATAACAATATTTAACAAATGGGTGATCTTGATAAGAAAAGTTTTTGTGAATAATGGGGTAAAAGCCTGATTGAGGAAGGTTCTAGACAGAATGGGAGGAGAGGAATTGGTGACATAGTATATACTATGTAGGGCTACCATTTGTCTTGGTTTGCCTGTGCCAACCCCAGTTTGTACCTATAGCCCAGTGTTTTGTCCATTTAAAAGTGCTCCGGTTTGGATGATCAATTACGTAGTAATCCTAAGTATAGACAACTCTTTCTAGCTATCTATTAACACACTGAACCCATTCATCCAGAAAATGGTGCATTTTGCCTTTCTAGTTTTCCCAGTGTAAATAAGTGTCAAAACTCTCCCAGTCTGGAGAGCAATGACCTGGAGAACTCTCCTAAAGATGATGGTTCTCAGCCAATTCAGTTGGTCTGAGGTGGGGCCTGGACCCGTACCTCCTCCAAGAGAGTCTGATAGATAAAGAAGCAAGTGGGTCAGTCTAATGGAGGTTATTATATACACCACTTCATTATTACTCCAGAATCTTCCTCCTTTTCTATCCTCATTGTCAATGCTCTGGTTCAGATGGTCATTTTCTCTATGTTCGACTATTGACATTGCTCTCCAGATAGTTTTTCTGTCTTTAGTCTAACTTCCCTCTAGTCCATGTTCTCTCAAATGACCTACTTAATCCTCTAAACTCAACTGACTCTTAATCCTCTAAACTCAACTGACTCTGTCCTTCCTTTAAAAACTTCTGATGAGGTCTTACTGACTTCAGGTTAAAATTTAAATTTCTTAAAATGTCATTAAATTCCTAATACTACTCAATAGTTGTTTTGTGAATGAACAAAGGGTCTCAGACCACTGGGGTGGACGGACACATAAGCAGATCTAAGCAATATTGGCACAAATGTGTAGCTTTTAAAGCCCCATCACAACCTTAAGAATTTATGAATCTATGATTGTAAGGAAAATCTCCCTTAACACATCTTGGTTTCTTAATGCCACTATTACAGAAATACCACAAGTGGGTAGATGTAACAATCAGAAATGTATTTTCTCACGGTTTAGGAGGTTAGAAATCTGAATTCAGGGTGCTGGCTCTAGGGGAAGGCTTTCTCTTTCTGTTGGCTCTGGAGGAATGTCCTTGTCTCTTCTGAGCTTCTGCTCCAGGACGATCTTCATGTGGCTTGTCATCTCTCTTCCCTCATCTCTGGTTGCTCAATATGCTCGTTTTATATCTTGCAAGAGATTGACTCAAGACACAGCCTACACTAATCCTGCTTCATTAACGTAACAAAGACAACCCATTCTCGAATGAGATCATAACTACAGGCATAGAGGTTAGGATTTACAACCCGTATTTTGGGAGGGCACAATTCAATCCATAACAACACATATATTATTGAGCACATTTAGCCCATGCAAACCTTACCTGAACATGAGTTAGAGTAAAGGGCAAAGGGGAAAAGTGGGGAATGAGATCCCTCACCTCCCACCAGTCTTCACCCTGTCTTACCTATATCCCAGTCACACCGAGAAATTACATTCAGCTCCTCAAAAAAGACACGCTCTCGCACCTCCAGGACTTTTCACATACTATTTCCTCCCCTGGATTACCTTTCCTCTCCATTCTTCAACTACCTAGTTTCTACTCATCCCTTAAATCTCAGCTAAGTGATGGTTTCCTCTGACAAGATTTTCCCCATACCTGTCAGCCCCATCTTCACTACCCAACACTGTGCCTGGATTAAGAGTCTTTTATGCAGCCATCCATAGCACCATGTGCTTCCCTCATCACAGCCCTTCTCACACTATATTGTAATTGTCACTTTACTTGTAGATCTTCTCCAGTAAACTACCAGGACCATGTGTATCTGTTTCAAGGCTCAATAATTATTTGCTGAATGCACAATAATTCAATCTAAAGAATTGATGGCAATACCTAAAACAAACACTAAAAACTCACAGGTGCAGAACTCTCCTTTGAAATGTGACAGCCCCAAGGATGTCACACCTAACCCCTCGCCTTGCTTTACCCCACCCTCATTGGTGGACACATCATTCTTGTTGGCCCTGGTGCCTGCAACTTGTGATTCATGCTGAAAGCACATCTGAAACCCTCATCTTTATAGCTCTTTTCAGAGAAAATTACCCAATCTAACAGTCTTCATGGCCCCAAGGCCACTTGACAGATCATAATGAGCCAGGCCAGGTGGGAGGGAGGGAGGAAGGAACCCCTCCATCAAATTGTTCAATGCCGGAAAAATGTTGGCTTTGGAATAATGCAGGTCTTTGCTTGTGCACTGCCTAGAATCAGAGGAAGGTGTTCTCCACCAGGCCAAGGCAGTGAGGCCTCTGTGTTTCTGTCTAAGGCTCCCCAGTGAACTTTGTCTCCACAGCCGAGCTCCCTGCCAGGTGGGATGTCATAGCTGTGGAATCAGAGAAGTTGTGCAAGAGGAGACAGAAGTTTTCCAACTTAGCAAAAGAACAAGTCCTGGAGAGAGAGCTCAGGGACAATGGGAGTCCAAAGCAAGGCCAAGAATCATGAAGCAAAGTACACGTGGCAAGGTCTAAGGATCTTAGCAACCGCAAGATCTAGAGGGAAGGGGAAGAGCAGAAAGTTAGGGGGAAGAAGGAGTGTGGTCAGGAACACGAGGCATTCCAATGCTTTCTTACAGCCTGGTGTTTGCTGCAAAGCTCTCTACAAAGACAAATTGTATATTCATTTAATCACCAGTATTTATGGAGTCTTTTTATTTAATATAACTCTCTTGATCTGCACAACTATCCTAAGTTCTATTATTATTCCCATTTTAGAAACGAGAGAATTGAATTTCAAAGAGATTCACAAGTGATCCAGGTAGGCTTAATGCCCAGTATCCATCTGATCCAAAGCCCCTGTTCTGGATTTGAGCCTCCCTTAAAACATCTTATGGGCTGAACCCTGAGCAAAATCACTATCTCTTTCCTCCTCTACAAAATGAGTGTGCTATAACCAGTGAGATTACTTATATGAAATGACTTCATCAACCATAAAGCACATAAAACTCAAAATTTTGAGTTACATGTCTTTGTTGATTTGCTTGCTTGTTTGTTTATACCATATTTCATTCCACAATGAGGCCTACATGAAACCACCCACAATAAAATAACACTGTAGAGTAATCTGAATACCAATGCCAATGAAAGTTCAAAGCAGATTAATTGCTGTGCTTGACAAATCTTCCTGGAAGGAGACTCTGAATGTACAAACAAAACCTAATGACCTCCAGTCTCACCCTCATGAAACCATTCATTCAATAAGCCTGTATCAAGTCCCTACATTGGGCCAGATCAGAGTGAAGGAAATAAATGATGAATAAAACACAGCCCCTCTCCTCAAGGGTCTCACAGTCTAGAAGAGAAGATACAGTAATAAGTAGATCGTTATAATAGCGTGTTTAGCACTATATAAAAGAAAAACACAACTAGCTGCAAGTTGAGCCTTTAAACACAGAGAACTTTCTTGAACTGGAAGCAAGAGAGATGAGGCGGAAGAGGAGGTCATGAGAAGGACTTGGGCTGTTTCTGGCTTTGAAGAAGGAAGAAGGGGCTACAACCCAAGGAATGCAGGTGACCCTTGGAAACTGAGAATGACCGCTTGCTGACAGTTAGCAAGGAAATGGTGACCTCAGTCCTACAACCACGAGGAACTTAATTCTGCCAACAACCTGAAAAGACTTGGAAGCAGATTTATCCCAGAACCTCCAGAAAGGAGCACAGCACTGTCAACACCTTCATTGTGGTCTTGTGACCCCAAGCAGAGAACCAGCTGAGCTACACAGTGCCAATAGAACTGAGAGATAATAGATGGATGTTATCTTAGGTTACTAAATCTGTGGTAATCGCTATAACAGCAGTAGAAAATGAATATAATCATCAAAATAGTCTCTGAAAAAAGAGTCATTATAATCCCCATTTTACTGATGAGGAAACTGAGGCAAAGAATGGTTAAACTTATGTAAGATCACACAAATAGTAAGTGGTAGGGCTACTTGATCCAGTGTGACTCAAGAGCCTTTACTTCTGAAAACAACCTGTGGCACATAGTAGATAATCAATAAATATTTGTGTAATAAATGAAATGATGGGAGATGGATGGGTAGAGAAAAACACTAGGTGTAAAAATGCAGACTTAGAAAGAATTGTTACTTTTATAACATTAAACAGATCCAAATCTGCTATTTCAATAATATCCTGAGAAATAAAAGGCAACTTGGGAAAAGACCACCAGACCAGGAGTAGGAGGCCTCTGTTCTGTTCCTGCTTTTACATCTCATTTTCCACATGACTTGGACCAATCACTACATTTTTCTGAACCACAGTTTTCTTGTCTGTAAAATGGAAATGATAAACCTAGTACCACACCTTTTGCAGATGCTGTAGGTTCACTTAGGATGAAGAGGTGTAAAAGTATTTTGTAAAAGGTGCTCTACCATCCATCCAACCATTTAATCATTAAACATTTAGTGACTGCTTATCTTGTGCCAGGAAATGTGACAGGGGCTGGGGATACAACAATGAGTGAGACAGGAGCTTGTCCTGAAAGAATATCAGCCTTGTAATGGCAACAGACATGAAAACATGCCACTGAAGAACTAGATGAGATGTGTTCATGGTACAATTAGGACAAGATCATAGTTTGATCACCCTACATTATGTACGTGGGTGCCTTAGATTCCTAGGACTGCCACAACAAAATACCACAGGATGGTGGCTTTAAAGAACAGACATTTATTGTCTCACAGTTCTAAAAGTTAGAAGTCTGAATTCAGGTCATTGGCAGGTCCATGCTCTTTCTGTCTGTCCTAGGGGAAGATCCTTCGTTGTCTCTCCCAGCTGCTGGTAGCCCGGGATGTTTCTTGGTGTTCCTTGGTTTTCACAGGCACCTTCACATGGCATCTGTCTATGCCCTGTGTATATGTGTCTCCAGGTTTATTCTCCCTTTATATAAGACACCACTCAGAAGGGATTAGGACCTAACCCACTCAGGTAGGACTTCTTTAACTTAACTGATAGCATCTTCAAAGAAAGACCTTATTTCCAAACAAGGTCACATTCACACTACAGGGGTTAAGACTTCAACATATCTTTTTGGAGGACACAATTCAATCCATACCAGTGGGTAGGGGTTCAGGAAGGCTCCCAGTAAATGTTACATTTGAGCAAACTCCTGTGGAAGGGTAGGAGTTGGCCAGATGTACGTGGGAAGGAAGGACCTCTCAGACAAAAGGAACAGCCTGTGCAAAGGCATTCACATTCTGTTCAGAAAATCACTACGATCTCTGTGGTAGTCACTGGGGATGATCTTGAATATTCCCCTCCTCCTCTCCTTCCAAGCACACATTAGGATAGCGCTGCCCTGTGCCATTGAAGTCAGATGTGGCCTGTAACTGCTTTGACTGATGAAATGTCAGTAGCTGTGATTGTGGGTTTTTGTGTGTTTGTTTTTTGCGAGGAAGTCATTTAAAATCAGTGCCGACCCCTGTGACAGTAGCTAGAGTTGTTGTAGGCCTGGAGATGCACTGTCCCCCAGAAATAAAATGAAGCTACACATGCAATCTTAAATTTTCTAGTAGCTACGTTAAAAAAAAAGTTAAGAGAAATCGAGGAAATTAATTTTAAGAGTATATTTTATTTAACCCAATATATTCAAAATGTTGTCATTTCAATTAAAAATTATTAATGAGATATTTTATATTCTTTTTCATAGTTGTTGTTATTATTAGTTACCATTGAGTTGATTCCGACTCATGGTGACCCCATGTGTGCAGAGTAGAACTGTGCCCCGTAGGGTTTTCAAGGCTGTGACCTTTCAGAAGCAGATCGCCAGGCTTGTCTTCTGAGACAACTCTGGGTGGGTCTGAACCACCAACTTTTCAGTTAGTAGTCTAGAGCTTAAGCACTTTCACCACCAGGGACTCCTTTCTCATACTAAGTCTCTAAAATGTGCTCTAGGTGTGTATTTTACACTTACAGAACATCTCCATTTAGACTAGCCCCATTTCAATTGCTCAATAGCCACATGGGTCTGGTAGCCACTGTATTAGATGGCGTGGATGCAGATGGTAAGGCCTCCTGAACCCTCGGCCTGTGAGTAAGTGACATGAATTAGGGGCTCAAGACAACATTCACTGAACATGTAGCATAAGCAAGATATACACCATTGTTTTGAAAAGTGACTGAGATTTCGTTTGTTATTGCAGCATAACTCCAGAGAGTGAATGCTTTATGTTGCTAGAATATAAAATGGAACCAAAAAAGACTGGAAAGTCAGGCAGAAGTCAGTGAAAGAAAGGCCTTTTATGAGATTTTCAGGTATTTGGATTTTATCCTAAGGGAACATTCATGGATTTTATGGTATGATCAGATTTGAGAAGTCATAGCAGCAGCAGGGGAAACAAATAGGGGGGCTGGTGCAATGTTTAGGCAATGAGGCCTGGTCAGGGATAGAGGAAAGCTCAAATGGAAAGGCAGGCGTGTGGTTGTTTCTCCCATTAACCTGCATAAGAAGCAGTTTGTTTGACTCCACGCAAAAGGGGAGTTTTGTGGCCCAACCAGTGAGAGAACTGGGCTCTTGCAATCTGCTGGGGCATCAGTTTCATCTTGTAACTGTTGGCTGAGAGGGGTTATTCCACAAATCCATCGTGGTAGAAGGCTTTACCTTGCTGGAACACATTGGATACACTTTGAGGTCATTTTCACATTTCAAGGTCATTTTCCTTTTGTTTTTCTTCCAACCCAGGCCAGGTTTCAAAACCTCCAGCTTTTTTCAAAGCACTCCAGCTGGGGTGGGGAGTTTTCCTTCCTTTATTTTACCCTACAAATGATGTGGCACAATGAAGAGATGATGAGGAGAAGCCAATGATTTTTCCTATGGAAACAAGTTTGTTTGGTTAATTCTGCACCATTTACAGAGGGGGGATAGGGCTGAGTGGGGTCCTCGGGCGGTGCAAACAGTTAACACATTCAGCTGCTAATGAAAGATTGAAAGTTTGAGTCTTTCCAGAGGTAGGTACCTCAGAGGAAAGGCATGGTGAACTACTTCCAAAAGCTCAACCATTGAAAATCCTGTGGAGCACAGTTCTGTTTTGACACACATGAGATCACCATGAGTCAGAGCTAACTGGTTTTTTGTTTTTGTTTTTTAAATAGGCTATTATTACAGGCTATTACTATGAAGAACTCTGTAGGAAACATTTTGAGAAAACCAAAGTGATGGCCACAAGAGAGGTTTGTTCAAAAACTACTTTAAGCCTTTCTCTGAGATAGTTGTACAGAATCACTTCTGTAGCAGTGATTTTCATATTATTTCATAAGGGCTTGGTCATGAGCAAGTCACAGTAACAGAGACAGAGCACAGGCACATAAGCATTCAGGAGTTATTTGTTAACTGTTATGTAATGAGGTAGACCTCGGTCTGAATCCTAGTTCCACTCACTTGCTGTGTGATCTTGGGCAAATCCATTAACGTTCCGAGCTTGGGTTTCTTCACTTGTCTAATGAGGGTAATAATTCCTATCTCACAGCGTAGTTGTGAAGGTTGAGTGGGAACACTGGCATAGTAACTGATGCTACATAAATAACAGTTCTTTATCCAAGTAAAGAAGTACATGGATTTAGAGCCAATAGGATTAGGATAAAGATCCAACTCTGGCACTTTCTAATTGTGTGGCCTTGGACAAATCACACACATTATTTGTCCTCATTCGACGGCAACTTTTTTTTCTTCTTTATCCTGTAAAATGGGATGACTGTACTTTTCTAAATTAAGGAACATGATGTGTTTGACATTTAATCTACCTTCATCCTCTAGAAAGCAGTCTGAGGCAAGGATTAAAGTGCCAGGACTTTATTTTGGAGGTGCAAGCCAAGCAAGGCAAGTGTGAGGAGGAAAATCAGGAATGAGAAAAATAAGTATGTGGACTAATGCAATGGTACTCTTCACAATATGCTGCAAAGAGATGCTCATTGTGCAAAGGTACTAGATATGACTTCCAGGAAAGTTTTTGAGCAGAAACTGAAACTCAGAGCACTTCACAGAAGGGAAAAGAGAGAGAAATGTGTCTGCTTTGCTCCTTCTGGCCTTCCTTTCCTATTTGCCAAGGTTGACTTCATGGGTGCTAATTCCCCATTCCTCTAGGTTCTATCATTTGACTCCTTGATAGCTGATCAGGAAGCATTTTATCCAGCTCAGTAGAAAGGTGCCTCTGTGTGGTCCAACTTGGCTTGTGCATCATGTGGGCTAGGCCAGCTTGAGCTGTATGGCCCCATACAGCACAGCTCTGTCAATGAAACGGCACCGAATGCTTCAGCTTTTCATGCTCTGCTCCATTCCCATGCTAGGGATGAGGTAGCATCAGTAGCATGACCCAAAAGTGAGATTCCAATTTTTAAAAGATACTTTGAAAGCTTAATTGTGACCTTCTTATTTTGCAAATGAGGAGTTGAAGGCCTGCAGAGGGAAATGGACCTCCCTAACTCACATAGCTGCCAACAGCAAAGTCCTTTGGACCAGTGCTTCTTAAACTCTAATGTGTTCATCACTCTACCGGGGATCTTGTTAAAATGGGGATCCTGATTCAGTAGGTCTGACATGAGGCAGGAGATGGAGTCTGCAGACCACACAAGGCTTTAAGCTGCCACAGCCACCTTGGCTAAGCATCGTGTAAATGAGACTTCAGCAGATTTCTTTCGCCCATAACCTTAGTTCTGAACTGTTCTCCTGTCCTTCACTTGCACCTGATTCTATTCTGCTACTGAACTTCTGATGACTTTACTTGTTATTTTCTCACTGTTGTCCTTGCCTTAAGACAATGGGTTAAAGCTTTACTCTTCTTTCCCAAGATTTTGACTACCCTGGACAGTCTCAGTTATCACTTAAGCCATGCGTCTCAAGTTATCTGGACTAAATATCCTCTCTCTACAGCCTGGCCCAGAATCCTTGAGCCCCAATTCTCTCCTGTACTCAATGTCTCTAATGAGCTCCCCCCAGCTTCTTGTATGTGCAAACCAAACCAATGACAGCCCAAGTCTTCTATGCACTTTCTGTTATGCCACCACTCCCAATTCTAAGATTTAGTAAATTTAAGGGATTCATAGGGCACACGAATATTTTTATGCTGAAACAGGCACTAGTTCTCAGAAAACAAAGCATATATTCAAAGAAAAATATTCTGTTTTCCTAAAACCCACAACCTAAAATTGACCTTTCCTGTTTAACCCACATATGAATTAGACTGTGCTTTAGAGTCATTGGCTTACTAAATGAATGACTACAAATTGATCTGATTGTATTTATTAAACTCCTGCTATGTTCAATGGCATACCATATAGAACAAAACCTACTGAAGTTATCAGTACTGAAGGAGAAAGAAGTGGTAGGTATGGACTTGGGAACCACGGACATTAGATTTCCCAAGATCTTTTTCTACTATGACCTAGAGTAGATGATATCTTAGAGGCAACGTTGCTTAGTGGTTAAGAGTAGGATCTCTGAGCCCAGCTGCATCAATCCAAAGTCCAACTCTACCTTTTACTATTTGTGTAATATTTAGCAAATTATTAAACCTCTTGGCTACTTGGTTTCCCCAATTGTAACATGGGAATAATGGGAATAATAATAGTACCTATCTCACATAAAAACTCATGTGCTCATAATGATACTCAATAGAAAAGAATAATAACCTCATCATTCTCAGTGTTCACCATTGGTAGTAACTAGACACCAACTCCCAACTGCAAAAATTGGCAATTAAGGGAAAATAAGCATTTATCCTGTCTTTTCTGAATAAAGTAAGGAGCCCCGGTAACACAGTGGTAAAGCACTCAGCTGCTAACCAAAAGGCTGGCAGTTTGAACCTGCCAGCCCCTCTGTGGGAGAAAGATGTGGCAATCAGCTTCTGTAAAGATTACAACCTTAGAAACCCTATGGGGCAGTTCTATTCTGCCCTATAGAGTCATTATAAATAGGAATTGACTCAACAATAACTTTTTTTTTTTTAAGGCATGGGCCCACCAGCATGGACTTTCACTCACCAAGGCTGACTTGGCTATAGCCACTGCTGAGTGCCCAATCAGTCAGCAGCAGAGACCAACACTGAATCCCCGATATGGCATCACCCCTCGAGGTGATCTGCCAGCAACCTGGTGGCAAGTTGATTACGTTGGACCACTTTCATCATGGAAAGGGCAGCATTTTGTCCTTACTGGAATAGACACTTACTCTGGATATGGATTTGCCTTCCCTGCACGTGATGCTTCTGCCAAAACTACCATTCATGGACTCAGAATGCCTTATCCACCATCATGGTATCCCACACAGCATTGCCTCAGATCAAGGGACTCACTTCACAGCAAATGAAGTGCAGCACTGGGCCCATGCTCATGGAATTCACTGATCTTACCATGTTCCCCATCATCCTGAAGCAGCTGGCTTGATAGAACGATGGAATGGCCTTCTAAAGACACAATTATGGCACCAGCTAGGTGGCAATACCTTGCAGTGTTGTGGCAATGTTCTCCAGGAGACTGTATATGCTTTAAACTAGTGTCCAATATATGGTACTGTTTCTCCCATAGCCAGGATTCATGGTCCAGGAATCAAGGGGTAGAAATGGGAGTGGCATCACTCACTATTACCCCTAGTGACCCACTGGCAAGATTTTTGCTTCCTGTCCCCTTGACCTTATGCTCTGCAGGTCTAGAGGTCTTAGATCCAAAGGGAGGAATGCTCCCATCTGGAGACACATCACTGATTCCATTGAACTGGAAGCTAATAATGCCACCTGGCCACTGTGGGCTCCTTATGCCTCTGGATCAACAGGTAAAGAAGGGAATTACCATACTGGCTGGCGTCACTGATCCTTATTACCAAGAGGAAATCAGATTGATATTACATAATGGAGGTAAAGAAGAGTATGTCTGGAATGCCAGAGATTCTTTAGGGTGTCTCTTAGTACTACCATGTCCTGTGATTAAAGTCAATGGAAAACTACAGCAACCCAATTCTGACATGACTACTAATGGCCCAGACCCTTCGGGAATGAAGGTTTGGGTCACCCCACCAGGCAAAGAACCACGACCAACTGAGGTGTTTGCTGAGGGCAAAAGGAATACGGAACGGATGGTGGAAGAAGGTAAATACCAGTTACGGCCACGTGACCAATTGCAGAAATTGGAACTGTAATTGCTATGAGTATTTCTGTTTTGTATGTGTGCATCTCATATTTTTGTTTCCTTCACTTATAAAATATAAGATGTAAATGGGGCTAGTGCATTTTCTATTGTACACGTGTTAGTTGTATCAGGTTAGGTGCAAGTATGACTTTGTAATTATCTTTATTCAGAGATTATGTATGGTTTCAGGAGATGTGTACAGGTGCTAGCTTGACAAGGGGTGGACTGTGATGGTTAAGATTGTATGTCAACTTGGCTAGGCCTTTATTCTCAGTGTTTTAGCATTTGTATAATGTTGTGATCACTTCCCTGTTGAAATTTGATATGTGATCACCCCCATGATGGAATCTGCTGAGTGGTACTGGTGGAGTCAGGGCCTGTGGCAGCTCACCGCCCCCTCAGTTTCATCTCTCTGCCTTCCGCTGGTTACTTTCTGCCTGCTCGCCTTGCCAAGGTTTTTGGCTTGTTCCAGACTTAGCAGCTGCCTCTTGTTGTCTCATCTCAGGTTCTTGGGACTTGAGCTAGCAGCTTACATGTTGATCTTGGAATTCGTCAATCTTCTCGGCCTGCGAGCAAGAGTCCGGTTCCCCAACCTGCTGATCTTGGGTTCACCAGCCCCTGCAGCTACATGAATCAGGAAAAACCTTGCAGTCTTGTCTGCTGATCTTGGAATTCATTGACCTTCACAACCTGTGAGTGGGAGCCCCTCTCTGACCTGCCAACCTTGGGTTCACCAGCTTCTGCAGCTCCATGAATTGGGAGAAGCCTCTACTCTGATCCACAGACTTGGGACATTTTAGCCTCTACAATTGTGTGAGCTGTTTCCTTGATATAAATCTCTCTGTATATATATATTATACGCTTTACTGGTTTTGCTTCTCTAGAGAACCCAGCCTAAGACAATCTCATAGGTACTATTGGCATACAGATTAAATCACTTAGCCGTTTAAGCATAAGCCATTTAATTTTGCCAACACATAATAAGCACCTAGTAAATATTAGCCAGGATTATACCAGCTGAAACTCCCACTCAAGAAATTATATTGGAGGGCATGTGAGAGTGAAGAGTAGAGGAATATATTATGGATATACCAAATAAGTAGTTAATTCTATCAGGAAACAAGATTATCAATGTGTAAGCAAAGAGATACAAGCATAAACTCAACAAAGTTAAAATAAAACCCTGTATTACTATACTTAAATTGTAAAAGATTAGTTTGAACCCATGATTTTTATAAATAGATAATTTCTAGCTCTATCCACCAAAAAAAGCTTAGAGGCAATGACAACCTAGTGGCAGTGAGCATCCCCAACACCCAAATTGTAGTTTACAAATACTACTGCCCTCTGAAAGAACTCAAAATTCCTTCTAGAAATGGTTGATTGAGGTCTGGAGCAAGAAAGCACCAGGGACTTCTTTTACCACAAGGTAAGGAAGCTATCAGACTGATTGCATGATAAAAGTACTCATGGCCAAAATAATGATGGCTGCAATGTATTGAAACACACTGCATGTAAAAATCCCTGTGCTCATAATGATACTTAATAGAAAATAATAATAATAACCTCAATGTTCTCAGTGTAACTAGACACCAACCCGCAGCTGCAAAAATTGGCAATTAAAGGGAAAGAAGCGTTTATCCTGCCTTTTCTGAATGAAATATTTTCAGGGTAATCAAATCTTTGTATTTTGTGAGCGTAATGGTTCCTTACAGAAGAATTTCAGCCAATAAATGTGAAAGGAATGACAAAATTAGAAAAATCACCACTTTTCAACCCCTAATGAAATAATTGATTCAAGCAAAGATTATCACAAGACGAAAACATTAGATGGAAGTTTGATGGAAAACTTTACAATGGAGATATAAGGCTGGCAGCATCTGAAACTCTGGATCATATTAGCATCATTAAGAATGGGACATCCAGACATTATGTTCCTTCTAATATGATACAACATAGAGTACATCATATCAACAGTGAAATATTCTTGAAAAATAAACTTGGATTTGAATCTAATTAAGACTTTAGAAAATACTTCTAGTTTACTGTACATAGGAAGGGTAGAGAAATAGGGTTAAATTACACCACAAAGAAACAAGCAGACAAATTCAGAATGTGAGACTTTCTGTAAGATCACTGACCAGGTTTCTTTAATAAGAAAATGGCATTAAAAAGGAGGGGCCAGAGGAAGGGGGCAAGGAGAAGGGACTGTTCCCGATTAAAAGCGACTTAAGAAATGCAACAACCAAATGCAATATGTGTGGATCTTATTTAGGTCCTGATTTGAACAAACTGACAGTCACATGACGTTCTTGTGATAATTGCAAGAATTTTAATATGATACCAAGGAATTATAGTGAATTTCTTTAGTTGGGATGATAATCCTGGGGTTAGCTAAGAAAATGCCCATATTCATAAAAAGTGTATCCTGAAATATGTATGAGTGAAATGTCATGAGACTTGGGCAGGGCCAGGGGTGGGAGGAGGGGTTAATGAAGCAAGTAAGGCAAAGTCCTGATAAAAGTTGCATAATGGATATAGGTATACACAGTTTTTTATACAAAATGCACCATTTTTGTGTATGTTTGAAAGTTTTTTTAAATAAAAATATGTTTTAAATACTATAGGAAAACCTTAAATCAGATTTAATATACATTTTGTTAAAAATCATTTGCAAACTTTGATTTTTTTTTTTTATTAATAACAACAAAATCCATCACCTACCACCATGCCACGACACTATGTTTGTTCATCACTAATGCTACATGTTCTCTACTCTAGCACTTATCTGTTTGGATGAACATGAGTGTGTCCATTTGTCACCTACCAGACTAAGCCCCTTGGTAGCAGGAACTATGACTTATTCAGCTTTGAAGCACCTCTACTGGTACATAGTCAGTGCTCAGAGTTTTTGTTGTTGTTAGTTGCCTTTCAGTCAGTTCCAACTCATGGCGAGCTTATGTATAACAGAACGAAACGTTGCCCTGTCCTGTGCCGTCTTCAGGATCACTGGTTTGTTAGAATCCATTGTTGCGTCTATTGTATCAGTGCATCTCATTGAGGGTTTCTCTCATTTTCGCTGGTCCTAACTTTACCAAACATGATGTCCTTTTCTAGCAATTGGTTTTTCCTGATGACATGTCCAAAGTAAGTGAGCTGATGTCTTTCCATCCTTGCTTCTAAGGAGCATTCTGGTTGTGTTTCTTCTAAGGTTGATTTGTGGGTTCTTCTGGCAGTCCACCGTAAATGAATATGCACAAGAATTAACCAGAGATTTTTTAAAACGCTGATATCTGAGCATCGAGTCCAGAAATTCTGATGCAGAGGGGCCGTGTGGGTTCTGGGGAATCTTCATTTTTAGGAAAAATTTCCAATAATTCAGATGCACATGGCTTGGACTCCACACCTTGAGAAACACTTACTTAGTTGGAAAATATTAAACAGTCATGTGGGATAGGCTCATAGGGGAGCTAGGAAATAAGTAGTCAATGAACAAATGGATGACATGTACGCAGTTATACTCATCAGTTTCAGAGGCTCTGATTTCTGAGGTTAAATAATGAGCAGGGCTGATTAGTAGATGGCAAAGAGAGCAGAGCAGCTTGAAATGCAGCATTTGATTTCAATTTTATTTTTATTTAAATGGAAACTGCTGTGGGAGTCAAAAGCAAAGCTTCTTGATTACAGACAGCACAGCCATGGAAAAATATAAACCTGAGCTTTCCAGACGGCTTTGTGAGTGGGATAAGCAGCACACAGCACTAACTAGCATGATTATACAAGGCATATGCTTATAATAAGACAAACGAATATGGGCTTCCTCATAGAAGAATCTCTCATTCTCTTGCATCAGCCCCAGAGGAGTCTGAAGTCTGCAAACCATTGCTTGGGGTAATGTTGTTTCTGCATAATTCACCATCCCGTGTCAATATAGTGTTGGTGGTGGGTAGGGGCCTTGTGAACGGAGAATCGACCACCATTGAGGGAGCTCAGGTAGAGGACAGATAGAGAGACTAGGCTGCTTAGGAGATCCTGCACCGAGTATTAGAAAGGGCCAAGATTCCTGCCAATTCTGTTCCTCAGTTGCCCTATGCTTAGTATACGCTTTGCCTCTGCCTAAAATGCGCTTCCCCACATGCCTACCTGACCAAGTCCCAATCACTCATTAAGCCACAGCTCAAGATTTAGTCCTTCCGGAAGGTTTCTTAATACCAGGCTGATGTAAAAGGCCCCTTCTATGTTGTCTACTGTGCTCCACAGGGTTTTTGATGGCTGATTTTTCGGAAGTAGATTACCAGGCCTTCTTTCAAAGGGGCCTCTGGGTGAACTTGAACTTCCAAACTTTCGGTTAGCAGCCAAATGCATTAACCATTTGTACCACCCAGGGAGGGATTCCTAGCCTGAGTGTTCTTCCATCATAATATAATCAACTATTAATTTTGATATCCCTGCCCAGACTATGGAGTCCCTGGTGGTACAATCACTTAAGTGCTTCACTAATAACCAAAAAGTTGGCAGTTAGAACCCACCCAGAAGTACCTCGGGAGAAAAGGCCTGATGATCTGCTCCTGAAAAGTCACAGCCTTTAAAACTCCATGGAGCACAGTAGTTCTACTCTGCCACACATAGGGTCACTACGAGTTGGAATCAACTTGACGGCAACTGGTTTGGTTTTTACCCAGACTGTAAGGAAACAGGGACCATATCTCATTCATAGCTGCATATCAAGTAGCTTGCACAAAACCTGACACATTGTAGATGCTCAAGAAAGGTAGAAAACTGAACCAACGAATGAATGATTGAATGCTTAACCAGCAGACCTAAGTTACTCAACTCATCCGGTTCAAGCAAAGTATGTCTCTGAGTTGGGATATCAGAAACTCTTTCAGGAATTTCTAAAATATTGAGGAATTGGAGGAGATGTATGTAAGTGTTAGTTTTTCAAAAGGCAACAAAAGGTGAATTTAAGAAACCATGGACAGATTACCTTGTAATTTATTACTAGCAAAATTTAGGAACTTTTTTAAAAACAAAAAAGTGATCATTGGGACATGCAAAGATTTTCAAATTACAAACCCTTTCAAACTCTCTCATTCAAGCATTTGAGAAATCTTGCATAATGTTCATGTGAAAAAGATAGAAGACCATCAACAGGAAGATAATTTCTCCTGCTCTTCCATCAGTCCCATAGGAATCTAAATGCCATTTAAACAGACTTGTAGTTGCTTCAATTTCTGTATCAATGAAAAGTATTAATGAATGGATTAAGATTAATCCAGAGGGGGAGTACTGCCGTCCCTGCTTTGCCTTTCCTCTTTAACAACTGTACAAATGACTCGGTGAAGATTTGTAAGGTAAACCTACCATATACATTTCCTTCATTCAACAAGGAACTATTGAGCACTTACTTTGTGCTTTCTCTAGGGAAGGTCACTGCATAGTTACTCATTAATTACAATACAATGCATTTGGTGCTGTAACAGATTCTGAAGCAGAAGCTCCAGAGACAGATCTAGAAATTATTATTATTATTATTAAGAGCCCTGGGTAGTACGTGTTATCATCAGGAAAGATTTGGAAAACCACAGAAGATGACAGAGTGAAGATTTAAATCAGATCTACAAAAAAATAAGTAAATAAAATTAAGAGCTCAGTCATCTATGCCAAGAAATTTGGAAGACAGCTACCTGGACAATGGACTGGAAGAGATCTGTATACGTGCCTATTCCAAAGAAAGGTGATCCAGTGGAATGCAGAAATTATCAAACAATATCATTAATATCACACATAAGTAAAATTTTACTGAAGATCATTCAAAAGCTGAGCAGCAGTACATCAATAGGAAACTGCCAGAAATTCAAGTCAGATTCAGAATAGGACATGGAACAAAGCATATCATTGCTGAAGTCAGGTGGATCAAGGCCGAAAGCAGAGAATACCAGAAAGATGTTTACCTGTGTTCTGTTGACTATGAAAAGGCATTCAACTGTGTGGATCATAACAAATTATGGGTAACATTGTGAAGAATGGAAATTCCAGAACACTTAATTGTGCTCATGCAGAACCTGTACGTAGAATAAAAAGCAGTCATTCGAACAGAACAAGCGGATACTGCATGGTTTAAATTCAGGAAAATTGTGTGTCAGGGTTGTATCCTTTCACCATACCTATTCAGTCTGTATGCTGAGCAAATAATCTGAGACTCTGGACTACATGAAGAAGAAAGGGGTGTCAGGGTTGGAGGAAGACTCATTAACAACCTTCAATGTGCAGATGGCACAACCTTGTTTGCTGAAGGTGAAGAGGACTTGAAGCAATTACTGATGAAGATCTAATAACACTAAACAGCCTTCAGTATGTATTACACCTCAACATAAAGTAAACAAAAATCTTCACAACAGGACCAATAAGCAATATCATGATAAATGGAGAAAATATTGAAGTTGTCAAGGATTTCATTTTACTTGTATCCATAATCAATGCCCATGGAAGCAGCGGTCAAGAAATAAAATGACATATTTCATTGGACAAATCTGCTGCAAAAGACCTCTTTAAAGTGTTAAAAAGCAAAGATGTTATCTTAAGGACTAAGGTGGGCATGACCCAAGCCGTGGTATTTCCGATCACCTCATATGCATATGGAAGCTGGACAATGAATATTCTTCGCTGTTGGTGAAGAATATTAAATATACCATGGACTACCAGAAGAATGAATACATCTGTCTTAGAAGTACAGCTAGAATCCTCCTTAGAAGTGAGGATAGCTAGACTTTGTCTCAAGTACTTTGGACATATTATCAGGAGGGACCAGTTCTCAGAGAAGGACATCATGCTTAGTAAAGCACAGTCAGCAATAAAGAAGACCCTCAGTGGCTGCAACAATGGGCTCAAATATAACAATGATTGTGAGGATGGCACAGGACCGGACAGTGTTTTGTTCTGTTGTACATAGGGTCACTATGAGTCAGAACCAACTGGATGGCACTTAACAGCAACAACAATCTTTATGGAAGCAGACTGCCACATCCTTCTCCCGCAGAGCAGCTAGTGGGTTTGAACGGCCGAACTCTTAGGTAGCAGCCTCACGGCTTAACTACTGCACCACCGGGGCTCCTCTAATGTATGTGATAACCAAACCTATTGCTGTCAAGTCAATTCCAACTCATAGCAACCCTATAGGACAGAGCAGAACTGCCCCATAGAGTTTCCAAGGAGCGCCTGGTGGATTTGAACTGCCAACCTTTTGGTTAGCAGCCGTAGCTTTTAACCACTAGGCCACCAATGTTTCCACGTATGTGATAGCTCTTTTAAAAGGCACATACTCTCTTGCTTTTTATATTAATGGTAGTAGTGGATAAAAAACAGAGCATCACAATAGCAATAAGATTCTTTTTGAGCCCCAGTGCCCTAATCTACGTAATGGGCATAATAATAAGACCTGCCATGTAGAGTTCTGAAAGGTCTCCGGATATGGTTGTGTAGTAGAAAACCAAATGAGATTATTTGTGCATCAAATAGTTATTGAGTGCCTACTGTGTTCTTGTGATAGGTGTAACGCATTTTGCACCATGCTTAACACATAGTATATGCTCAAAACATGGTAGCTATTACTATTATTAAACTAAGTATCCTGGTTATACCCCCTGCCTCTAGACAGAGAGACTACACCTGCTTTTTGAAAGACTCAACAAGAGGAGAGTCTATACATGGGCTACTGGGTTAGCTCATAGGAAAGCTCTTCAGATCACTTTCCTTATCGAGTGTCCTTGAGAGTTCCAGCCAGAGACAGACTCCCAGGAGCGTGTCTGCTATTTAACTTCTTAGGAGAACCAAGTATTTTTTATGTTAGTTGGGATACTGAGTCACAATTAGTCCCTGACAAGGCCAGCTTCATTGAAATTCTTCACCTCTGAACTTGTAAGCGTTATCCATCTGTAACATACAGTTTAGCACTTAATTTTACCATCTTGGAGCTGAAAGAACGCTTAAGATTATCTTAAAAGGTACTGGTTAAGAACAGGAGCTTTTTGGAGGCATAGATTGTTCTGTGTTCAAACTCCTAATTGTCTGACCTTGGGAAAGTTATTTCCTCATAAGTCAAGGCAGTACTTTGAAGATAAAGGAAACTATGTCAGGAAGCACCTGGTATCTAGCAGGAGCTCCATAAACGGTAGCTGTGAATTGTACCCTCAAATACGATCTTCTCGGTGTTTTGCAGCTGGTTGTTAGAAAGTTCTCCTCCATATACTGAGCGGAAATCTTCCTTCCTGTAGCTTCACTCTTCCCACTGATCTAAAATCTGCACTCTTAAGGTGCAGACAGCCAGTTTTCTTTTTCTTTTTCTCTTTGAAAGCTCTTCAGATTATTGAACACCACAATCATGTCTCTCTAGGGTGACTAACCATCCCAGTTGGCCCGGAGCTAAGGGGTTTCCTGGGACTGGGGATTTTCAGTGCTAAATTCAGGAAAGTCCCAGGCACACCAAGATGTTTGGTCACCCTACTCTGTTCTTTTCCAGGCTAAATAATCCAGGGTCTTCAAACTGCTTCTGTGGTACATTGTGTGACCCTCATCATCCTGTTCTCCCTCCTCTTGGGTATTATTTTTGGTCAGTGTTCCTCTTAGCATATGATGCAAAAATGTATGCTGCCTTATGGATGTGGTAGAGGAAGCACTTCCAAGTATTCTGTCTTGTGATACCTGGCATTAGTTCTCCCTTTTCTTACCTCCTCAGGTGCAAAACTTTTTGTAAATCATTCTCCTAAGTTCATGGGTCACTATGTGCAAGACTTCCCTTGTTTACTTCTTCCTTGCTGTCTGCATTCTCTTCCCTTCCCCCATTCACCCCCTGCCCCCTGCCATTGGGCACTTATTCTAATGTAGGAAAGACTAAATAAGGGTTTAGGTCATTTTCAATCATAGAGTTGTCTTTTATGCATGTAATTGTCAATTTGCATAAATGGTATATGTTACACACTGCATTCTCTCTCTCTCTTTTTTAACAAAATGCTATTAGTAAAATGTGCACATGTCACCATGTGGACATCTAGTTCATTGCTGCATAGTATTCCCGAGTGTGAGGTCACCTCATTTTACTTATCCGTCCCTTCAGTGTTGGGTAACTACCATCTGCTGCATAAAATATTGTGAACATCCTCATTCACATCCCCTTGATGAAAAATTCTTGGAGGTCAGTTTTAGTTATCAAAATATATTCTATCTAGTTTAACCAAAAAGAGATCTAATGGAAGAAAGTCAATATTTTTTAAATGGTTGGAAAGAAGCAGGATCTAGACTCAGCTTCCAAGAATGACTCCCAGGACTTCAAAGCAAAACTAGTCCACCAGGGAGCAAGGGCCTCTGCCACCATCAGCAGACTAGGAAAGCTAGAAGCCAACACTACCTCTACTGCAACTGCAGGAGTAAAATGGATTTCCAATGCCCAGCTCCTCAATATCCACCATGTCAGGAACAGATATTAGGACCTTTGCTACAACTTCTGAAAAATAAATTACTGCAATTTAAAAATCCTTGTGACCATGCGTTCTAGCAAAAACAGCAGAAGCAGCAAAAACAAGACTTAGCCTCATGATGACGACTTCCACTTTCTAAATATCACATGCATATGTTTGCTTGGAAGAAGCTAGGTCATTAATAGAACCTGAGGTATAAGGGTGTTTTTCAATGGCTTCCTTGCTTTTATACCTGCTTTTTAGTGGAAATCTCCTTTCTTCACCAGGACAACGCTTATTCATCCTTCAATACCCTACTCAGTGTGATCCTCTCTGTGTGGTCTACCCTGGACCTCCAGAGAGAGATTCAAACCTAAACACTCTGATTGCGGAATCCATCCTCCTGACCGCTACACACATAGGCTAGTGTAGGAAGGAACATAAAAACAAACACATAATATATGGCTTATCTTAAAATGGATGTATCACAAAGACAGAAAGGGAACATAGGAAGAAACACTTGAGTCAGCCTGGGAGAGTAAGGGAAGTTTCTTCAAAGGTTGTCATTCTTGACCTGACTCTTGAAAAATCAGGGTTTTTCAGGTAGACAACTGTGGGAGAGGGAGGGAAAGAGAATTTCAAGCAGAGAGAATAGCAATAGCAAAGGGAGAGAAGAATGAAAGAGCGTTTTTCTCCTAAAGCATAATGATACAATCTTGCCCCAAATATCAGTAAATTAAAGGTTTATTTTGTTTTTTAGTAAATCTAGATCTTAGAGATCAACTTTATAGTAAACGTTTATTTTACCCTTACGAAGACAAAAACAGTTTTTTTTGTTTTTTTTTTTTTTTTTTTTATCACCAATCATTCAGTGCTACAGCTAGGATTAATAATGTTTCCCAAAGTTCCCCAATGATAAGAATTCTCTGAGGCCCTTGTTAAAAACACAACTTCCTGGGCTCCTTGGAGCTTCTTATTCAGTGGATCTGAGAAGAAGGCAGCAGCTTGTAATAGTTAACAAGTAACCCAGGGAATTCTCAGCACCAGAGAAGTTTGGAAAACACTGGGCTAGTTTGGATCCTTAAGTCCAGTGTTCCTCCCATCGTCCTTTGCAGAGGAGGTAGACTTCCAGCACAGTGGTCAGCCTCCTAACCAGTTAACAACTAAATTCTGTAAATCATTGTCTTGGATTACATGAGGAAATATTTCATTAAAGAACGCGACTTGGAATGTCAGCAACCTTGGACCACATTCCTCTTTATAAACCCAGTACCTGACATTTTTCCTACATTATCTCAACAATACTGCAAGGTAGATACTTTCTACATTGTACAGATGTGGAAACCGAAACTCAAGAGGTTTGGGAAATATGGGGAAGTTTACACAGCTTATAATAAGTAGCCAAGTTGGAATGTGAAACCAAATCCATCTGAATCCCAAGCCCATGCTCTTCCCATTATCCTGGCTTCTGGAAGGGTCTATGTAGATTCAGTCCTCCAGAGTCAATCTTTATGAATGGTTAGCTATAGTTGAAGTCTGCAAGTCTCAGATTAGAAATCTCAGGATCTTTTAATTTTCGGTTGACCCTTCACTGACCTCTACACCCCCTCACCCGACCTGCTTCACCCCAAGAAGCCATCCTGTTTGCTCCTTGCCACTCTGCTGCAATTTTCCACCCGGATTATTTGTGGCTATAACAAGCAAGGCCACGCCAATGTCTGGCATCAAAAGAAGCATGAGCCTTCATTCCTGAGGTAATGAGAACTTTTTTTCCAAGTTCCTTCCTCCAAAGTTCATGAACTTAATAAAAAATAAGACTGGCTCTAGTACTGCCCAGACCTTTGCTGCAGGAAGCCAGGGCTGATTGGGTAAAGACAGTGCCTGGATAAAAAACAAAACATACCTATACACCAGCTCTGTCTTTACCTTCATTGGAATTCATAGAAAGCCACAGAGAGGGGCACCGCGGCTTGCAGCTGAGCTTTCTGGCTGCACACACAGGTGATACTAATGTCACAGGGGCAAAGTGGACCTTGATTAGAGGTGCTTACAACATTTTCTGCCCCTTGGGTGGAGAGCTTTGTTGGAGAAACCTTACACTTGGTTCATCAAAGTGATTGGAAATTTATGTCCTTGTGCACCACAATCGTCCGGAATACTGCAAAATACCCAGGAGATGAGCGGAAGGAGCCACCCCAGCCTCTGATCTCCCTGGCCTCTTGCTCCCCCATGCCAGTGGTCACTGTCTACACACTTCTGCAGCTGCCCAGTACATAGCCCCCAGTGGGCCATGTCATTGCTCCAACGGCTCCACCTCTGAGACTCTTAAACTCCACCATCACAGTCTAGTATCCCAAGTCCCAGCACCTCACCCTCACAACTGCTACTTTTAGGCCTCATTGGCTCCTCTAGGAGCTTGACTTCCCTGCCCATCAATATCCTGCTGGGATTCATGCATCTGTTCAGAAGGCATGTTCTGAGTGCCAGCTGTGCTCCAGGTACAAGAGATTCACCTTGACAGAGACAATTCCTCCCCTCCCAGATTGGCCTCTCTACTTCCCTGCCCAACCTAGACCATCCTTTCACCAGCCTACAGACCCTTTATTCTGCACCACCCAGTTACTCATCTTTTCTACTTTGGCTGCCAAACTGCTGGAGACATTTGCCTAACTACGCTGAATTGAAGAAAAAAAAATGAGCAAACTCTGCCTTGGCTTCAGTTTCCACATTACAAGGTTGCCTTGAAAACTATATGAGAAAATAACCTAAAACCCCTAATACGCTGCATAATACAACTTGTTGTTGTTATTAGCTTCTGTCAAGTCTGCCCCAACTCATGGTAACCTCATGCACAAGGGAGCAAAATGCTGCCTGGTCCTGTGTCATCCTCATGATCAGTTGTGGATCAGACCATTGCGATGCACAAGGTTTTCATTGGCTGATTTTTGGAAGTAGATCACCAGACCTTTCTTCCAAGTCTATCTTAGTCTGGCAGCTTTGCTGAAACCTGTTCAGCATCACAGCAACACACAAGACAGGTGGTGGCTGCACATGAAGTGCTTTGGCCAGGAATCAAACCCAGGTTTCCTACATGGAAAGTAAGGAGAATTCTACCAGTAAACCACCATTGTAGTACAACGAGGTGTTCAATAAATACCCCCCAACCCACTCATGTTTAAAGTCAGGGAGACCTACATTTAAACCCAAGAGTTTATATTAAAAAGCTGTGTCCTGAACCACAGCTCCCTCATCTGTAAAAACAAGTTCCTTTCGAGTCAACCCTGGCTCATGGCGACCCCATGTCCCCCCCGCCCCGTGTCAGAGTAGAAGTCTGCTACACAGAGTTTTCAAAGGCTGGTTTTTCAGAAGGAGACCACCAGATCTTTCTTCCAGGGTATCTCTGGATAAACACAAACCTCCAGCCTTTAGGTTAGCAGCAGAGAGTGTTAACCGTTTGTACCACCCAGGGACTCCCATCTGTAAAACAGAGGCAGCAAAATAACAAACCTCATAAAACTGTGGCGAGGACTTATAAAACAAACATGTCAACAACTTATTACTTCCATTTTTGCCTTCCCTTAATGACAGTGGTAGGCCTGGGCTTCATATCCTACTGCTTTTGCCTAAGCACTAGGTAGTTTTGTGACCCGCAGTTTCACTCTGTTGGATCAGAGGAACCCCTGCTGACAGGTTGAAGACCTGCTAGGCTCCTAGAACCCCATGCAATGGCTTCCTAATTCTCATTTAAGTCCATTGAAGAGACTGTAGAGAGATGCAGAAAACAACAATCAGGAGCCCCTGAAACCTGGGAGGTTTTGTGCAAGGGAAATGTAACATTTCAGGGCCTGGAGCTTAGTGCTCCCGGGCCCTTGGACCCCCATCCCAGATGTAGTCGTCTGTGATGATGAGGCGTGCTCTCCATTTCCTATGAATTAAGCCATCGGGCCGGGAGAACAATGTTGTCACTGATGGGGAAAGGTCGCTGAAATTCCAAGGACACTTGAGCCCTTTCACTGGGCTGAGACCAAGATGCCTAATGTTAATCCTACATAATATGAGTTTGTGACAATCCACTTTCTAATGGGCCTGCTGGCAGCTCAACTGGCCATTCACCGTGACTCAGTGGATCCTCAAGGAAGTGATCTGGAGGGGAGAGAATTCTCAGTTTTTATCTATGATACAAAGCTCCCCAAAATACATTAGCACAGCCAGCTGATTCCTGGGGGAAATGGTACTTTGCTCCATTGATGGGTGGAAACGATTGATGAGCATAGGAGGGACCTCAACCCCAGCATGTGGCTTACTTTTAATTTTAGGGGGTCTAACCTCCAAGCAGAGCCCCGGTGGTGCAGTGGTTAACAGCCTGGCTGGTAACCAAAAGGTCGGCAGTTCGAATCCACCAGCCACTCCTTGGAAACCCTATGGAGCATTTGTACGCTGTCCTATAGGGTCACTATGAGTTGGAATCAACTCGATGGCAATGGGTATAACCTCCAAGCAAGCAGCCCTGGTGGCACAATGGTTAAGCTCTCGATTGCTAACCAAAAGGTTGGCAGTTCAAACCCACCAGAGGGTCCACAGGAAAAAAGACCTGGAGATCTGCTCTTGTAAAGACTGCAGCCAAGAAACCTTATGGGACGGTTCTACTCTGTCACATGGGGTTGCTACGAGTCAGAATCAACTCGATAGCACACAACAACAACAACCTCCAAGCATGGTGTAATCAGTGTTGCTGTTGAGTTTATTCATGACAACCCCATTTGTTGCACAGCAGAACTGTGCTCCATGTGGTTTTCAAGGCTCTGACCTTTCAGAAGCACATCGCCAGGCCTTTCTTCTGAGATGTCTGTGGGTGGGTTTGAACTGCCAATCTTTTGGTTAGTAGTCAAGTGCCTAACCATTTGCACGACCCAGGGACTCCAAGCCTAACTTTATTACTTTTATTACTAAAGCATTACTTTATTACTTACAATTCAGTGTAATGAATATTAGACATTCTAACCTGGAAGGGGAATTTGAAGAGGGTCTTTGGGGAAACTGACATTTACACCTAGACTGGACAGAAGGCTAAGAGTTAGCGTAGAGAAGACGGGGTGGCAAACAAGGGATGTAAAAAGAGTGCATTATAACTGAGTTATGGAATACAGGGTGGAAGAGGAGAGGGCTGCTTATTAGGCTCACTTCCAGCTTTCCAGACCTCCCTCAGCTCCATGTTCTATAACCTGCAGGCCTCAGTCTGATCCTAGCTCCAACCCAGCTCCCAGAGTCCCTATCTAAGTACAGCTTCCCAGTAGCCACTTGTCCGAGAGAGGAATTCAGACCACACCCATTCATGTCTCCATGTTCTGATTATTGTGAATGAAATAATCGCTGCCAATTGGTGAGGGGAAGGCGGTTTGGAACCAATGGCATAATGTTTAGGAAATGGGAAAGAGGAGCTCAATCACTCCACTCCTTTTCTTCGTCATCTCTGGCACGGGAAATAACTTTTAGGAGATTGGGGTGGAGTCACCATGAGTTGGAATCTACTTGAAGGCAATTTACAACAATAATAAGCTAACCCTTAATTTCCCTAAATGAGTCCTCATCTCCTGGCTTGGGTTAAACTCCATCCCAGAAATGATAAATGCTGCAGATAAAGCTCTGAGGAAACATGAAGAGCCAGCGCAAAGTTGAAGGATAAGTTTAGCTGCCAGCATTGTAGATATTTTCAAAAATGAGGAAAAAAGTGTTAGCTGCTGCTGAGTTGACCTTATGTACAACAGAACAAAACATTGCCTAGTCCTCTGTCATCCTCACAATTGTCAGCATCTTCCAGTCCATTATTGTGGTTATTCTACCAATCCATCTCACTGAGGGTCTCCCTTGCCCTCGCTGGATCTCTGCTTCACAAAACACGAAGTCTTCCTCTAGCAATTGATCTCTCCTGATGATTTGTCAAAAGCAGGAAGGTCAATGTTCTGTTGTAATCTATAAGGTTTTCCTTGGCTAATTTTCAGAAATAGATCACCAGCCTTTTCTTTCTAGTTTTGTTAGTCTGGAAGCTTCGCTGAAACCTGTCCACCATGGGTGATCTTGCTGATATTTGAAATATCAGTGGCACAGCTTCCAGCAACACAGCAACACACAAGCCACCACAATACAACAAACTGACAGACGAGTGGTGGGAGGAAAAAAGTAGACCCAGCAAACTTCAGTGGTGGCATTGACAGTGAGATCAAGCAATGATGTAGGCGAGATTATCAAAGAGGAGGCTGACCGCATAAGAGAAGGAAACAGTAGTCCCCAGGAGCCAGCATAAATTCACAAATGGCACGCCACAGCAAGCTCACTCACCTGGTTCCCTTTTTGCTGACAGTTACTAGCCTACCAGATTAGAGAAAGTCATTAGTTTTTTAAATGCAAAGATGTCACTTTGAGGACTAAGGTGTGCCTAACACAAGCCATGGTATTTTCAATCACTTCCTATACATGCAAGGAGCCCCAGTGGTACAGTCGTTAAGCCCTCGGCTGCTAACTAAAAGGTCAGCAGTTCAAACCCACCAGCCACTCCGCGGGAGAAAGATGTGGCAAGTCTGCTTCCATAAAGATTACAGCCTTGGAAACCCTATGGGGCAGTTCTACTCGGTCCTATAAAGGGTCCCTATGAGTTGGAATGGACTCGATGGCAAGAGGTTTTGGTTTTCATATACATGTGAAAGCTGGGCAATGAAAAAGGAAGACTGAAGAAGAATTGATGCTTTCAAATTGTGGTGTTGGCAAAGAATATTGAATATACCGTGACTGCCAGAAGAACAAACAAATCTGTCTTGGAGGAAGTAGAGCCAGAATGCTCCTTAGAAGCAAGGATGGTGAGATTTCATCTCTCTTACTTTGGACACATCATCAGCAGGGGTCAGTCTCTGGAGAAAGAAATCCTATTTGGTAAAGTAGAGGGACAGCGGAACAGAGGGAAATCCTCAATGAGATGGAGTAACACCATGGCTGCTACAATGGGCTCAAACATAGCAATGATTGTGAGAATAACACAGGACCACACAACATTCCATTCTGTTTTATACATGGGGTTGCTAGGATTCAGAGCCAACTTGACAGCACCTAACAACAATAACTACATAATTTCTCTGGGATTCAACAAAACTTGTATCAAATCCTTCTGTGACAATCACTTAATGAACACCCAACAAACATATACTACATGTGGTGGGGTCTGCAGAGACCAAGACCACAGTGCTATGGAGAGCACAGAGCAGGGTACCTTCCCCCCACCTGTGATAGGTCTGGAAGGCTTCCTGCAGGAGGGGACATCTGAGTACATATAGTATTTATATGGTATTTAATATAGTACAGAATACAAAACACAAAGCCAATATGTTAGGTGTTAAGAGATACAAGTAAAAATAGTATAAGCTTGGCAGGAAATAGGCATAAATAATTGCCTGGGGCAATCAAAGAAGGCTTCCCAAAAGAGGCAGCATTTTGCTCAGGACTTTGTAGGATAAACAGATACAGGAGGGAAAGGAAGGACACTAGAGTGAAACTGGAATGGTGAAAAGTGTATGGCACTTATTCTGCGAATGGTGAGCAGTTCTGCATGGCTGAGAAGAGAGCACAGTGGAGGTATGGCACAAGTGAGGTTGCAGAATCCCAATTATATGGTCAGGGAGACCACAGGCTACTCAGAGACTGGGTTGGCTGACTTCTCCACTTCACCATCGTTCCCAGGGTCCGGGCTGCCCAGCCATGACTTCTTCGTGGAGCGACACTCCCTAACCACTTGCCAAAAGGCAGTCTACAGCAGGTTCTTAGAGAACTCAAGGACTTCCCACTTCCTCCCTGCATCCTTGGCTTCCTCTCATTCCTGAAGGGCAGACAGTAGAATTCTTCTGAGAGGGCCTTCTCTGGAAAGCGATGTTTTGAGGGAGCCTGAATTCAGTTTGGGTGGTGGCAGGTGGGCTTTCCTTCCTGGAAATTCAGCTTGCTAACAAATTGCTCCCCACCTTTCGTCCACCCCTGCGGGCTACCCTGCTCTTCCAGCTCCCACTTCCTCTCCTTGAGCAGCAGCCTCCCAGGCAGCCCTCACAGTCAGGATGGGCCTGAAGTGATTTTCTAAATTAAATTCTAGACTCTTGGGTGATGCAGGCCTTTCCAACCAGCCTCTCTAAGCTTGTCAGAGCAAGTAAGGCTGTGGGTCTGCAGGCCACCCAGTTCAAATAAACACCCAGTCAACAAGCAAGCACATTGTCAAAGAGGAGTCAGAAGTGCATTTGACAAGAGGTAGACTTGGGAAAGCGAGGGCTGTTCTGGCTGATCTCTCACCAGCCCTGTCAGCACCTATCTCCCTGCTGAGTATGCCTTCCCATTGTTGCAGAGGAGCACATGCACACCCACACCCACACACATACACTATACCTGGTCCTCATGCTCCTTGAGTTCACACCAGTACTTCCCCACTGCCATTCTCCTCTGACCCATCGTGTCTTCATGAATTCTTAAACTATCAAGTACCTCAGTACAGCACAGAGACAGGTGAGATGGAGTACAAAGAACAAAGCTTTAAAATTAGATAGAAGTTGAATCCCACCTCTAATACCTACATTCTGTACCACCTTGGGTAAATCTCTCTGAACCTCATTTTCCTCACCTAGACCCTAGAGATAAATCTATAGGGTCATATTAAGGATTGAAAGATACAACATATGGAAATAACTTAGAAAAACACCTGGCACATAGAGTAACTACCCCCCCAAAAAAAAAACCATTCCCATCGAGTCGATTCCAACTCATTGCGACCCTATAGGACAGAGTAGAACTTCCCTCATAGGGCTTCCACGGCTGTAAATCTTTACAGAAGCAGACTGCCACATCTGTCTCTTGCAGAGCGACTGGTGGATTTGAATCGTGGTCCTTTTGGCTAGCAGCGAGCACTTTAACCACTGTGTCACCAGGGCTCCTCACACATCGTATAATCTCAGGTTGTTTCCTACCTTCTTAACCCTATGGAGCACAGTTCTACTCTGACACACGTGGGGGTCTTCATGAGTCGGAATCAACTCGACAACAACAGGTTTGGTTTTTTGGTTTTCTCCCTTAACAAATTACATTCAAATGCATTTCAAACAATGACAGCTTTGGGCTGTGCCTTAAAGGTCATAGAGGGGCAGTATGATGGGAAGAGCAAAGGCCTCAGGGACAAATACTGTTTCAGTCAAGGCAAATTTTTATTGCAAAGGACAGAAAACCCAACTCAGATTGGCTTGGAGGGAAAAAAGAATGCATTGGTTTGGCAAAAACTGATCAACACCTCCCAATATCTGTTGTTCCTTTCTTCCCTTTAGTAACAGAACTTCCATCTCAAAGTGACCTGAAGGTTGTTCTCATCTCTTCCATACACACTGCAGAGACTACATTCCCCAGCCTCCCTTGCATCTGAGTGTGGCCATGCAATGGAATGTAAATGGAGGCAATGAGTACAACTCTCAGATCACTTTCTCAGAAAAAGAAGCTGCTTACTGTCCATATCTTCCTTTGTACTTCCCATTGCTGGGAAATGTGTCATTTGGAGCAATCATCTTGGACCTAGAGATGGAAGCCATATGTTGACAATGGCAAAGCTACCCTACTAGCCTGAACCACTTATCTCTGCACCATGATGTGAGAGAGAAATAAACTTCTATCCTATTTGAGCCCCTTTACTGGGGAGCCTTTGTTATAGCAGCATAGCCTCTAACTTACTAACACAATGCATTTTAGGTAAGATTTGATCCAGCAGTTTCTAACAAAGCCACCAAAGTCCCAATGTCTTTCATCATCTCTGATGATGTCTGTCTTATTCTTAGACTTTATACGACCCCTCCACCTCAAAAAATTGCTGCTGCAGTTCAGGCCTCAAATCTTCACACAACACATGTAGAGAAAAGTAATATTATTTTTCTATTAGCACTGAAAAATGGCAATAGGGAGGTCGAAAGACAGAAAGATGAGCTAGCAAACTTAAATGGACTTAAGTTATTCATTTTCTTCTCTGAATATCTTGCTTAACTGTTTAGCTAGAACCACTAGGTCAGGATTTACACTGAATACAGCAATATTTTTTATGGGCTTTAGATACAAGCTCTAATATTCAGTATGTTCCTCTAGGGTCATCTTGGATTTCCATTGTGGGTGTCAGGCACCTATTTCCCACAATGTCCCACCAACACACACAATGGAGGAAATTAATCCTCCAAAATGAAAATGAGTACTGATAGGAAGTAGAAATCTATGCTGGGAAACTAAGCAATGGCCATTGTCCACTCCGTCACTGATATCCTGACATCCTCCAAACTTGTAACTCCAGCCCTAACTTCTTTTCTGAATCTCAGACAGGGTCAGGACTAGGATGAGGCAAGCAAGGCACCTAGTGAGCAAAATTTAAGGGGAGCACTCATTCTCAAGTGCCAACACTGTACTTGCAGGACCCTGAGAGTGTTTCCTTAAATTTTGTGCCCCATGTACCTCACTTGCCTCACCCTCACCTCAGCCCTTGGCTCTCAGATCTATATACGTAAATTGATTCACCAGGATATTTCACAAACTCAGCATGTTTAGGAAGAATTCCATCACCTTCTACTCCCCAGCTTCATCATCCTATGCTTCCTGTCTCAAGAAATGACACCACCACCTATGCAGCTACTCAAGCCCAGAATCCTGTGAATCATGTTTAGCATCACATTCTCCCCCTCCCTGTAGCTAATCACTAAGACCTATCCACTCAACTTCATACATACCTTTCCAGAACACATACACTTCTCCAATCCTTGCCACCTCCATGACACTTAACTAAGCTACTATCATCTTTCAACTGGACATCAGCAACAGCCCCTAACTAGTCTTCCCGTTTCCAATTTTGTTTTTCTCCAGTCCCTTACGATAGCCAGAATAGTCTTTCCTAACTTGATTTACAAAGTAGTCCTCCATAGTCTGGCCCGTCTACTTCCCCAGCCTTGCTTATTACAACCAGCCCTTCCCACCACATTGCAGCTATACTGATCTCTTAGATCTTCAATCCTCCATACTTCCAGCATTCTTACTACCACCCCAAATTTATTTATTCTTCAGTATTAATTTAAACTTTTTCTCCAAAAGGCCTTTCTGAACCATAAACTAGGTGACTGCTCCCCCTCTCCATGCTCCCATAACACACTATAGTTCCACTTTAAAACACTCTTCAGATTTTTGTTTTTTTAATAATTTGTTTACTATCTGTTTACAATCTACTTGATTGGCTAGAAACTCCTTGAGTTTAAAAGTCATACCATCTTTGTTTACCCACACCTATAAAGTAGAGCGATCTGCTACAGCAGGTGCCTCTGGTACCCTTATCACATCCTTCTGGTCCACCCCTAATGAGCTGTAGCTCATGCAAGCTCAGAATCACCTTGTACTGCCAGCTTCCCACCTCGAAAGTAACTCCTATCTTTCAGCATTCTGACCCAGGGCCTTCTCCATGTTGCCATAATCTGCTTGACCAGTGCAGGTAAACTCAGCCCAGAAGTGCAAGGACACTATCAATCCCCAAGACAGCCTTTAACCAACAGGGCACATATGGTAGCTGATGGTTAAATGCACCAGCCTTTCTTTCTTTCTCTTTTTTGTTTTGGTTTTCAATGGCTGATTTTTCAGAAGCAGATTACCAAGCCTTTCTTCTGAGGTACCTCTGGGTGGACTCGAACTTCCATTCTTTTGGTTAGCAGCTAAGCTCGTTAACATTTTGCATCTCTCAGGGACTCCTGCTTCAGCCATTTTTAACATGGAAAATTCTAGGAGGCAGAAATGAACCCACCATTGCCTACAGCAGTGACCTCAAAAACATAAACTAATTTTGGCTTTTCTTCCTTCCCTACATTTATCTCCTTGTTCCCTCACTACTGCTTCTTGGGATCACCTGTGCCTGTTTCCAAGTCCTTGTTTCAGGCTGTACTTTGAGAGAAAATCAAATTAAAGCACCAAATTCACCAGGATCTTGTAAAAATTAACTCTGGTAACATGAGTGAAGTTCTTAACACAATTCCTATCATATTGTTGGTGTGCAATAAATTGTAGTTATTAGTGTTAGCTACTATATTCTACCACCACTTGTCTTTCAATTTGTCATCCCGTGGGTGGCTTGCACATTGCTGTGATGCTGGAACCTATGCCACTGGTATTTCAAGTACCATAAGGGGAACCTATGGTGGAAGATTTCAGCGGAGCTTCCAGATTAAGACGAACTAGGAAGAAGGACCTGGTGATGTACTTCTAAAAGGACTCTTCAGTGAAACCTTATGAATAGCAGCCAAACATTGTCTGATATAGGGCCAGAAGATGAGCCCCTCAGGTTGGAAGGCACTCAAAATACGACTGAGGAAGAGCTACTTCTTCCCCAGTAGTCTAACTTAATGACATGGATGGAGTAGAGCTTTCGGGACCTCCATTTGTTAATGTGGCATGACTCAAAACAAGAAGAAACAGCTGGAAATATCCATTAATAATCGGAAAGTAGAATGTATGAAGTATGAATCTAGGAAAATTGGAAGTTATAAAAATGAAATGGAATGAAGACAGATATCCTAGGTATTAGTGAACTGAAATAGAGTGGTATTGGCCATTTTGAATTGGATGATCATATGGTTTATAATGCCGGCAATGACAAATTGAAAAGAAATGGTGTCACATTCATTGTCAAAAAGAACATTTCAAGATATATCCTGAAGTACAGCACTGTCAGTGATAGGATAATATCCATATGCATAGAAGGAAGATTAGTTAATATGACCATTATTCAAATTTACACACCAACCACTAATGTCAAAGATGAAGAAATTGAAGATATTTATCAGCCTCTGCAGTCAGAAATTGATCAAACATGCAGTCAAGATGCATTGATAATTACTGATGATTGGAATGCAAAAGTTGGAAACAAAGAAGGACTAGTATTTGGAAAATATGGCCTTGGAGAAAGAAACAATGCAGGAGATCACATGACAGAATTTTGCAAGATCAATGACCTATTCATTGGAAATACCATTTTTCAACAATATAAATGGTGACTATACACGTGGACCTCTCCAGATGGAATACACAGGGATTGACTCCATCTGTGGAAAGAGACAATGGAAAAGCTCAAAATCATCAGTCAGAACAAGGCCAGCTGTAACTTCTCTTCTGAATCTCAGACAGGGTCAGGACTAGGACGAGGCAAGCAAGGCACCTAGTGAGCAAAATTTAAGGGACACTCATTCTCTGCGGAACAGACCATCAATTGCTCATATACAAGTTCAAGTTGAAGCTGAAGAAAATTAAAACAAGTCCATGAGAGAACAAAGTACAAACTTTAGTATATCCCACCTGAATTTAGATACCATCTCAAGAATAGATTTGACACATCAAACGCTAATAACGGAAGACCAGATGAGTTGTGGGATGACATCAAAGATGTTGTACATGAAAAAAGCAAAAGGTCATTAAAAAGACAGGAAAGAAAGAAAAGACCAGAATGGACATTAGAAGAGACTCTGAAACTTGTTCTTGAATGCAGAGTAGCTAAAGTGAATGGAAGAAATGATGAAGTAAAAGAGCTGAACAGAAGATTTCAAAGGGCGCTGTAGCAGACAAAGTATTTAATGACATGTGCAAATACCTGGAGATAGAAAACCAAAAGGGGAGAACATGCTCAGCATTTCTCAAGCTGAAAGTATTGAAGAAAAAAATTCAAGCCTTGAGCTGCAATATTGAAGGATTCCATGGGCAAAATATTGAACAACGCAGGAAATAACAAAAGAAGATGGAAGGAATACACAGAAACACTGTACCAAAACGAGTTGGTCAACATTCAACCATTTCAGGAGGTAGCTTATGATCAAGAACCAATGCTAATGAAGGAAGAAATCCAAGCTGTACTGGAGGTATTGGCGAAAAACAAGGCTCCAGGAATTGATGGAATGCCAGTTGCGATCTTCCAACAAATGGATGCAATGCTGGAAGTGGTTACTCAGAACAAGAAATTTGGAAGACAGCTACCTGGCCAACCAACTGCAAGAGATTCATATCTGTGCCCATTCCGAAGAAAGGTAATCCGACAGGATGTGGAAATTACTGAACAACATCACTAATATCATACACAAGTAATATTTTGCTTAAGATGATTCAAAAATAGTTGCAGCAGTACATTAACAGAGAACTGCCAGAAAGTCAAGCCAGAATCAGAAGAGGACATGAAATGAGGGCTATCATTGCTGATGTCAGATGGATCTTGGCTGAAAGCAGAGATTACCAGAAAGATGTTTACCTGTGTTTTATTAACTATGCAAAGGCATTCAACTGAGTGAATCATAACAAATTATGATTTGTTATAACAGATGATGATTGCAAAGAATGGGAATTCCAGAACACTTCATTGTGCTCATGGGAAACCTGTACATAGACCAAAAGGCAGTCCTTGGAATAGAACAAGGAGATACTGCATGGTTTAAAATCAGGAAAGGTGTGCGTCAGCATTGTATTGTTTCATTATACTTATTCAATCTGTTTGCTGAGCAAATAATCTGAGAAGCTGGACACTATGACGAACACAGCATCAGGATTGGAAGAAGGCTCATTAACAACCGGCGTTATGCAGATGATACAACCTTGCTTGCTGAGTGAAGAGGACTTGAAGCACTTACCAATGAAGACCAAAGACTACAGCCTCAGTATGGATTAAACCTCAACATTAAAAAAAAGAAAAAAAAAATCCTCTCAACTGGACCAATAAGCAACATCACAATAAATGGAGAAAAGATTAAAGTCGTCAAGGATTTCATTTTACTTGGATCCACAATCAATGCCCGTGAAGCAGCAGTCAAGAAATCAAGACGTCTTTCATTGGGCAAATCTGCTACAAAAGACCTCTTTAAAGTATTAAAAAGCAAAGATGTCACTTTGAGGACTAAGGTGTACATTACACAAGCCATGGTATTTTCAGTAGCCTCATATATATGTGAAAGCTGGACAATGAATAAGAAAGACCAAAGAAGAATTGATGCCTTTGAATTATGGTGTTGGAGAAGAATATTGAATACACCATGGACTGCCAGAAGAAGGAACAAATCTGTCTTGGAGAATGTGCAGCCAGAATGCTGCTTAGAAGCATTAGACTTCATCTCATATACTTTGGACATGTATCAGCAGGGACCAGTCCCTAGAGAAGGACACTATGCTTGGTAAGTTAGAGGGTCAGCAAAAAAGAGGAAGACCCTCAACAAGATGGATTGACATAGTGGCTGCAATAATTGCTCACACACGGCAAGGACTGTGAGGATGGCACAGGACTGGGCAGTGTTTCTTTCTGTACTCGGGTCGATATGAGTCAGAATTTATTAGAAGGCACCTAACAACAAAATTATATTCTTGGTGAGGGAAAGACAGAAGTATAATCCAGTAAGATAAATGCTATAATGGAAGCAATAAGTGGTTGAAAGTGCAAATTGAGGAGAGGTGAAGGAGTTCTTAAATCTGGAGCGATCAAGAATGCTTCACAGAGGAAGTAACTCTTCAAATGGGCTTTCTTAAAGACCCACAACTCAGGAGAGAGAATTCCCAATAAGGCACACAGTGAGAATGAATGTGTGCTGTTTTGACAGACCATGGCATATTATGGGAACAATCAGTTCTGTATTATCAGAGAGTAAAGAGAGAGTTAATAGGGGTAGAAATTAAGGGCACAGACTGTGGAAGAGTCTCTAGGAACCCCCACCAAGAAGAGGCCAAGTCTGAGGTACCTCAGAGAGGAGATGCCAAAGGCTCCCCGGCAGATAGCCACACAGAAAGGAATACGTAACACTCACTCTGTACACGTGTGCTTTCCCTACTCCTGTTTATTTACACTCTGCTTGGCTGTGTGGAATCAAGGCATAATTCATGACCCACCCACCCCCAGCACCCTGCGGAGAGCAGGAAGCAGAGAACATCCCTGTCAAGTGCCAGATGTTTGGCAGAGTCCTGTGGGCTGCTGATGGCTTTGGAGGTGAAACAGGAAAACGTTCTGGGGCAGGAAGTGCAGAAGTTTGCTGAATGGAAGGCAGGTGGCTTCAGAAAAATGGTGGATGATGAGATAGAGTGGAGTTGGACACACCTGGTTCTAATGCCAGCTCTGCTCTGTCCTAGCTGTGTGGCCCTGGGCAACTCACTTTCTTAATGTGCACCTCAGTTTCTTCAGCTGTCTAATGTCCCTTCTCGCTCTGATGTTGAAGAATTCCATGAGGCAGCACATGAACTTTACTTTGAAGGTTGAGAAGGATTTTCTTATCTCCTCTTTACTTAGAACAGTGGACAGAAAGAAATGTCTTTCAACTGAAACGAGTTAAAAAAAAACTTCAGAAACAAGTCCATCTGGCTTTGGAGTAGACGATGACTTTAACACAGGACATAGAAAACAATAGATTGATACTCTAGGAGGGGTGGGAAAGAGATTAAACCGGCTATTTAGAAATGCTGGTTGGCTCACTTTTCATTTGCATCTGGTTGTTTTAGTTCAAAATCAATAGCTAAACTCTAACAAATTTTGCTCCATTTTTTTCCAGTCTCATGTCCTGCCCTACTTCAGCCATGTTGAACTACTCTCCATTCCCCTAAAAAGGCCTTATCTCTTGCTTCTTGCTTTGTTCATGCTATTGATGTATTCAACAAACACCTACTGAGCTCTTTCTCTGACCTATTGTTGTTATCGTTCCAAGCTGCCGTCAACTCAGGCCCCAACGCATGGCGATCCCATGCGCTATGGAAGGAAACTCCGCCCAGTCTTGTGCCATCCCGATGGTCGGTTATGAATCAGACCTTTGTGACCCATAGGGTTTTCATTGGTTGATTTATGGAAGTAAATCACCAGATCTTTTCTTCCTAGTCTGTCTTAGTCTGGAAGCTCCACTAAAATCTGTTCAGCATCATAGCAACACACATGTGCAGTGACTGCACATGCAGTGCATTGGCCGGGAATTGAACCCAGGTCTTCCGCATGGAAGGCAAGAATTCTACCACTGAACCACTCACTCTTTCTCTGATTAGTTCTGACTAGCTAAAAAAAAAAAAGCGAAAAAAAAAAAACCGTGGTCCATGTTCCCAAAGACATGTAGTCTAATGGGGAAAATAGCCATTAATTAGAAAATAGGACAAAGAAATGGAAAACTTCAGAGGTTGTACATGCTACACTGGGGAGGTACATTTTTTCATGAGAGTGATAGAAGAAATTGATTTAGTTATGGGTGTCAGAGAAGGTTCCTTGGAGTAAGTAATGCCCTTATGTTTTTCCTTTTAAGGACAAAACTATATTCAGCTTTATGGTGCAGCGCAAATATCATCATCTCTATGAAGTCACTCCTTCCTCCAGGATTGGTGGGGTTTTTTTTGTTTGTTTGTTATTTGTTGTTTTTGGTTTTTTGGGTCTTTTTGTTGTTGTTACAAGCACTATCATAGCTTTGGGACACTGCGTTATCACCTTTAGCTGTGTTCTAGTCTGTCTTCTGGAGTCCCTGGGTGGTGTAAACAGTTAAGTGCTTGACTACTAACCAAACAGTTGGCAGTTTGAACACACCCAGAGGTGCCTCGGAAGACAGCCTTGGCGGTCGGCTTCCAAAAGGTCACAGCCTTGAAAACCCTATGGAGCAGCTCTACTCTACACACATGGGTTCCCGTGAGTCAGAATGGACTCGAGGACAATGGGTTAGTCTGCATTCCCACAAGCTGTGAGCTCCTTGATAGCAAAATGCCTGCATTTCTCATGTCTGCTGCTCCAACACCGGGCCAGGTACAAAAGAGAGGCTCAGGAAACTTGAGTGAATCAAAATGTAGATGTGCTGCAAATTGCAGATCTTTTTCCTCAACTGAGTAATTTATTTAACAATTAGCAATCCAAATAATGTTCTGGTTCATGCTTTTTTTCTTAATAAAACAAATACTTTTCTAATAAATTTGCATGGATATATTATGCAATTAGTAAAAATAAACCATATATGAAAATTCTAGACCTGCCATTCAAGTAATGGATCATAAAAGTCTTTCAGTGAATTTTAAAGACATTCATCTGTAATTTCTCCTTAAGCCCAAGTCTGGCTGTTAAAGTGGCTGAAGCACTGAGGTTTCTTATTTCAAATATGAATTTTTATGATGTGGTCTACCTATCTGGGCAAGAACACTTAGGAAAAGGCAGGTGGGTTTCCAGGCATTGAGACAGAAATAAAAAGACGTTGGTGTCGACCAAGTAGGATTCATACCAGGTATGCAAGGATGGTTTAACATTAGAAAATCCATCAACGTAATACACCACATAAATAAAAGGAA
>NW_004443939.1:1220241-1237032 GCF_000243295.1 Trichechus manatus latirostris
AAGAGACAGGACGACTGAATGGATTTTCTTTTGCTATGAAGGACATTATTAGGACAATATGATCTAGTATTTCTGAAGGTTACTGTCAGCAGCAGACACTTAGAAACATCAAAAATCATCAATAGAGGACTGATGAAATAAATTATAATGTAACCAAACAACGGAAACTATAGCAATCATTAAAAAAAAAAAAAAAGACGGTGAAACTCTATCTTTCAGAAGTAAATGCGTCTATATCCTTTTCTATTCACAAGGTAGAACTGTACAAAATAGAGGCCAGAATTATTTGATTTCATATCATTCTAGGTAGGAAAGTACCTGGTACTTTGCCCATTCTATTGTCTTTACCTGGAATGTCTTTGCTCTTTCTATCAAAACCCTCTGTATCCTTCAAGCCCTATCTCAACCATACCCCTGTTTATTTTACCAATGAGGTAATAGAACAAGTAAGATAGTTAAAATTTACCCAAAATCATAAGATGCATCCATGGCAAGCCAGGAGAAGAAAAGGCAGTTAGCCAGCTTGTTCAGTGTTCATTCCTCCACGCCAGAGTTCTCCAAAGTACATGCGATCCAGAGTGTTTGAGCAATGCTATCTTTTTCTCCCCTTTTCTGTAGAAATTTTAATCCATATTAACACCACCAAAAAAGTGGTAGAATTCTTGCCTTCCATGGAAGACACCTGGGTTTGGTTCCTAGCTAATGCACCTCATGTACAGCCACCATCCCTCTTTCAGTGGAGGCCTGTGTGTTGCTATGATACTGAACAGGTTTCAGTGGAACTTCCAGACTAAGAGACTAGGAAGAGAGGCCTGGAGATTTGCCTCCAAAAATCAGTCAGTGAAAACACCCTGGGTCACAATGGTCCAATTTGCAACTGATCATGGGAATGGCACAGGACTGGGTAAAGTTTCATTTCATTGTGCATGGGGCTGCCATCAGTCGGGAGCCGACTCAATGACAGCTTACAACAACTTTAACATCAAAAGGCTCTGAAAAATCCTGCAATTTAGAAACCAACTCATTTTTACTTAATATAGTATTTTCCAACTCATTTGAACATTATACCTTTCCCCCATAACATCCATTAACCTCCTCTGAAATTATTGTTCCAGAAAACGCAGTTTGGGAAACACTACTCTCTATCATGATAACTTTCCCTTCCTCCCCATCTTTTTGAAGTAGACCCGAAGAAAGACAGTTATTATATAGGCAAGATGCTAAGATAGTTGGATAATCACCTCTTTTCATGGCTTGTAAGAGAACTCTATTTTCACTTTAAACAAGAATCCTATCAAAAGAGTGGGCAAAGGAATGAAAAGGCAATTTATAAAACAAGAGACAAATTGTCAGTTAACATATGGAAAGGTACTGGGTGTCACTTAGTATTCAAAGCAATGCAAAGTAAAACAATAGGCGTAATTTTTACAGCCAAATTGTTAGCTCTGTTTCTAGTGATAGTGCCTCTGTTAAAATCCCTAGACAGTTTGTCTTCTTTACTCTTTTTGTGTTTTCCAACTGTTCCATAATCAACATGTATTAACTTTTTATTTAAAAAATACTTGTAAATTATGAGAATTCTGTTACAAGGCTGAGTTGATCTTTTTAAAAATGTGCATGTTTAAGACCAGGAAAATGTTGCTTTTACATATTTAAGATTGGGAAAATATTGCTTTTAAAATCGTCACCAGATCCTAAATAATAACCCAGTGCTCTCTTAAAGTAGCCCGTTGGCTCATCCTCACGGGGGTCTAAATTCATTTGTGCTTCTGTATAACCCTATGGGTGAGTCCACTCCTCGTTGTTGACTTAGTGGATGAAAGCCTGGGCCATCTGATACCTGGAAATACAGAATCTCCACCACTGAAGCTATGGGGTGAGCGTGGGGGAGTGGGGGTCTCCCTGAGGGGCTTAACAGGAGAAGCAAAACCAAGACAGAAGGAGGCAATGGGGAGTTATGGAAAGTTCATGGACCTTGTAATCACACCAACCTGGCTTTGAATCCTAGTTCTTCCTCTTATAGTTGTGAGCCTGAGGAAACTATGGTCCTTCTCTGCACACTGGTTTCTTGCTTCTTAAAGAGAGTGGACAGAGTGAGAGATTACAGGATGGTTAGTAGTTTTAAACCAGATGATGTAGGTAAACAGGTGTTTGCCGGGGCCTCTGTTCCTGGAGATATCTAGAGAGGACTGGATGAATCTCCAAATTCCAGGACCTATGAAAGTCTGAAGCCTCCCTCAAATTCCTGCTAATTCCAGAGGCATTATTTGCTCATGGAGCCCTTGTGGCACAATAGTTAAGAGCTTGGATGCTATCCAAAAGGTTGGCAGTGCAAATCCACCAGCTGCTCCTTGGAAACCCTATGGTACAGTTCTACTTTCTCCTGTAGGGTAGCTATGAGTCGGAATCGACTCAACGGCAAAGGGTTTGGTTTTTTGTTTACTTGCTCATACGTATATGATTCTAGGGTCCTATTTTAAATTTACTAATTCTGTTTCACACAGCATTGACCCAGATGTGAAATTCAGGCCCTACTTCAATCTCCTCTAATAATAATAATAATAATACCACCATCATTATACAGAATTTGTGAGCACAGTAGTACTTACTGGCAGGCTGGATGGAGAGATTTACGTGTAAAACACAAATAACTTCAAATTGAACATTAAGGTGTAACCTGTTCTTCACATGTCCCTCAGGCTCCCCATACCTGGACATTTCCCACACTGCTTTGCTTCAAGAGCTATCTTGATGGCTTTTCCAACCGTACCTGCTCTGAACCTCTCCCTTTCTTCTCCTTTTCTAGAATGAAAACAAAATCCTCTCATTTTGTCAGGCAGAGCAGCTTTACTATTCTTTTGTTGTTGAAGCTCTCGCTAGCACCTTTGTTCCCAAATAGTTTATCAAGTTAATTTCATAATACTACCTTCCGGTGAGAAATTCTTATGCTAGTCATTAAGACAAAGACAAACAAACAAAACATTTCACTTCAGTCAGAGACAATATTGCATAAAGGCAGGAGCACAATGGGCTTTGTATTTTTTCTTTGTTGCTATCTAGCTGTATGACCTTGGGCAAGTTACTTAAACTCAGTGTTCTCATATGTGAAATGAGGATTATAATAATACATAACTCACAGGATATTTATAAGAATTAAATTAGTTAGTACATATAAAAAACTTAGAACATTGCTTGGCACGTGGTAAGGTCGCAATAAATATTAGTTATTTGCTTTTATTTAAACACATTTTTTATTGCATTTATTATGACCTCTTTCTCCTCCTTCTAGGACTTTATCCCCACTTGGGTCATCTATTTAAAATGCAGTCAACATCCGTAAGTTGTTACCAAGAGAATATGCCATTTTGACTGTTGGAGTTTACTACTGTGTAAAACTTCTAGCCAATTAGACAATGATGTGACAATGCAAAGTAATGAGCCTAACAGTTGAGAGTCAGATAGCCTGGACTCAAATCCAAACTCTGAAACTTACTCTCAGTGTGCTCTTAGACAAGTTGCTTAACCTCTCTGAGTTTGGTTTACTCATCTGATAAATGCGAGTAAAAATAAAACCTAGCTTATCGAGTTGAGAAGATTAAAAGATATATAGCAAAAATAAGCATATGCCTATACAGTAAATTTACATAGAGGTGGTGATGCTAGTGATGGTGGTAGTGGTGGCAAACAAAGAGTGTGACATATACATTTAAACGGTGGGGCCCCAGTCAATATTTTTCACTTGGAAGACCATGTAGTTATCTCGATGACACTAGCAACTTCTATTTACAAATTATCTTTGGAACAGCCTGGGAATAAGTAACCCATAATCCCACCAACAGAACAACAATGAATAAGATTTTGACATCTTTATTTTTGCTCATAATTTTTCATGTCATTGAGATCATTCTGTATAGACATTTTATATCCTAGTTTTCCACTTACTGTGATATTAAAAGTATGTTCCCATGCCTTGAAATTATTTATACACTTTGTTTTAACAACTACGTAGTATTCTATTATAAAGATCTGTCATAATTTATTTAACAACTCTCCTATTACTGGACATTTAGGTTGTTTCCAACTCTTGGTCATTATAAATAAAGTAGTAATGAATGTTTTTGTGTAGAAGGCTTTGTCTGCATTTTGGACTATTTCCTTCAGTTAAAATCCTATACATAGAAATACTGGGCCAAAAAATATGAACTCACAATACTGATTGCCATGTTGCTATACAGATCCTTCACATATTTGAAGACAATGGTCATGCCCCCTAATTGTGTTTTCTCCAAGCTAAACATCCTCAGATTCTTTCATCACTCCTCATATGAGTCAGTTCCCAGTGGTGTTGCCATTCTTGTCTCTTGTTCGCTAGAATCAAAGTTCAAACTCATAAGTTGGCATTCAAGGCTCTTCCAATCTGGCCCTACTTTATCTTTATCCCCTTCTCTCCTGCTGCACCTCACCTCACTTTCAGCCATAGCTCCCTGTGTTCACTCTGTTTCTTCATTCCACAACTCATTTGTTAATTGTGGTCCTTCAGTCCACAATGCCCTTCACACTCTTGATGCCTGGGAAATAAAAACTCATCTTTCAAGACAGAGCTCAAATGTCACTTCTAGGAAATCCTTCTTAATTCTTTTCTCCCTGTCTACTCCACTCCTGGCACAGCTTATACGTATCTATGTACATCAACCAGTATCCCACAATGGAACAGATGACCCAGTCAAATATGGATAATTCAAAGATGATTTAATAATGGGATTATTTGTGAAGGTGTGGGCAGGATGTCAGGAAACTACAAGAAATAGTGCACTAGCCCAGAACTGGTTACATCAAGGCTTTTAACATTCCTATGTCTAAAGGCTGGATTTAGAGACCGTTTGAATTTAGAGACCATTTCAAGAATAGATTTGACTAATGACAGAACATCAGACAAGTTTTGGGAAGATATCAAGGACATCATACATTAAGAAAGCAAAAGGTAATTAAAAGACAGAAAAAAAAAAAGACCAAAATGAGTGTCAGAAGAAACTCTGAAACTTACTCTTAAACTTAAAGTAACTAAAGCAACTAGAAGAAATGATGAAGTAAAAAAGCCGAACAGAATATTTCAAAGGTGGGCTCGAGAAAACAAAGTAAAGTATTATGAAGAAATGTGCAAAGACCTGGAGTTACAAAACCAAAACGGAAGAACATGCTTGGCATTTCTCAAGCTGAAAGAACTGAAGAAAAAATTCAAGCCTCAAGTTGCAATATTGAAGGATTCTATGGTCAAAATATTGAACAATGCAGAAAGCATCAAAAGAATATAGAAGGAACACACAGAGTCACTGTACCAAAAAGAATTGACCAACATTCAACTATTTCAGAAGGTAGAATATGATCAAGAAACAGTGGTACTGAAGGAAGAAGTCCAAGCTGCACTGAAAGCATTGGCAAACAGCAAGGCTCCAGGAATTGACAGAATATTAATTGAGATGTTTTAACAACCAATGCAGCACTGGAGGTGTTCACTCGTCTATGTCAAGAAATTTGCAAGACAGCTACCTGGTCAACAGACTGGAAGTGATCCAACAGAATGTGGAAATTATCGAACAATATCATTAATATCACATGCAAGTAAAATTTTGCTGAAAATCATTCAAGAATGGTTGCAGCAGCGCATTGACAGAGAACTGCCAGAAATTCAAGCCAGATTCAGAGGAGGACATGGAATAAGGGATATCATTGCTGATGTCAGATGGATCATAGCTGAAAGCAAAGAATACCAGGAAGATGTTTACATGTGTTTTCTTGACTATACGAAGGCGTTTGACTGTGTGGATCATAAAACATTATGGATAATATTGTGAAGAATGGGTATTCCAGAACACTTTATGCTCAAGAGGAATTTGTACATAGACAGAACAAGGGGATACTGTGTGGTTTAAAGTTAAGAAAGGTGTGTGTCAGGGTTGTGTCCTTTCACCAAACTTATTCAATCTGTATGATGAGTAAATAATCTGAGAAGCTGGACTGTATGAAGAATGTATGAAGAAGAACGTGGCATAAGGATTGGAGGAAAACTCATTTAACAGCTGATGATACGCAGATAACACAACCTTGTTACCTGCAAGTGAAGAGGACTTGAAGCACTTACTGATGAAGATCAAAGACTACAGACTCAGTACAGACTACATCTCAACCTAAAGAAAACAGAAATCCTCACAAATGGACCAATAGGCAACATCATGATAAATGGACAAAAGACTGAAATTGTCAAGGATTTCATTTCTCTTGGATCCACAATCAACGCCCATAGAAGCAGCAATCAAGAAATCAAACAACAAGTACTTTGGGTAAATCTGCTGCAAAAGACCTCTTTAAAGTGTTAGAAAGTAAAGATGTCACTTTGAGGATTAAGATGCACCAGACCCAAGCTATATTATTTTTAATCACCTCATATGCTTGTGAAAGCTGGACAATGAATAAGGAAGACCGAAGAAGAATTGATGCCTTTGAATTATGGTGTTAGTGAAGATTACAGAATATGCCATCGACTGCCAGAAAACTAACAAATCTGTCTTGGAAGTACAGCCAGAATGCTCCTTAGAAGCAAGATTGGCAAGACTTCATCTCACACACTTTGGACATGTTATCAGGAGGGACCAGTTCCCGGAGAAGGACATCATACTTGGTAAAGTAGAGGGTCAGTGAAAAAGAGGAAGACTCTCGACAACATGGATTGACACAGTGGCTGCAACAATGGGCTGAAGCATAACAATGATTGAGAGGATGGCAGAGGACTAGGAAGTGTTTTGTTCTGTTGTACATAGGATTGCTATGAGTTGGAACAGACTGGATGGCACCTAACAACAACAACAACAAGCCTAAAGGAGTGAGGTCAGGGAGAGGTTACTGGAACTTAAAAAGGAAGAGTCATGTGGAGAGGGCCATCTTGAGAGGAGCTATGACTTCCATTCGGTGACACAATCAGCTCAAATAAACTCACAGGGAAGGCCCAGAAGAATAAATACATGACTCCCCTTTTCCTTTCCATCTCCTCCCTGGGCTTCCATTAGCTGGAGCCCAACTAGATCAAAAGGGTTAGGAAGCCCACTGAAGTAGTCCATATAGGTCAGCCTCCTAGGGCACAAAGCATGGTGAAGAAGGGTAGAAAGTGGATCTCAGGGGCAAAGGGTAGATCCCAAGTTGACCATAGTAAAGTTCATCACTCTGTATTATAGTTAATTGTTGGCAAGCTGGATGGCACTAAAGGTTAAGCACTTGACTGCTAGCCAAAAGGCTGGCACTTCAAACACACCTAGAGGCACCTCAGAAGACAGTCCTGGCAATCTGCTTCTGAAAGGTCACAGCCATTGAAAGCCCTATGGAGCAGTTCTACTCTGCACACATGGAGTCTCCAGCAACTTGACAGCAACCAACAACAACAACGTTTGACTCTGAACTGAGTATTTGTCTCATTCTCCTCCAAACCATCTTCTACACTATGGCATGATCACTTTGTCCCCCTGCTCAACATTCTTCACACCCCACCCCCATTACCTACAGAATCCAATATAAATGTAACAGCATAGCTAGTGACTTGGCCATTGCCTCCTCCACTTACCCATAGTCACCTCTCCTTTTCCTCCTACTTCACAATCCAGCCCAGCCCTGTGAACATCTTGTTGTTCCCCAAACAGTGTTTGCTCTAAAGGGTCTATGCTTTTGCCCTGAGCACTCTTTCCCCACTGGAAGCCTCCTACTCATTCTTTCAAGGGCTACTTTCACTATGGAACTTTCCCTGTCTGCGCCAGACAGATGGGGATTCCTTCTCCAAAGCTCGTTTTGCAGCTTATGTTTTATAGAATTCCACATTATAGATGTTTATAATTCTGTCTCCCCAAATAGTCTGTAAGCTCCTTTATGGCAGAGACTGATCTTATTTCATCTATTTCTCTGGATCCTAGAAAAGTCTCTGGCACATAGTAAATATTCAATATTAAATTAATGAATGAAGCATTGAATGGACCAGAGATATTTGCAATTAATGTATATTTTTCATTTTGTGTGTGTTTGTTTTTTAATGTGTGTTTGTTTATTATGCACTTTCAGGGTGTGGGTGAGCAACATTAGGCTTGTGCCCTGAGCCTCTCTCAGCATTAGCTGGCACTGGGGTCCATTTGCATTTGGTGGAACCTCTGCACGAAGGTAGGCGTCCCTGAGAGGTAAAGTAGGAGACCATACATACAGAGCCTACCCATTACACATCCATTTGACGGGTAGACCCTGTTAACAGGTAACTTGCCAACAAGCCCTTAGAAGCTCTTGTGTGTGCTTCCTAAATCCATTTTGGAGCAGAAATCTATTTGATTAGCTGAAGACAGAATAGACCAATTCCAAATATTTGGAAAAGCTTAATCTTGGAATTTAGCTAGCTGTCCTCCGGCCACATGGTGGCCACTTGTGTGGGAGGGAAGCAGGCCCATCTCAGGACAGACCTTTCTCTGTTTCTTGAGAAAACACAATAAAACACCCTTCTCCTTTCATCCACATCTGGTGGCTGCAAAAACAGTGACCCGTGGAATTCAAATTTTCATACTTAACTATGGTAGGCCAGAGTCCAGAGGTTATTCTTGCTGTGTTTATGAAAGAGCGAAGTCTGTCAGGATAAGAAGGCTTCTGATGGAGTGCTTATTGAGAAAACATGCAGAGATTTCTGTTTCCCCAAATTAGAGAGGGAGCTTATGATGAAAATCCTTTTCATTGATTTTTTTCTCCTCAACTGCTTCCCTGCTGTCCTACAGTATAATTAAGAGACCTGAGGTTCAGTCTTGTGAAGCAAGTCCTGATAAAATTCCTCAAAGTTGAATAGCTCAAAGGATCCTAACTCTCAAAATTTCACAAAGTTTCAAGGAAAGAATACTGTACCCATCATAGGGCCACCACACTAAGTGAACTGAATAAGGATGTGTGTTGTCTTTGTTTTAAGCTGGAGTTTTATCGGTTTGTCACATTCAGATGTTGTTGTTAGCTGCCATTGAGTTGGCCCCAGACTCATGGTGACCCCAGGCACAAAGAAATGAAATATTGCCTGGTTCTGGGCCATTCCCATGATTGATTGCAGATCAGACCATTATGATCCATAGGATTTTCATTGGCTGATTTTCGAAAGTAAAACACCGGGCCTTTCTTTCTAGTCCATGTTAGTCTGGAAATTCCACTGAAATCTGTTCAGCATCATAGCAACATGCAAGCCTCCACTGACAGATGGGTGGTGGCTGTGCATGAGGTGCATTGGCCAGGAATTGAACCCGTGTCTCTTGCGTGGAAGGCAAGAATCCTATCCCTAAACTACCACTGCCCCCATATGTTGATATTAGAAGTGCTGAATGTCTTATCACTTTCCTTGGACAAGCAGAAGTGGCCCAGGGAGAAGAGAAAGGCATCTTCTGAGAGTGCCAGATTAGAGCCAAGTAGATCCCATGATGAAATGTGGACATCAATCCAAACAGGGCTCAGCAAAAAAATTATGAGGACAAATGAGATAGGGAGGGTGTTGATGAAAGAGAAGATTCAAAGTGGACATTGGGAGGGACGTTGAGAGCAATTCCTGAGCTAACTAGCAGGCAGCTGTGATCACTTTTATCTGCTGCCATTGTTAGGATCATGCTGAGAGCAGTGAAGGGACAATCAAAGAGTGGACATTGATCAGAAACTATGTTCAGCAGTAATTTTGCCTTAGTTAATATAAAACTGGGGAAAATCAATTTTCTGAATCTTTCAATGATCACAGGTTTCCTTTTAATAGGCACTATCCTAGGCCCTGGTGGCACAGTGGTTAAGAGCTCCACTGCTAACCAAAAGGTTGCCAGTTCGAATCACCAGCTGCTCCTTGGAAACCCTATGGGGCAGTTCTACTCCGTCCTATATGGTCACTGTGAGTCAGATTTGACTTGATGGCAACGGGTTTGGTTTTCGGTTTTATCCTAAGCCCTGGATTTACAAAGGTATAAAACATTCTCTATGCCCTTGAAAGTCCAGTGAACTAAAAGAACCACTGGCCTCCCTGCCTCCAAACTGGCACACTATTATCTACTTCTCGCTATAGCTGGAAAGTTCTAAACCACAAAGTAGGCCAAGTCATTTCCAAATTAAACCTTTCAGTGGCTCTTCCTTGTAAGGAGGAAATAAATCTCAGCTTCTTAAAGTGGTATAAAAGTCCCCTTTCTATCTCTCCAGATCCTGACTGCATACCCCATCCCACCCCACCCTTGAGATCTCTGTCTCCAGGTCTTTGCTTACAAAATTCCCTGAGCCTGCAATGGTTTATTCTCCTTCTGCGCCTGGCCAACTCTTTCTGGGTTTTTAGTACTTCACATTACATGCTAATGACCCCAGGAAGCCATTCTCTACCCCAATACTCCACCACCTGTCTGTCAATTTATTGCACTGTGGTGGTTTGCATGTTGCTATGATGCTGGAGGCTATGTCACTGGCATTTCAAATACCAGCAGGGTCACCCATGGTGGGCAGTTTTCAGCTGAACTTCCATACTAAGACTGACTAGGAAGAAAGACCTGACAATCTACTTCCAAACATTAGCCAGTGAAAACCCTGTGCATTGTAACAGAACACTGTCCTATATAGTGCTGGAATTTGAGCTCCCTAGGTTGAAAGGCACTAAAAACACAGTGACTACAACAATGGACTCAAGCATACCAACGATCATAAAGATGGAACAGGACTGAGCAATGTTTCATTGCTCATCAGGTTGCCATGGGTCAGAGCCACCTTGACAGCAACTAATAACCACAACCCCAACCCTCAATTAGGAGTCCCTTGCATATTCTGCTGTTATACCCCACACTCACCTCTATTGCTGTAATCATCCTACTTACTGCATTGTAACTGCCTGTTCAAAGTGTCTGAATCCCTCACCAGACTGAGAACTTCTTGAAGATGTATTTTGTCTTCTTCACCTTGGTTTCCCCACATGCAGTACAAGGAACAGCACATATATAGTCAGTGTTCAAAATAATTATTTATTGTCTGACTACGTAATGCGGAAACCAAGGTAACCCCATGAGCAATGACTCATTGCTCAGTCCTGTTCCATCTTCATGATCTTGGTAATGTTTGAGTCCATCGTTGTGGCCACTGTGTGTTTTGAGTACCTTTCAACCTAGGGAGCTCATATTCCAGCACTACACATCAGGAGCCCTGGGGGCATTTATCTGCTAACCAGAGGGTTGGCAGTTTGAATTCACCAGCTGCTTCTTGGAAACCTGATGGGGCATTTCTCCTCCATCCTATAGTGTTGCTATGAGTCGGAATCAACTCAGTGGAAATGGGTTTGGTTTTTTTGGTTTTACTACATATCCTACTTAAAGCTGGGTACTTTAATCAACATCTCATTTAATCTTTACAAAAATCATTACTATCTCACCTTACAGATGTGGAATCTGGGACTCAGGGAAGTTGAGAAATTTGTCCAGGATCTCATAGTTCGTAGTGGTGGTGGCACCAGAATAAAAGAGCACTCTCTCTACCCAACACTGGCCTGCACGGTTACAGTTATTAAAACAAAAATCATATTAACCCACTAATAGAAATTGATTGAAGTTTATTTAACATATGATTTGCAAATCTGTGTAACATTTCAACTAGAGTCAAAAATGTTATGAAGATGAGAGAACCTTGAAACACTCTTATACCAAACCTTACAGGCTTTGCCATGGAAAAAAGCATCAGAACAGCCTGATAAACAAATTTGTGGTCAAGAAGGATTTTCATACATCATTGTCCTGAAGAACGATTAAATTAATTACCAGTTTACCCTAAACATAGCTCCCAGTCTGGCCCTTAGAGTCTATTTCCCAAATTCTTCAAAAGAACACAGTGCCGAAGCCAAAATGATCTTATGCACTGTTTGACTCAAAGGTGACCTCAGGAACCAGTTCCTCCAAGGCTCAAGGTTCAAAAGGACACCCAAGGGCAAATGGCCTGAGTGGGTCACCGCAGCTTCATGGACCCAGAAATCTGGATTCCAGGTCCAGATTAAAGCAGTTTCTCACGGTCTTATCTACCATTTTCATTTTAGCAAGAGGCTTCAATCTAACCTGGAGGGGAGGAAGGAGGGTAACACATCATGAAGAAATAAAACGCGACTTCATTTTGTTCGAAGTCCCTGGGTGGCACAAATGGTTAACATGCTCAGCTGCTAACCAAAAGGCTGATGATTCCAGTCCATTCACAGGCAACTCAGAAGAAAATCTTAGCAATCTACTTTCGAGGAATCAGCCATTGAAAACCCTATGGAGTGCAGTTCTACTCTGATACACGTGGGGTCGTCATGAGTTGGAATTGACTCAAACGCAGCTGGTCATTTTGTTCTCTCCCTCTCCACGGAGCTAATCACTTGTTTTTTGTTTTCTGTTTTCCGTAAGTCTTGGCTTTCCTTACAGAAAAAATATGTTGCTAATGGTTTGGGTTCTATTCAAATGGACCATTTAGCTATTACTAATGGACCATTGAGCATGAAAATGGGAGAAAATATGCAGAATGAGGACTTTCGTGTGTGAACGTTCCTGAGGATATGGGAACAAATTCCCAGGAAGGAGACGGAAAAGGGCCCGCCCATAGGGTCTGAGTTCTAGCTTCGGATAGAAACCTGGATCCCACTCCTGAAGATAGCCTGATGGTTCCTGCAATGTGCCAGTAAATGTAGATAAATCCCTCTGTGCTGGCCCAGAGAACAGAACCCAGTGCTGAGTCCGATAAGGCCTTGTCAGGCAAAGTAGAGTAGCGTCTACAAACTATTTCCTCACATACCCTTAAAACAATTTTATAAAAGTTGTGTACCCCCTCACATGTTTTTAAGTTGACATCTAAAACCTTTTCATCAAAATTTTAAACAACATGTTGTAAATATTGACATTTTAAAATTGTTATGCCACTCTTTTGCATGCATTCGGTTTAGTTACGTCAAACCCACCACAAGCCATCTGAAACATTTATAAACAAGCTCTTCTTCAACAGTTGGACATTTTACACTATTCTCTTTTCTTCTTGAACTCCTTCAACTCCTGTTTTTATTTCACTTCTCCCAGAGAATTTTAAACAAATGTATCAGATTGTTATGCTGGAAAGTCTTATTGATCATCCAATTACTGTTTTAGCTGCCATTAGGTCAGTCCCTGACTGACGGTGACCCCGTGCACAATGGGATCAGACCATTGTGATTCATAGGGTTTTTATTGACTAATTTTTTTGGAATTTGACTGCCAGGACTTTCTTCCTAGTCTGTCTCAGTCTGTATGCTCTGCCTGTTCGGCATCAGAGCAAGAGATGAGCCTCCACTAACAGACAGGTAGTGGCTGCAGTTGAGGCGCATTGGTTGGAAATCAAACCTGGGTCCCCTGCATGGAAGGCAAGCACCCTTGTTGTTTTGTAGCTATTACTTAGTGCAAATTCAGTGTATCCTGGAACAGTTTTTGCAGTTTCTATTAATATTAACACTTTGTGATGCCTTGGTCAAGCTTACAACAATCTTAATAAGATGGTGCTTTTTAAGCAGGTTATTTTGTATCTCACAACAGGAAGGATTAAAATAGAGGGGGTCAAACTACTCTGTTTCCTGCTGAGGCAGTCTGTGGTATACAGAGGGCCCAGGAAATGGAATATCTGGATGAGGCTGAAACAAACAGTATAGAGATGAGGTTGAGAAGTTAGGATTGTGAATGGCCTTAACACAACCAAGATGCAGTTAATATTATAGCTGTGTTGGGGAGGTAGCACCCTCACCCCATATTTCCACCCCTCTGCCCTCCAGCTCCCTGGCTCCTAAATCCCATTGGTCAGGACCCAGGCTGTTCATGGAGCATGCTGTGCTTGGGTGGAGGCCTGGGCCTTTAAGACCAGCACGCAGGCACTCCACTTCCTCTCTTGCCTCCCTGTCTCAGATTTGGGGCAGAAACTGAGGTTAGGAAAAAGCAAGGAGCAGCAGGGCATGATCCAGGCATTTCAGGGTCCCAGGGTAAAATACAATCATAATATCCTAAAACAGCCATCCCTCCTCCTAACATAGGCTTATCACAGGAACTTGAGCAAGCTGGTTAAACTTTCTAAGAGTTCATTTTCTCCTGTGTAAAATGGGGGTTAAGGTTAGTGAGAATGTATAATAACCACTTATATCCAGGGAGTGTTTACGATGGACCAGGGGCTCTTCTAAGTGCTTTACAGCAATGGACTCATTTACCCCTCACTACAAGCCAGTGAGGTAGGTCCAATATTACCCTCATTTTACAGAGGATGAAACTGACGCCCAGAGAGATTCATAACTCACCCAAGGGCTGACAGTGACAGTATAGAGTGGAGATTGTATTGCAAACAGGGACTCTACCTCTAAGGCAGTTCTCCACCCCACCCACCCCCAACAACTAAGTAAATAACATAAGCAGATCACGTATTTAGAACAGTACGTGGAATAAGCGGTGGGGGCTCCTTATTTGGGAGACTTGCAAAAGTGCCATGCTAGAGGGCTAAGCATGGATGTGACGTGACTAAGTTTATGCTTTAGAAATATCAGTCTGGGATGCTCCTCACAAAGTTAGACTTGAATCACCCTCCCTAATGTTAACTATGGAAATCAGTGAATAATAATGTATCAATATTAGTTTATTAATAATGTATCAATGCTGGATGTATTAATATTGGTTTAGTTAATAATAATGTATCAATATTGGTGTTATTGTAACAAATGTAACATACAAATGCAAGGTGGTAATAGTATGAGAAACAGTGGAGAGGCATATGGAAACTGTACTTTCTGCACAATATTTCTGTAAATCTAAAACAGCTCTAAAAAATAAAAGCTATTTAAAATAACAAAAATAATAAATGAAGACCATAAAATGGAGCAGGAAGCACTCTTACATGTCAGCTGCCCATCCTCAAAAAAAAATGAAACGAACTCAGTTGCCATTCAGTTGATTCGGACTCATGGCAATCCCTTGTGTTACAGAGCAGGCCTGTGCTCCATAGGGTTTTCACTGCTGTGATTTTCTGAAGCAGTTCACCAGGCCTTTCTTCTGAGGTGCCTCCAAGTGGGTTCAAATCACCAACCTGTCAGTTAGTAGTTGAGCACTTAGCCATTTGTGCCATTCAAGGGCTCCATCAGCTGTCCCAGCCCACTCATATTCAGTAGAGGAAAATGAAATCCAGAGTGAAGGTCTGACCCACACAAGGTCACAAACAAGTTAGAGCAAGGTTCTGTTCTCAGATGCTACCACCTAAGTTCTATACCAGTGTTCTTCCCCCTGCAGTGCGCAGCCTCTTCAGTGCGTGGGAAAAGAATGCAAAGTACTGTATAACCCAACCAGAACAACCATCATGCTTACGTTTAAAAGAGCCCACGGGCACACCTGTCAACCCCCTGACCTCCTCTTGCCTTCTCAGATCTGTCTGGAAATAACACAAGAGTTCTTTTATCCTTAGTAGTACCCGGGAGTTACCACTGGCCTTTCCCTGGGAACAGAGGTACTCTGGGGACATCTGCTTCTGACTCTCAGGATAAGAAAAACATTTGAAATTGTGCTGGAGGCAGGGGAGTGCAAGGCACCAGTTCTTCTTCTGATGTTTTTAACCCCAATCTGCCGCTGGGGCACTGCAAACTGATCTGAAGTCCCCTGTTTTTCTCTTCTCCATTCCCCTTCACTAGCAACCTCTGGAAGCACCTGGGCTTTGGAGACAGCGACTTGAGCTAAGATTATAACTTTACTAGTTTGGCAAGTTTTACGAAATTAATTTATCTGCGCTTCAGTTTCCAAATCTGTAAAATGGGATAATTATACCTTCCTCAAACTATTTGCACCACCCAGGGACCTTCAAAGAGCTGTAGTAAAGATTAAATGAAATAGCATAAGCAAAGGACAATGTTTGTAAAATCTCTTTAAATGATCTTGCCTTCCTTTTTATATAAGCCTGAGCAGTGTGTCCACTAGATCAAAGCAGAGAAATAGAAGAACTAAAATGCTACCTAATATTTTATGGCACTTGATGTTTACAAATTACTTTTGCTTGGCGTTATTGCTTTTGATTTGATTTACTGCTGTGTTAGTTAAATCTACTCTGCAAGTATTTATTAAAACTTGACAGTACCTACCACAAAAAAAAAAAAAATCCTGTTGTCATCAAGTTGATTCCTACTTACAGTGACCCTATAGGACAGAGTAGAACTGCCCCATAGGGTTTCCAAGGAGTGACTAGTAGATTCGAACTGCCGACCTTTTGGTTAGCAGCACAGTTCTTAACCACTATACCACCAGAGCTCCACCCACCACATAGTGTTGCTAAAAGGAGTAAATGAATTAGTACATGCAAATGTTTAGAAGAGTCACCTATAATGCTTTTTATTGTTATGATTATTGTAAGCCGAACATTCTAGTAGATGATAAGGGTATAGAGATGAAAAAGGGACAGATTCTGCCCCTAAGAAGGGAGTAGGCATCTTATTAACCTCACTTAAAGGCAAATGAAAAGAGGTTTAGAAAGTTTTGTTGACTTACCCAGACTGCCCACTGATATGACAGGTTTCAACCCCAGATCTCCTCACTCTAATCTCCACACTCTTTTCACTATGCTGTCAGATACTGTTATTTTATTTCATCTCTCCTCCAACTTGATCATGCCCCTCATCTTGATCTTTACTACTGAATCTTTTTCTGTGGATTCCCATTCCCAGATGCCGCTTGGGCTTTAAATATGGAAGAAAAAAAGGAAGAAAGTAAAAAGGCTTAACACAAGAAA
>NW_004443939.1:1237132-1262603 GCF_000243295.1 Trichechus manatus latirostris
AAAAAAAAAAAAAAAAACCTATCTGTCTTAGTCATCTAGTACTGCTCTAACAGAAATACCACTAGTGGATGGATTTACAAAGAGAAGTTTATTCTCTCACAGGCCAGTAGGCTACAAGTCCAAATTCAGGGCATCAGGTCCAGGGGAATGCTTTCTCTCTCTGTCAGCTATGGAGGAAAGTCCTTGTGATGCATCAGTCTTCCCTTGGTCTGGGGGCATCTCAGCGCAGGAACCTCAGGTCCAAAGGACGCGCTCTGCTCCTGGCACTGCTTTCTTGGTGGTGTGAGGTTCCCATGTGTCTCTGCTTGCTTCTCTCTTTTATATCTCAAAAGAGATTGCATTAAGACACTAATCTTGTCAACCTCATCAGTATAACCTCATCGCAGTGATAGAATTTACAACACATAAGGTGATCACATATAATCTTATCATAGTGATAGAGTTTACAACACATAAGGGAATCACATCAGATAACACAATCACACAATACTGGGAATCATGACCCAGACAAGCTGACAGATGTTTTGGGGGGACACAACTCAATCCATGACACTATCTCTATATACAGATATGTTGCTGTTGTTAGATGTCATCAAGTCAATTTCAACTCATAGTGACCCCATGTGACAAAGTAGACCAGTCCCACAGAGTTTCCTAGGCCGTAATCTTTATGGGAGCAGATCACTAGGTCTTTCTCCCACAGAGCCGCTGGATAGGCTTGAACCACCAACCTTTTTGTTAGCAGCCAAGCGCTTAACTGTTGCACCACCAGGCTTCTTATATCTATCTGGTTTTCTATCTATCTATCTATCTATCCACACACACATATATACATACACCTACTCCTCACTTATCAACTATCTGATTAGCTGACATTTCGCATTTAAGACAATAGTAAAAAATCCACTATGCAACTATTTCGTGCATTGACGACGTATGTCTGGCAGTAACAAACACTGCGTGCGAGGCAAGAGTAACACTGGTTGTGATGGTTAAAGTTATGTGTCAGCTTGGCTGGGCCATGATTCTCAGTGGTTTGGCAGTTTGTGTAATGATGTAGTCATCTTCCATTTGTGATCTGATGTGGTCATCCTCCATTTTTGTACAATGCCATCTTTCACATAACGACATGGTCTTTGGAACCTAACCATGTTGATAAATGAGGAGTGGATGTATATACACATATAACTAAACCAAACCAAACCCACTGCCATAGCATCGAGTCCTACTCATAGTGACCCTACAGGACAAAGTAGAACTAACCCATAGGGTTTCTGAGGCTGTAAATCTTCACTGAAGCAGACTGTCTCATCTTTCTCCTACAGAGCAGCTGGTAGATTTAAACTACTGACCTCTCAGTTAGAAGTTGAGCACTTTACCCACTACACCTCACCACCAGGGATTTTCATATACAAATATATATGTATATATATGTGTGTGTGTGTCTATGTGCATGTGTGTGTGTGTATTTACATATATATACACACACAGAAGAAGAGACAGAGAAATTGTTGTTTGCTAGGCCCTAAACTAGACGTTTTTACTAGATACTTTCACATGTCCCATTTATAATGAATATTATTGCCCTCATTATTATCCTCAGAAATCCTAAGTCTCAGGAAAAATTAAGTATACATTTCCCAAATAGCTGATGGCTCTGGGATTCAGGCCCGTCTCTTTGAGAAGTAGCTTTTAATCTTAAATCCTGCAAAAACTGCATCCCAAATCATCAGGGCCTCCATATGATTGGTGGTCTCTATCCCATTGGTCAGTGTCTATCTGCTGATTTGCATCATGAACTGAACAGTGCGTGAGTGATCACATACTAAACCGAGTCTTAGCTTTCAACTCTGGAGCCGAATTGTCTTCCCCACCTCTGGTGCTCTTGACACCTGTGAGATGGTCCTGTCAAGAGGACTAGGAACCAACAGAAAGAGAGTCCTGCTCAGAAGAGATCATTGAAAGCAACTGGAATTGAGGTTACACACTGTGATTTTATACTGAAAAGACAAAAGGAACTGGCCACTCAAGGACTAGGGAGTCCAGTATTCCTCAGTTAGGTTTGCCTTAACCAGTGTGATGTTTCAAAGAACCCACACTCTTGTAAGAAAACAAGCCAGTGTAAAGTGTATAATGCAGTAGCAAATTAAATATGCAAATATGACCTGTGCACATGTAAGATTCTTGGGTTGCAGTTCTTAAAAAAAGCAATTTTGTATGTGTTGTTCCCTGTCCTTTCAGCCTGCTCATTGGAGGTAGTCCTTCCCATATTCCTGGGTGAAATCTCAGGTAGGCCCCCTGACTTTCTTCTTTATGATTGCTGTTGTAGTTAGCTGCCCTTCAGTTGGCCCCTGACTCATGCAAACCCACGCACAGTGGAACAAATCGCTGCTTGGTCGTGGATCGAACTATTGTGATCCAGAGGTTTTACAAGGGCTGATTTTTGGAAGTAGGCTGCTAGGTTCTTTCTTCCTAGTCCATCTTAGTTTGGAAGCTACACTGAAATCTATTCAACATCACAGCAATGCACAAGCCTCCACTGACAGATAGGTGGTAACTGTGCATGAGGTGCATTAGTCCAGAATCGAACCCGTCTCTCACATGAAAGGTGAAAATTCTACTACCAATAAGTATGATCATCAGTTAAAAGCCTTAAGTACAACGTCAATTTAGTAATTATAATGTAAAGTCAATGTAATAACCAAATTTCCAGCTTCATTTAAGATTAATATTTCCTCCTCTTCCATTTCTGGTATATTGCAGTCCAGGGGAGGGTTATAGACAGTTTCTTCTTTCTTTTCCCCCCAGCTCTTCCTCCCACAACTTGCTAACTCTGATTTGTAAATATGTCCTGGGGTTGGAGACAAAGAGAAAAGAAAAAAAGTAAAGGGAAGGAAGGGAAAGCTTTTTCTTCACAGATACATCATAAACTTGTTGTCGTTAGGTGTCACTGTCATCAAGTCGGCTCCAACTCACAGCGACCCTATGTACAACAGAACTAAATATTGCCGGATCCTGTGCCATCCTCACAATCATTGCTATGTTTGAGTCCATTGTTGCAGCCACTGCATCAGTCCATCTCATTGAGGGCCTCCCTCTTTTTTGCTGACCTTCTACTTTACCAAGCATGATGTCCTTCTTCAGCGAATGGTGCCTCCTGATGATGTGTCCAAAGTAAGTAAGATGAAGTCTCCCCTTCTTCACAGTAAGGAGCATTCTGGGTGTACTTCCTCCAAGACAGATTTGTTCATTCTTTTGGCAGACTGTAGTTTATTCGATATTCTTTGTCAACACCACAATTCCAATGCATCAATTCTTTTTTGGTCTTCTTTTTTATTGTCCAGCTTTCATATGCATATGAGGCAATGGAAAATACCATGGCTTGGGTTGGCCACACTTTCAGGATCAAAGTAACATCTTTGCCTTTTAACATTAGCATCATAAACTGGCATTGACTTAATTGATGAGACTGTCAACTGCTGCAAATCATGTTACCTATTCCCACTGCATCCACTGCCTATCATCCTTGAAGATCTTCAGTATTCATTCTTGCATAGGGTAATGGACACAACATACACTGAATCATAGCTATTGCCCATAAGGTATCTCCGTGCTGTAAATAAAAGAGGAAATTAATTTTTCTTGAACCCCTCTATGCTAGGCTCAATGCCAAATCTTATTGCATTAATTTTCCAAAATATTCCTCTGAAATATGTATTACTTTACACTTTTCCAGATAAGAAAACTGAGTTTCAGATAGGTTAAGTAACATGCTGAAGACACACAGCATCTAAATGGTGGAGCCAGGATTACATCCCTTTGACTCCAAAACCCATGGGACTCAATGCAAGGAGAAGGCAATTGGGAGACAGGAGACTGGGGTTCAGTCCCATCTCTGCCTTTAATTTGACTGTGGCCCTGGACAATTTCCTTCCTGTCTGAGTCCGAGTTTTCTCATCTACAGATAAAGGGCTGGGTATGGTAACCACTCACGCCCTGCCAATTGCAGAGCTCCAAGCTACTGAAAGGTGCTTATGTTAGTTGCCTGTTTCACATTGGCTTGCCCAGATGTTTTAATTTAGAATTTCCCGTGTGGTAATCAGTCTCATCTTGTTATTTCCTGCTTGCACTTCTAACCTCCCTCGTTTGGGATCGTTTGTATTGCTTTTTTGTGTTGCTCATGTTTAGTGAGGGCCCAATTTAGAATCATCTGCAAATTTCATCAAAGGACTTCTATTCACCACCTACCCAGCGAAACATCACGGGCCAAGTGAAATACCAACGGTAAAGCTTGCAATCTGATCACTTTCTTCCTTCTTACATTTTTATCTAAATAACCGCTCTCAAAGTGGATTAACACTCTCCTGAAAACCTGTGGTTTTGAGTCAGACAGATCTGAATAGGAACCTAGGGCAAGTTACTTAACCTTTCTGACCCTCAGTTTCTTCACCTGGGAAACAGGAATAATTACACCCACCTTAAGGGTTGCTTTGAATATTAGAACTAGATGTGGCACATGGAACTGACTAATACAGTGCCTGGAACAAGTTACTCCCCATCCCTATTCCCAATCTCTGAAGGTTTTGTGAACGGCCATCAAGCAGAGAGGCGTTTCTTAAGAGATTTCTATCTCTATCTAAATAGCATCATGGAGAGTGTTCCTAGCAATGACATATAATATTGCCCATATGTTTCTTAACACTACTTAAGGCATGTCAAGGTTATTTTTTGACCTGCAAATATAGAAGGAAAAAGAAATCCCTGATGTCTCTGGCAAGTGACCTTGGGAGAGTTATTTAATTCTGCTAAACCTCATTTTATTTAACCTGTCTAAGCCACTATACTTTTCTCTTGTTGTGAGGATTAAATGATGTAATGCAGGTGTAATGTCAGGCCATGGTAAGGGATCAATACATCACATGGGCCTGGATATGAATCCTCCCAAGCTTAGCGACCTCTTTTGAGATCTAATTTCCTCATCTGTCAAAGGGGAGAATAATTTTTATCTTTAATATGGTTGTGAGGGTCTAATACAGGGGCAGATTATCCAACAGGGAAGGTAAGCACCGTGCTTACCTTGCTTACCAGATAATCTGTAGTGAACAATTTCACATCAAAGATGTGGTGAAACCCATGTGAAATTGTTCACTATGGATTAGTAAGTACTAGTAAGCCTGTGCTTACCTTACTTGCTGGTTCATCTGCCCCTGTCAGGGATTGTAAATTTGAAAAGAGGCTTTGATTCTGTAGGAAGGTGCTGTGGGGTTCGGAGAGAGATAGATGTCAGCCATACCTATAAGCAGAATCTTTGATGTGGTTAAAAAAATGTGGAATTGTTCACTACAGATGATCTGGTAAGTAGGGTAAGCACCATGCTCACCCTGCCTATCAGATAAGCCACCCCTGGTCTAATACAAAACATTAGCCGCCATGCCTAAGACACAGAAGGTGCTCAGTTTATGGTAAGGTCCGTTCCCTGCCTTTTTCTGCCCATTTTTTGAGCTGCATTGTCATGGCTAGGGACAGGAAGGGAGCATGATAATAAAGCAGAAATGCACGAGGGCAACACAGGTATATGTATTCCTGTCTTTGGAGACTGCCTATGAGTTAAACTTGGGATGTGGTTGAAACATTAAGATTGGTCTGCATAGATAAAAATTTTTCTTCACAAGGCGATCACATTTGGTTCATATCAAAATCACTCAGATCCAAACGTGCATTCCAAGTAGTTGACATCCATTTCAGCTGGATGCTAATCCAATTTTTAAAAAATTAATCCAGACTTGGCAAGAAGCTGATCTCATGTATCTTACCAGAACATCCCACTCCAAGTCGATTTCCAAGAAGGAAGTGGGTTGCCTGGCTGTCAAAAACAGAACTGAAGACACGCCTTTTCCTCCGTTCAGATGGGACTTGCAGTTTCACTAAGGATTTAAACAGCCCAGTTGAATCTCATAAATTATTCCCACTGCAGCCCTTTTTGCCTTTCATTTGAGGTATATTTAAAAATAAACTAATTCATGTCCTGTCCTGCAGCCGTTGGATCTAGAACCCCAGCACTGGAAGGGTTTTTGGAAAACTTGTCTCTTGTGTCTCTATCAACCCCTCACATTCAAGCAGTCACCAAATCCAATTGGTTCCATCCTTTTGCCAGTTCCCAGGCCTGTCTCTTTCTCTTCGTCCCAGCTTGTTCTCCCCTCATCAAGGCTCATCTTTTTTCACCTAGACTATTGCAATCCATGCCCCAAATCTTCAGGACTCTCCCAGTTCATCCTCTGTATTGCAGTCAAAGTCTTTATAATATGTTGATATGATGATAAGGGTAGCGGTGGTTCAGTGATAGAATCCTTGCCTTCCATGTGGGAGATACAGGTTCAAGCCACAGCCAATGTACATCATGCACAGCCACCATGTGTCTGTCACTGGAGCTGTGAATGTTGCTATGATGTTGACCAGGTTTTAATGGAGCTTCCAGACTAAGATGGACTAGGAAGAAAGGCCTGGCAATCTACTTCTGAAAATCAGCAATGAAAGCCCTATAGATTACAACAGTCCGATCTGCAATTGATCATGGGAAGGGCGCAGGACCAGGCAGTGTTTTATTCCATTGTCCATGGAGTGGCAATGAGTTGGGGGCTGACTCAGCAGCAGCTAATAACAATAACAATATGGTCCTACTACTCCCTCCTTAAAACTCTCCAATGGCTCCCCTCAGGATAAAGCACAAAATCCTTACCAGGGTCCCTGAGTCGCTCTGTGTGTTCTGGCCCCTGCCTATCTCTCCAGACTCCCTCCATTCCCCTGCTACTGCCCCCCTTAGTCTTTATTCCCCAGCCATAATTAACTTTGAACTTCCCTTTGTTCCTGGAATGTTCTTATATACCTCACACCATAGAGAGCCCCGGTGTGTTCTTCAAAGCTAATGTAAATATAATCCCCTCTTTCAGGCCTTTCCTGACCTCTCTGTCCACCTCCACGCACAGTTATCTGCTCCCCTGCCTATGGTTCCATACACTTTATAATAGCTCTATAACACTGTATCAGAATTACCTGTTTCAACCCAAAACCAAACCCATTGCCGTCTACTCAATTCGGACTCATAGCGACCCTATAGGACAGAGTGGAACTGCCCCACAGGGTTTTCGAAGATGTTATCCTTATGGAAGTAGACTGCCATTTTTCTCCTGCAGGGTGGCTGGTGGGTTCACACTGCCAACCTTTGGATTAACAGCTGAGCTCTTTAAGCACTGTACCAGCAGGGCTTCTAATTATCTGTTTACCTGTTTGTTTCCCCACCACCATGCTTGGAATTCTTTAAAAGCTAAAATTGTATCCTATCCTATCTATTCCCATGTTCACAGGGCAAGTGTCCATCACCCACAGTCCATAATGTTCGCTGAGTAGCTACTATGCACGCAGCACTGGAGAACAAGAGAGGAGCCTGTCCCTGTTCTACCCACAAAGACCTTCCTACCTGGATGGGAAGCCACATTCATGGAGAGGCAATAATAATGTGATGTGCTAAGAAAGGTAGAAACTCAAGACACTTTGATCCAAGCCCAGAGGAGAGGTCTTGACCAATCCTGCTCGGGAGTAAAGGTGCGGAAATGCTTCTAAAAGAAGGTAACACAGTTTGTTTCCTTTAAATTTGAAATGCGTTTATACTTTTACGATTTCAGCTTTATGGTTCAAGATGTAGAGAAGGTATACTTCCTAGAAAAAACAATGCTGTTGTTAGCTGCCGTCTAGTCGGCTCCCACTCCCGGTGACACCATGTACAACAGAATGAAATTTTGCCTGGTGCTATGCCGTCTTCACAATCATTGGTATGCCCATGTCCACTGTTGCAGCCACTGTGTATTTTGAGTGTCTTTCAATCTAGGAAGAAGCCCTGGTGGAGCAGCGGTTAAGCGCTTAGCTGTTAACTGAAAGGTCAGCGGTTCAAACCTATCAGCCACTGCATGGGAGAAAGATGTGGCAATCTGTTTCTATAAAGATTACAGCCTTGGAAACCCTATGGGGCAGTTCTACTCTGTTCTATAGGGTCGCTATGAGTCAGAATCGACTTGACAGCAATGTTTTTTTTTTTTTTTTTTTTTTTTTTTTGGCATCCTCAGAGACTTACACAAATGTCTGAAGGCTGTAAAGCAAATGAGATCACATGGAGGCCTGAGCTAAAGCAAAAGAACTCAGTGCAGGACACAAGCAAAGACTGCAGAGAGGACATGAGCTGTGCAACCTGACAGAGCCCTGGAAAGCCTCTGGATGGGAGTAAGCAGGTTTAATGTCAGTGGACATGGGAAGGACTCATAACATGGTGGGGCCTGGGGATAGAAGCAGAGAAGAGTCAAGGTCAGTCCACAAGCCCACCTTGACCTAAAGAAAAAGAAGAAAGACTTTCACCCAGGAGTGAAACGTGCTGAAATACTTCTACCCCAGGGTCAAGTCCTCTTTGCTATGGGAATTTTGTAGGCTTAACAACCTGTCTGCTCCTCATCATGCACAATAAAGAGAAGTCTGCCACTCAACAGGGCCCATGAACCTACACAGATCTCTCCATCAGCTCTCCTATTTCGAGAAAGGCCCTTTGGGTAAGTAGGCCTGCTGGCCTCTACTAGCTATCTATGCTTTTGAGCCAGAGCTTTATTCACAAATAAAAGGAAGCCAGGGTTGAGTCAACATTTGAGAAAAACTGATGAGAAATAGAAAGCACAAGATTAAAAAATACAAACAACTGACCCTGGAGGAAGTAGAAATAAGCAAGAAGCAGATGGGAATTTTCAAAATAAATTTAACCAGTAACCTCAGAGGAATTTGAAAAGTTATTGCTGCTATGAGAAGCAGTCAAAAAATAAAGGGTCCTTGGAAATGTAAACTATGTCCATTAACATGAAAAAAAATTCAGTAGGAGGGCTAAATCATAGATTGGTCATGGTTAAAGAGCAAATTAGTAATCTGGAGGATGAAGTCAAGGCAATCTTATAGAGAATGTAGCAAAATGTAGGGAGAAGGAAAACATGAGAAAATAAAAAGTTAAAGTAAATACAGAGTAGATACAGAAGACTTAGCATTCATCTAATAGGAGTTTCAGACATGGAAAGAATAGATGTAGATATTATTGATGAATAAACAGGGAAAAAAATTTCATGCTCTAAATAAAGATACAAGTTTTCGAGCTGAATGGCTTATTTCAGTGTCAAGAATGATGAATGTAAACAAACAAAACAAAACAAAAACCCACACTCAGTCCTAAACTGGTGAAATTTTGAGGAGACAATCCTAAAAGTTGTCAGGGGAAGCGGTGGTAAATGTACCTGTAAAGTACTGCACTCTCAGATCCTGCAATAGCAACCCTAGACCCCAGATGAAGGTGGAACAATGTTGCCAACGTTGTGAGGGATAATGTTTTTGAACCTAGAACTCTATAAGCAATCTGAAGCTAATTAAAGAAATTCCAGGATTTGGGAGGACTCCAAATGGTTAGATGGTAGGCAAAATAATGCCCCCCACAAAGGTCTCCGTATCCTAATTCCCAGAACGTACAAATAGGTTACACCACATGGCAAAAAAGACTTTGCAGATGTGATTAAATTAAGGACCTTGTAGTGAGGATATTATTCTGGATTATCCAGGTGGGCCCAATCAGAACAGATGGGTTCTTAAAAGCAGGGAGCCTCTCCTGGCAGTGGTCAGAGGGAGATATGACTATGGAAAAATAGTCAAAGAGATACAATGTTGCTGGCTTTGAAGATGGAAGAATGGGGCCACAAGCCAAGGAATGCAGCTGGTCTCTATTTTTATTAGTTGCTGTCCAGTTACCTCTGACTCATGGAGACCTGATGTACAACAGAACAAAATGTTGCTCAGTCCCACGCCACCTCCATGATCGTCGGTATGTATGAGTCCATTGTTCCCGCTACTGTAGCGACTTCCAACCTAGGGGACTCATCTTCCAGCATTACATCAGACAATGTTCTGTTGTGATCCATAGGGTTGTTACTGGCTACATTTCAGAAGTAAATCACCAGTCCTTTCTTCCTAGTCTGAATTAGTCTGGAAACTCCACTGAAACCTGTCCACCAAGAGTAACCCTGCTGGTATTTGAAATACTGGTGGCATAGCTTCCAACATCATAGCAACAGGTAAACTGACAGACGGGTGGTGGAGTCTGTCTCTAGAGGCTGGAAAAGACAAGGAAACAGATTCGCCCCTAGAACCTCCAGAAAGAAATGCAACCCTGCTGATACCTTGATTACAGACCATTGAGACATGTGTTGGGCATCTAATCTACAGAACTAACTGTAAGATAATAAATTGGTGTTGTTTTAAGACACGAAGTTTGTGGTGATGTGTTATAGCAGCAATAGGAAACTAATACAATTACTTCCCACACTCCTCTTCTGAAAACAATTACTTGAGGTTATACGTTAACAAAATGAAAAACGAAGTTAAGGAAGGGAGGTATATACCATGGAAACATCAACTGAACTAATTCAGAAATAAAATGTAAAGACTAGGTTGACAGCTATGCAATAGATCTAACAAGCATTCTATCAAAATTAGAATAGAAAACCACAAAGTTTTATTTAAAAAATCTTAAAGGAAAAAAATGAATTCCATTTTAAAAATTGTGTGATAAAAGAGTCCCAAAGATCTTAAATATTTGATGAAGACATTTACATCTTCTATCAATAATAATTTAAAAAAAGATTAACCAGAAACTTCAGGAAAAATTAAAAGCTATATAACAAAGTCATGGCCCAAATATGTTTGATTTTAGATAGCCGATAGAAAGTAAGAAAAGATAATCCTTTTGACAGTGACAACAGGAACATTTCCCTGCAGACACTATGGCTTAAAACTACAATTTCTTCTCCATGGGTTCAATTATACTGCTAAGATTCTGGAATAAATGTTGTTTATCCAATTACAACATTTGAAATACCTTTTTTTGGTTGACCATTTTTAGAATCAACCTATAGACAAAGCACGTTTGAGACTTAGTTATAAGTATAGTACATATAATTATATGCATATAATTACAGTACATATAATATAGAACACAATTGCTGTCCACACTGACAATATGAAAATGATGTTGGCTATCAGCAATCAGGAGATGAGGGAGTAGAGAGAGAAGAAAATATCGATCCAATAGTGTCCTCATTTCATATAGCGGGAAGTCAGTAAATACTGTCTAAAAGGCTCACAATAAGTCTATATATTTTTACATTTACAAATATAATCAACCATTCATTCAAAAAATAGTCATTAGCTCTCTATGCTAGGCACCTTTCTAGGTATTGGGACTTACAGTAAACAAAACCCACTACTGTCACAGAGTTTGCCTGCTCAATGAGGAAAGACAGACCATAAACAGATAAATGAGTGACTTATCTAGTCAGCTAGATGGTGATCAATGCTATAAAGTAGGGATCAGCAAACTTTTTCTTAAAGAGCTAGATAGTAAATATTTCAGGCTTCGCAGGCCTTAAGGTCTCAGTCCCAACTACGTACCTCTGCTGTTATAGTGGGAAAGCAGACATAAACAATATATAAACAAATGAATGTGACTGTGTCGTAATAAGACTTTATTTACAAAAATAAGGCTGTAGACTGGATTTGACTCAGCCTTTGGGCCATAATTTGCCTACCCCTGCTATAAAGAAAAACAAAGCAGGGAAGGGGACTAGGATGAGCCGTAGAGAGAAGGGTTGCCATTTAAAATAGGGAGAAGAGAGAAGGAAGAAATTGATTACTGGACAAAGACTAGAAGGACAGGAGGGAGTGAGCCTTCCCAATATCTGGAGGAAGAATGTTTTCAGCAGGGAGAACAGCAAGTTAAAGGACTGAGGTGAGAGCAAGCAACAAAGAGTAAGGAGGAAAGTAATAGGAGACAGGCTGAGAGGGAAAGTAGGAGGATTCTGCAGATCTTGGGAGGGTATCGAGTAGTTTTGCCGTCTAAGTATGGACCTCAGACCAGCAGTATCAGATCATCTGGGAGCTTGACAGAGATGCAAATTCTTGTTGTTGATGTGTGCCATCAAGTCAATTTCAACTTATAGTGACCCTAGAAGACACAGTAGAACTGCCCTATAGGGTTTCCTAGGCTGTAATCTTTACAAAAGCAGATTGCCAGATCTTTTCTCCCCCTTGGAACCACTGGTGGATTCGGACCACCAACCTTTCGGTTAGCAGCTGAGCTCTTAACCATTGTGCCACCAGCCCTCCTTTGCAGAATCTTAGTCCCTGTCAGTCAAAATCTGCACTTGAATAAAACCTCCAGGTGAACCCTATGCACATTAAAGCTTGAAAAGCGCTGGTATGGAGACTTCTGGGCCATCTAAAGGACTTTGGCCTTTATTCTGAATGAGGTGGCAAGCCATTGATTGATTCTGAGCAGAGGAGTGAGATGATCTAATGTTTATTTTAAAAGATTTGGTTACTATTCTGAAATTAGCCTATAGGAGGGCCAAGGATGAAGCAGGGAGCCAAGCTAAAATATTCCAATAATCCAAGTGAGAGATGATGATGGTTTAGAGTAGGGCGAGATGGTGAGAAGTGGTCAGAATCTGAATAAATTCTAAGGTAAAGTCAACAGAATTTCCCATCAGTTTGGATGGGAGGTGTGAGGGGAAATAAAGGAGTCTAGGATGATTACGAGAATTGGGTCCCAAAGAAGTACAAAGACGAAGTTGGCATTTGCTGAGTGAGGAAGACTAGGGAGCAGACTAGAGAGGACAGGGTGGGGTAGAGCCAAAGATCATGAATTTAGTTTGGGATATTGTAAGTTTGAGACATTCATTAGACATCCAAGCTGAGTTATCAAGGAGGCAGTTGGGTCTAGGAGTCTGGAACTCAATGGAGAAAGCCAAACACCTGAAGAACTAAAAATAACTTGAAGAACTAAAAATAACAGCATGAGAGATGGAAAGAGTGAAGGGATTTTAGAAGTGGGGCAGTTATGCTAAACTTTTTATTGCAAGGAATCAATAAATACTGTTTAAATTTGAGAGATTAAATAACATCATATAAGCATACGAGAAGTTGGGGGCAATGGTGGTTCAGTGGCAGAATTCTTGCCTTCCAAGTGGAAGACCTAGGTTCTATTCCCTGCCAATGCACACTTGTCAGTGGCGGCTTGCAGGCTGCTATGACGTTGAACAGTGAGCTTCAGTGGAGTTTCCAGACTAAGACAAACTAGGAAGAAAGGCCTAGCAATCTACTTCTGGATATCAGTCAATGAAAATCTTATGGATCACAGTGGTCCGATCCACAACCTATCATGGAGATAGCACAGAGGTGGCAGCATTTCCTTCCATTGTGCATGGGGTCACCATGAGTCGGGGGCCATCCTGATGGCAACTAACAACAATAAGAAGTAACCAACAATAAGTAAAATAAAAAATAGTCAAAAAGAAATGGTTTTCTCATTGGCCTGGGGATGGGGAGGGAGGGGGGAAATGAGACTTTTACTTTTTATTTTGTACTTTTCTGTACTGTTTGGATTTTTTAACCCTCTGCACATAATATTTTCATATTTAAAAATAAAATATTTTAAAAGAATGCATATGAAAAGGGAGAATTTCAACCCATATTTCTGGTTGACTTATACTCAATTTCTCAAAACACTATTTTATAGAAACTGATTTCCAAGAAGTCTTCAAAGCCCCATTTTATTATTGTTATTACTAGAAGCCATTCCCTTGGAATCAGACACTTGTATTTTTCCAAAGGACCTTGCATTCAAAGCTTTTGAGGTTAAGCACATTTGGAAACCTACGAGGCACAGCTCTCTGCCTTTGAACTGGTGTATTTTCCAGGGCTCCCCACGCATTGCTTGTCCAATTGGCTTTCCATCCAACACATCCATCAGGCAGCCAGAATTTATTGAGTTGCCCACAGTGGTGGCCAGAGTTTGCTGGGGCATGCCCATTACAGAAAGCCTCTTACCAGCACTGAAGGTCTCAGGAAAATCCTAGACTAAAGCTGTTCATTGCCTAGGCTCCAACAAACAAGCTAAATGATGCCAATTTAAAGACCTCTCAAATAAGGCCTTCATATCTTGCAGAAATTTACCAGAAATTCTAGATTCCAGTCAGAGGATTTTAGCATGTCAGAGTTGGAAGAGACCTTAGAAATCATATTGTAAGATGCTTCCATTTTATGGAGGGGGAAAATGAGGCATAAAGATGTATAGTCACAATTAGACAATGGGTTAGAGGCAGAGCCCAGACCCAAACCTTGGTGTGGATATCTGGAAACATGCCAAGCTCTAGATTTGAGACTGAAAGCATCTCCCAGAAAGGTAAGCCCTTTTCTTTTTAAGAGTAGATTGAGGAACAATGGTGGTTAGGGGAAGGTGAGGAAGCAGGGGAGGAATACACACAGTTTTAGGGAATGGGGTGGGAGGTATTTTAATAACATGACATGGAAGCCAGGATTCTTACATTGACTATGAAGTCATGCAATTGATGGATCATTTCTTTGTTGACCGACTCTTTTTCATTTTTTTGTCCCAGATTTTGTTCTATGTGCTATGGATGTAGATGTAAGTCAGACATGGCCCTGCCCTCAAGACACTCACAGTTCGGTAGACCAGATGGTTACCATGGCTGCTAATAGAGACAGTTGTAATACAGTGTCCTATGCATGGTAAAGGGAAGTATTTCCCAGACTGTAGTGATGGTAAGAATTACCCATCCTAAACTGACTGAGTTAGACTACTCAGCAAAAGGGCCTGATAATCTACACTTTTAAGAAGAGCCTCCAAGTGATTCTCATGATAGGGACACTGGATTCCAATCATGGCTCAAGCCTGATAAAATTATCTATCTGGATGTTCACCATTTACCTGCTGCCAGATTCCTCAAGGCTGTATACTTCCCTCCTGTCGAGATCCAGGGCCACTTTGTACTGTCGTACAGGTTGTGTACTGCATGAGGACATCAGCCAAGGGGGCAAACGCATGCTGAGATCCATCCTATGATATACTAATTCCTTCACCCAAAAGAAGGGGTCCCTTTTTGTTTTTTCCATCCATAGGCTCCACCGTTGCATCCTGTTGAGCTATGTCCTCCCAGAAGGAGTGATTTTTATAATTCATCTGCCTAGAGGGAGTATTTTTTTCTAATTTGTACAAAGGTACTGTTATGGATTGAATTGTGCCCCCAAAAAAATGTATGTCAACTTGGCTAGGCCATGATTCCCAGTATTGTGTGGTTGTCCTCCATTTTGTGATCTGATGTAATTTTCCTATGTGTTGTAAATCCTAACCTCTATGATGTTAATGAGGCAGGATCAGAGGCAGTTATGTTAATTTAGCAGGACATAGTCTACAGGATTAGGCTGTATGTGAGTCAATCCATTGAGATATGAAAGAGGGAAGCAAGCAGAGAGACATAGGGACCTCATACCACCAAGAAAGAAGCGCCAGGAATGAAACTGGTTCTTTGGATCCAGAGTCTCTGTGCTGAGAAGCTCCTAGACCAGGGGAAGATTGATGACAAAGACCTTCCTCCAGAACCAACAGAGAGAAAAAGACTTCCCCTGGATCTGGCACCTAGAATTTAGACTTCTAGCCTCCTAAACTGTGACAGAATAAATTTCTTTGTTAAAGCCATCCACTTGTGGTATTTCTGTTATAGCAGCACTAGATAACTAAGACAGATACCATAAAGGCTGTTGTTGTCGGGTGTCACTGGGTTGATTTTTGACTCATAGTGACCTCATGGGACAGAGTAGAACTGCCCCATAGGGTTTTCTTGGCTATAAACTTTACAGAAGCAGATCACCAGGTCTTTCTCCCACAAAACTACTGGGTGGGTTTGAACCACCAACCTTTCAGTTAGCAGCCAAGTGCTTAACTACTTGCTTCGCCAGGGCTCCTTTATCTTATAGTCTAGCAAGGCCCTAAAAGAACCATTTTCCAATATAAGGCCCTTCCTCAACACAAGTGTCTCCGGTTTTCCCTGTGACAATGAACTTCCATCTCTTCAGTGCCTGCCCAGTCTACTATGTGTCAGTTCCTGGTCTGAGTCCTTGCAGGTCCACTCAGCCCTGCAATAAAGAATGCACCATCCCAAATACTGTCTTTCACACACCTGGAATGAGAATCGTGTAGCTTGTGATTAATAATATGAGCTGAGGAGTCAGACCTGGGTTCAATTCTCAACTTCACCTTTTACTGTGTGACTTGAACAAATTAAGCCTCAGTGTCTTCATCTATAAAGCGTAGATTAAAAAGTTTCTTACGCTTAACTTTGTTGTAAATATTGAATGAGACAATGCATAAAAAAGTCCTTAGCATCACCATTACATCTTTGGATAGCTATTATTAGGATTATTATTATCCTCAATTTACAGATAAAGAAACTGAGTTTCAGGGATGGAGTTGGGGAAAATGATACAGAGCTGATATCCAAATTCAACTCAAATTGCCTAATCCATGTTCTTTCTACTTTTTCCTCTAGATCCAGATGCTTCTCAGGATCCCAGGTCAAAGGAGAGGGAAGGATAAGTTTTCAGCCTCAATTTATAAATGCATCTAGTTAGGCCTAGCAACACAGATGGAATGACAGATAGAGTTTTTATCTTGAGTGTCAACTCAAATCTGTTAGAAATAACTGCCTAGAGGACTGTTATGAAGGATCACTGGGGCAAGTGAGGGACCATAAAGTATTGTGGTTAGTTAATGACATCAGCCGTGGGAATGGGGTCCAAGAATGATGGCAGGCCCTACAGAGTGCACCCCACTTCACTCCCTTTCAGATTTCAAAGTTAGCCCAAAACTGAGCACACCTGATAAAAAGGGAGGTCCAAATAAAGCTGTGAAAGAACATTAGCACCTTGTTAAGATCTTCTCCCAGATGTAGCCAGAAACAGACAAAGAATACAAAATGTAGGAATGTTTTGGAAAGAAAGCACAGAGCTGTCTGAAACATTTTATGGAAGGAGAAGAATCTCAGTTCTGTCTATTCCCAAGAATTTCTAGGCTGCATCTCCCTGAACATCACAGTAGGTGGTGGGAGGTCCCTATGGAATTCTGAAATATCCTGATGAAACACAGTCCCATCAAACAACTTTTCTGGGTCTAAGCTCTTCAGTAAGGAGCCCTGGTGGCACAGTGATTAAGCACTCAGCTGCTGACCAAAAGGTCAGTGGTTTGAACCCACCAGCTGCTCCGTGGGAGAAAGATGTGACAGTCTGTTCCCAAAAAGATTACAGCCTTGGAAAGCCTATGGGGCAGTTCTACTCTGTCCTATAGGGTCTCTGTAAGTTAGGTTCGACTTCACAGCAACAGCTTTGGATTTTTGGTTTAAGCACTGCAGTTAAGAGAGTTCAGTTGCCTGATACGTGTTTAGTAATTTTTGAAGAAGTATATTAGACTCCCCAAACATTGTCAGTCCTTTCTATTTTTTCTCCAACAAACTCTTTGGATTTTTGCAAAATGGAAAAAAAATATGGAAATTTTGAGTGGAAGCAGCAGTTTTCAAGACAAGCTCATGTGTGACCCTGGGCAATTAACTTAGGTTCTCCAAACCTCAGGTGTTTCGTCTGTAAAATATGGATAATAATCTCTAACTCATAGTGTTTTTGCAAGGATTAAGTAAGAAAATTTATGTAAGCTACAGAGAACCTCTACCCAAAGTAGGTGTTTAAAAACACTGAGTTTCTGTTAATGGTAGTGGAATAATTTGGAAAAGGATAGTGGTAATGGTTGCCAACATAATGAACATGATCAATGTCAGTGAATTACACACGTAAAAACTGTTGAATTAGCAAACGATTTGCTACATATATTTTTACCACAATAAAAATAAGTAAGTAAATAAAAGCATTCACCCCACTCTTTCATTTGCTCCCTCAAAGAGAACATTGATTGTGACCTGTTGTTTTTAAGTCAAGTTTGTTGGGATATAATTTAAACAGAGTAAAATTCAATCATTTCACGTGAACAGCTTTATGAATTTTTCCAAGCCTAGACAGACATGTAACTACTACCATAATAAAATATAAAATATGGCCAACACCCCAAAAAGTTCCTTCATGCCCCTTTTCAGTCAATCCCTTGCCCCCACCTCCAGCCTCTGGCAACTACTGATCCTATTTCTGCCCCTACAGTTTTGCTTTTTATTGCAAACTGTTTTAAAAGCATAAATCCCAATAGCAAATCATTCTCTTCAGTTTTCCTTCAGATCTTACTCAAAAATAACTCAGCTTTGTCGGCATGCTCTCTTTTCCAGGAAAATTCTTCATTAAATAAATGAATTCCACGTGCATATTAAAAAGACATTCTGCTTAGTATTCATTCTATTTATAGCCGGAGTTCAACTGTGGGGGCCCAGTAAGCCTGTCAGGGTCTCCCTGTCCTCTTCAGCTCACACCCTCTCCTTGCTGCTCCAGCCCCTCTGAAAAACTGTCTCCAGGCCCAGATGGTACAGGAAAGTCAAACTGCCAAATGGGGCTGGTGGAAGCATTTCCTGAGGAGGCATGCTCCTCAACCTTATGGTGCAAACTTCAGAACTTTCTGGTATTCCTAGGGGGAATACACACCCATAAAATAATTAATAACAATATGTAGAAGAAAGAGGGACTGCACTAGAAACAAGAGCAGAGGGAGGGAAGCGTAGGGCTAGGTGGTCTCTGAAATCCTTTCCTGCAGAGAAGTTCTATGACCAGTGTGGAACATTCAACAATTCCTCAGGTCACCCCCACCCTCGCCTCCAAGTATGCTAGGCACAAGAATTAAAGGTGGGTAGGGTAGAGAAGGAACCCTGGTGGTGTAGTGGTTAAGAGCTTGGCTATTAACCAAAAGGTTGGTAGTTTGACTCTACCAGCTGCTTCTCAGAAACATTATGAGGCAGTTCTACTCTGTCCTATAGGGTCACTGTGAGTTGGAATCGACTTGAGGGCAATGGGTTTGGTTTTTTTGGTTTAGGGTAGAGAAAAGGATCCTTGGTCATGCAGTGGTTATGCACTTGCCTGCTAACCAAAAGTTGGCGGGTTCAGCCCACCAGCCATTCCACAGAAGAAAAGACCTGGTGATCTGCTTCTGTAAAGATTACAGCCTAGGAAATCTTATGGAGCAATTCTATTCTGTTATACAGGGTCACTATGAGTTGGAGTTGATTCCATGGCACACAACAACAACAAAGCAGGGTAGAGAAAAGGAGCCCTGGCAGCACAATGATTAAGCGCTCGGCTGTTAACTGAAAGGTTGGTAGTTCAAACCCACTCAGCAGCTCCATGGGAGAAATACCTGGCGATCTGTTCCCATAAAGATTACAGCCCAGAAAACCTTATGGGGCAGTTCTACCCTGTCACATGGACTTGCTATGAGTCCAAAATTGAGAGTTATCTAACATAACAACAGGGGTACAGAAGGAGTCCCTGGGTACAAACGGTTAACACACTCAGCTGCTAACTGAAAGGTTGGAGGTTTGAATGGACCCAGTGGCACCTTGGAAGAAAGGCCTGGTGAGCTACTTCCAAAAAATCAGCCACTGATAACCCTATGGAACATGCTTCTACTCTGACACACATGGAGGCTCCATGAGTCAGAGCTGATGGCAACTGGAGAGTAGAGAAAAATAATTAGACCTGGCTTCTGCCCACAAAGCACTTACTGTGTAACAGAGACATAAAGCATGTAGGGAATGATGTGGTTGAGTGGAGGAGAAAGAGCATGGACTATGGAGTTAGAGGAAATCGAGTTTTAACCTGAATTTGTCATTTGCTAGTTGCATGACCTTAAGAGTGTTGCTTTACTCTCTGAACCTCAGTGTTCTCACCTGTAAGCTGGAAATTGTATTCAGCCTCAGAAAGGTGTTATGTGGAATGAATGAGGTGATGGATATAAAGCACCTAGCCCAGTTCCTGTTATATACAGCCTCAGTAAATGGTAGTTTCCTTTTTAGCCTCTAAGAAAGGAATTAGTGTTCTAAAAAGGATTCAGTTAGAGGGTTAAAGCATTTTGAATGAGAAAGAGGTTACTTTTGACTTATATGTGTGGGGTGAGATCCGTAACAGGATGGTATTTGAACTTTCTCTGGGCCATCCCCCTGGAACCTGCTCCATTCTACCAGATAGGCCTGGGTTCAAGTCTCATTCATTCCCCATCAGTCTCAGCCATGCTAAGCTACATCCCAAATTGTGGCCCCTCACTTTCTTGTATCATAGTCCTATCTCAATTCTACTAGTCTGTAAAAGCTACTTGATGACATTGTCCATAACTGATTCAGGATTGTTGCCTGGCACGTGGTAGGAGGTTCAGGAATTGTTGGGTAAATGACTATGAAATCTAATCCAAAAATTTCATGTGACATATAAAGCAACTAAGGCTCAAAGCTAGTTTGTTTGTTCATTCGAATAGTACTTGCTGAACCTCTACTATTTTCTGTCACAATAACAAATAAATATATAGAGGTAGGTAAGACATCATATATGCCCCTAAAAGCTCTCGCTAATGCAAGGGGAGGAGGGCAGAATAGAAAAAAGGGAACTCCTACTTTGTGCAATGCTCTGTGCTACACACTTTTCCTTATATTCCCAATGTCCATTCTTTTATTCATTTATCCAAAAACACTTATTGAGCACTAATAGTTCCAGCTACCACCCATCTATCAGTTTGTCATACTGTGGTGGCTTGTATGTTGCTATGATGCTGAAAGCTATGCCACAGTATTTCAAATACCAACAGAGTCACCCATGGTGGACAGGTTTCAGCAGAGCTTTCAAACTAAGATAGACTAAGAATAAAGGCCTAGTGATCTACTTCCAAAAACTAACAATGAAAACCTTACGTATTACAACAGAATATTGTCCAATACAGTGCTGGAAGATGAGTCCCCCAAGTTGGAAGACCGTCAAAATACACAGTGGCAGCAACCATGGACTTGAACATACCAAGGATTGTGAAGAAGGTACAGGGCCTGGCACTGCTTCATTCTGTAATACATGAGTCACCATGAGTTGACGCCAATTCAACAGCAACTAATAACAACAATAGTTCCAGGCATTGTCTTAGATGAAAGAAATATTATAAAAAACAGAATGGGTGTGGTTCTGCTGTTAAATAGTTCACAGTCTAGTGGGTAATGCAAACCAGTAGAGAGATAAAATAAAATAAGACAATTGTGGAAATGGTAGAATTTGCAAAATGCAGAGAAATCAAGGGAGAAGGAATATATAATCTGTCTGGGAAAGTCAGGGAAGGTTTAATAGTATTTGAGCAGAGAACTGAAGAAAGGGTATATGTTCTCCAATCATATAAGTAGGGAATATTGAATATGCAGGACACTGCATCTTAGGCCATGATAATAGCCTGTACAAAGTCTTGGCAACATGAGAGAACATAAACAAATAAAAGCTTTCCTTTCATGATGGAGCCTTTTACAGTTTAATGTTGCCCAAAACATTATATTAAAACATATGACCACAAACCATTGCACCCACAGTCTAGCTCTGATTCTTCATTCAAGAGACAGCTGGTTAAATGTAACCCTCTATGTGGCTGAAATCCAATCATTTCCAACATCCATTGCTTAAAAAGTCATGTTGGGGTGGGTTATAACTGCTGGGTCAGGGAGTGCCCGAGGGCTGGGGATACCCCTCTAAAGCCATGATGTATATCTTTGTGGCCCTGTGGGTGTTTGCCTCAACCAATCATTATTACCTCTTTTGTATTAAACCTGCTTTCAAGAGTCATAGGCATAGAAAGCTATCAAAGAACTGAGTTAGAGGAGCAGTTCTGCTCCTTACTTGCTCTGCTACCACAACTAAAAAAGTCCAACTGAGCCTCAGTTTTCTCAATTAATACTTGCTAATTTTTACTGAGGACTTACCACATGCCCTAACCCCTATCTGTCTTTTCAATTACCCCATATGCATGTGAAAGCTGGACAATGAAAAAAGAAGACAGAAGAAGAATTGATGCATTCAAGTTGTAATGGTGGTGAAGATTATTGACCATTGACTGCCAGAAGAACAAACAGTCTTAGAAGAAATACGACCAGAATGCTCCTTGGAAGCGAAGATGGTGAGATTTTGGCTCACTTACTATGGACACGTCATCAGGAAAGACCAATTGCTAGAAAAGGACATCATAATTGATAAAGTAGAGGGTCAGTGAAACAAGGGAAACCCTCAGTGAGACAGATTGACATAGTAGCCACAGTGAACCCAAACATACCATTGATCATGAAAATGATACAGGGGCTGACTCAAGGGAATTAACAACAACAACAGCTATTTGCCAGACACGCTATCAGGCGCTTTGTATACATTATCTCATCTAATCATCACTGCAATTAACAGACATGGATATAGGTGTTAGGATTCTCATTTAACCAACGTGGAGCCTGAAGCCCAAGAGTAATGAACTGATTTGTTCAGTCACACAGACAGGATCAGTATGTGGTCTAGAGCTCAGCAGGCTCAACTCCCTACTCTCTAACAACTCTTAGCTTTATCAGAGGCAAATAAAACTCAACTGCAAAAGAAAAGGAATTGGCTGGTAATCAATTTGGCTATCATAGATTGACTATGCCATTCCTGAGTTTAAACTGATAATGCAATTCCTCTTCCACTACCCACAGAATAAAATCCCTTCTCCTTACATGCTATTCAATATCCTTTACAATCTGGCTTCTTCCTACCTTTCAGCCTTGGTGTCTTTCATTCCCCCGGCCCCAATACCAAATGTTACACATTATATTCCTTAAATACAAAACTATTATAAATAATATATGTAAAGTTCCTCAGTTTCCTATTCTGGAAAAATGAGAGGTTTGACAATGAAATGTAAGGGTTCTGTATGTCTAAATAAACTATGGAGATTTCTACTCTGACCAAGATGGTGTAACAGGGTCCAGGTCCCATCTGAAACAACTAAAAAATATCAAGCAAAATATGTGAAACAATCGTTCTCAAAACATTGGACATTTAGAAAATGAAGGAACATCATCCCTGACAGATGGGAAACAATGAGGTAAACCCTACGATTTCACAGCTTACTGCCTTCAATGAGATTGTATATCATAGAACAGGAAAGGGAATCAGGTGGAGGCCAGTGGATTCCTTGAGTTGAGGAGACAGTCTAAGAGGGCCAATGTGGCCAGAGTACACAGGGCAGTATACTGGAAAGGTGAGAGCTGCAGAGAGAGAACTCCTGAGATCTGCAGAGGGCTCCCTTTAAATGTTCACTTGAGTACTGAACAGTGCATGCATGTGAGAAAACTACCTGAGGCAGGGGAAAGAACCGAACCATTACAAGAAAAATCAATCAATTGAAACTAATCCAGAATTGACATAAATGATAAAATTAGTAAAAAGGTACATTAAACAGTTACTATAACTGTATTATATATGTCCAAGAAGTTAGAGGAAAGATTGAACACTTTAAGTAGAGACATGAAAGATGTTTAAAAAAAAAAAAAGAACTAGAATATCTATGATGAAAAATAAACTGGATAGATTAATGGTTAATTCAATATTGCAGGAGATAGTGAACATGACGACTGTAGAAACAACACTGGGGAAAAAAAGACTGGAAAAACAATGAACAGATTGTCAGTAAGTTGTGAGAAAATGTCAAGTGACCAAATAAATATGTAACTGAAGGCCGTGAAAAGGAGGCATGGGGCAGAGAAAATATTTGAAGAGGTGATGGCTAAAAATCTTCTAAATTTGATAGATACTATAACCCAAAGATGCAAGTGGTTCAAAAGACCCTAAGCACTAGAAGCATAAAGGAAATACACAAAGCCACAGGTTAAAACTGCTTAAAACTAGTGATAAAGACAAACTCTTTTAAAAAGCCAGAGAAAAACAAATCTATTGCACATAGATGTACAAAAATAAGGATACAACAGATTTCCTGTTGAAAATAATGCAAGGTAAAAAACAGTGGAGCAATATGTTAGAAGTACCGAAGGGGGGAAAAAAACTGTCAATCTAAAACTCTTTACCTAACAAACATATCTTTCAAAAATGAAGATGCAATAAAGCCTTTTTCTCAAACATACAAAAACTGAAAGAACTTACCATTCATAAACCTGCACTACAAAAAATGATAAAGAAAGTCCTTTAAACAGAAGAAAAATGGTAACAGATGGAAATATGGATCTACACAAAGGCATGAAGAACACCAGGAATGGTAGCCATGTACATAAATATATAAAATTGTTTGCCTTATTATTTAACTTTGTTTAAAAGATAATCAACTGCTAAAGCTAAAATAATAACAATGTAGCATTGGGTTTATAATATATGGAGAAGTAAAATGTATTCCTGCAATAGCACAAAGGTCAAGAGGGGAGAAACAGAAATATACTATTACAAGGCTTTTAAACTGTATATACATGAAGTGGTATAATATCACTTGAAGGCAGACTTTGTCAAATTAAGAACACATATTATAAACCTTAAAGCAACCTACTAAAACAACACAACAAAGAGTTATAGCTAATAAACTGCAAATCATAAAAAATACTCATTTAATTCAAAAGAAGGCAGAAAAATAGGAAACTGGGGAACAAAGAAGAGATTAAAAAAAAACAAAGAATAAGATAATGTACTCAAATCTAAGCATATCTATAATAACATTAAATTTAAGTAGTGTGACTCCCAATTAAAAAAGTAGAGTATGTAAAATTGGGTAAAAAAGCAGTACCCAATAATATACTGCCCTCAAGAAATACTTTTTAAATATAAAGACACAAATAAGTTAAAAACAAAAGGATGAAAAAGATATGCCGTGTTAACACTAGTCAAAAGAAAGCTGAACTGGCTACATTAATATCAAGCAATGTCGACTTCAGGACAAAGAATGTTACTAGAGATAGAGAAATTCATTTCATAATGATGAAGTGGTTAATTAATTAGGAGGACATAATAGTTCTAAATGTTCATTCACCTTAATAACTAAGATTTAAAATACATGAAGCAAATACTGCAAAAATAGATAAACCCATAATCATAGTCAGATGTTTTAACAGCACTCTCTCAATAGTCAAGATAATAAATAGATTAAAAAAAAAAAACCTGAACACTATCAACACCTGAGCACTATCAACCAAATTGATTTAATTAACATTTGTAGAACACTCCAACCAACAACAGAAAAATTCACATTCTTTTCAAATACATATGAAACAATTACAAAGATAGAACATATTCCAGATCATAAAGCAAACCTCAATAACTTTACAAGGATTCAAGTCATATAAAATATGTCCTCTGAACACAATGAAATTAAATTAGTAATCAATAATAGAAATACCCCAAAATCCCCCAATTTGGAAAATCCCCAAATATAAGGAAAAAATATATGAAGTATTTTGAATTGAAGAAAATTTTTTTTTCAAAAAACCATCAGATGGACTCCGGCAAGATGGCGGTCTAGGCAGAAGCACCACGCCATCCCTCCACAACAAAGATCCGAAAAACTAAGCCAAACAGAGAATCAACA
>NW_004443939.1:1269989-1285635 GCF_000243295.1 Trichechus manatus latirostris
AACCAATGTCATAAAACGGCATGTGTGTTACTGTTACATGAGAAACTATCTGTTCTGTAAGCCTTCACCTGAAGTACAATAAAATATTTAAAAAAAAAAAAAAAACCATCAAAATCTGTGGTATACAGCTAAAGCAGTACATAGACGAAATGTATAGCACTAAATGCCTATTTTAGAAAAGAAAAAAGTAGTCAAATCAATGACCTCAACTTACAGCTTAAGAAACTAAAACAAGGAAAAGCAATTGAAACCCAAAGTAAGCAAAACAATAAAAGTAATAAACAAAATAAAGATCATAAATCATTGAAATAGAAAACAGTAAGCAATAGGGAAAAAAATCAATACAATTGATAAACTTTTAACCAGACTGATCAGAAAAGCATAAGGAAGAAAAAACAAAACGTAACAAGTACCAGGAAAGCATGTGGTGACATCACTGCAGATACTACAGATACTAAAAGTGGTGGTATCACTACAGATGCTACAGATATTAAAAGAATAATAAGGGAATATTCTAAAGAACTCTATTCCAAAAAATTTGACAACTTAAATGAAAAAGGCAAAGAATAAGCAAATTACCAAATATCACCCTAAAAAAAAAAAAACAAAAAACCACTGCCAGTTAGTAATAGTGACCCTATAGCCCTACAGGACAGGGTAGAACTGCACCTTAGGATTTCCGAAGCTGTAATCTTTATGGAAACAGACTGCCACATCTTTCTACCATGAAGCAGCTGGTGGATTCAAACTGTCAACCTTTCAGTTAGCAGCCCATCTCTTTAACCACTGTGCCACCAGGGCTCCTAATATCACTCCGCTGTTAGGTGCCATCGAGTTGTTTTCAACTCATAGCAGCCCTATGTTCACCAGAGCAAAACACTGCCTGGTCCTGCACCATCCTCACAATCATTGTTATACTTGAACCCATTGTTGCAGCCACGGTGTCAATTCATTTCACTGAGGATCTTCCTCTTTTTCACTGACCCTCTACTTTACCAAGCATGATGTCCTTCTCCAGGAAGTAATCACTCCTGATAACATGTCCAAAATATGTGAAATGAAGTCTCGCCACCCTCGCTTCTAAGGAGCATTCTGACTGTACTTCTTCCGAGACAGGTTTGTTAGTTCTTTTGGTAGTCCATGGTACAATCAATATTCTTTGCCCACACCATAATTCAAAGGCATCAGTTCTTCTTTGGTCTTCCTTATTCACTGTCCAGCTTTCACATGAATATAATGCAATTGAAAACACCATGGCTTGGGTCAGGCTTACCTTAGTCTTTAAAGTGACACCTTTGTTTTTCAACACGTTAAAGAGGTCTTTTGCAGCAGATTCGCCCAATGCAATGCATCCTTTGATTTCTTGACTGCTCCTTCCATGGCATTGATTGTGGATCCAAGTAAAATGAAATCCTTGACAACCTTAATCTTTCCTCCATTTATCATGATGTTGCTTATTGGTTCTGTTGTGAGGTGTAATCCATACTGAAGGCTGTGGTCTTTGATCTTCATCAGTAAGTGCTTCAAATTCTTTTCACTTTCAGCAAGCAGGGTTGTGTCATCTGCATAACACAGGTTGTTAATGAGTCTTCCTCCAATCCTGATGCCCCATTCTTCTTCATATAGTCCAGCTTCTAGGATTATTTGCTCAGCATACAGATTGAGTAAGTATGGTGAAAGGTTATAACCCTGATGCACACCTTTCCTGACATAAAACCACACAGTATCCTCTTGTTCTGTTTGAACGACTGCCTCTTGATCTATGTACAGGTTCCTCATGAGCACAATTAAGTGTTCTGGAACTCCCATTCTTCACAATGTTATCCATAATTTGTTATGATCCACACAGTTGAATGCCTTGGTACAGTCAGTAAAACACAGGTAAACATCTTTCTGGTATTCTCTGCTTTCAGGCAGGATCCATCTAATATCAGCAATTGTATCCCTCATTCCAAGTTGTCTTCTGAATACAGCTTGAATTTCTGGCACTTCCCTGTTGATGTACTGCTGCAACCACTTTTGAATGATCTTCAGCAAAATTTTACTTATGTGTGATATTAATGATATTGTTTGATAATTTCTGCACTCTGTTGGATCACCTTTCTTTGGAATAGGCATAAATATGGATCTCTTCCAGTCAGTTGGTCACGTAGCTGTCTTCCAAATTTCTTCGCATAGACGAGTGAGCACTTCTAGTGCTGCATCCATTTGTCGAAACATCTCAGTTGGTATTCCCATCAATTCCTGGAGCCTTGTTTTTGGCCAATGCCTTCAGTACAGCTTGGACTTCTTTCAGTACCATCAGTTCTTGATCATATGCTACCTCCTGAAATGACTGAATGTAGACCAGTTCTTTTTAGACTCTGTATTCCTTCCATCTTCTTTTGATGCTTCCTACCCACAGAATCCTTCACTATTGCAACTTGAGCCTTGAATTTTTTCTTCAGTTCTTTCAGCTTGAAAAATGCTGAGAGTTATCTTCCCTTTTGGTTTTTTCTAATTACAGGTCTTTGCACATGTCATTATAATACTTTGTCTTCTAGAGCTGCCCTTTGAAATCTTTTGTTCCGCTCTTTTAATCCATCATTTCTTCCTTTGGGTTTAGCTACTCTACATTCAAGAGCAAGTTTCAGAGTCTCTTCTGACATCCATTTTGGTCTTTTCTTTCTTTCCTGTCTTTTTAATGACCTCTTGCTTTCTTCATGTATGATGTCCTTGATGTCATTCCATAGCTCATCTGGTTTGCAGTCATTAGTGTTCAAAGTGTCATATCTATTCTTGATACGGTCTTTAAATTCAGGTAGAATATGCTCAAGGTCGTACTTTGGCTTTCATGGACTTTTTCTAATTTTCTTCATCTTCAACCTGAACTTGCACATGAGCAATTGCTAATCTATTAAGGTGATTTAATATCTCCCTAGAAGACATAAATCAGCTTAATAGTCCTATCTGTATTTTTAAAATTCAAGTTATAGTTAAAAACCTTCTCCCAATGAAAATTCCTGGCTCCAATGGATTTATTTACTAGGAAATTCTAAGAACAGTTTAAGAAAGAAAACAGATTGATTCTATACAAACTCTTCAAGGAATTTGAAGAAAAGGGGTATTCCCAACTCATTCTGTGGGCCCAGCGTTACTCTGATACCAAAGCCAGGCTAAGACTTTACCAAAAGAGGAAACTGCAGACTAATATCATTATGGATATATATGCAAAAAAAAATTAACAATATTTTAGCAAAATGAATCCAAATAAAAAAAATCAAACCCATTCCTGTTGAGTTGATTTCAATGCATAGCAACCCTATAGGACAGAATAGAACTGCCCCACAGGGTTTCCAACGAGCTCTGGTGGATTCTAACTGCCGACCTTTTGGTGAGCAGCTGAGCTCTTAACTACTGTGCCACGAGGGCTCCAAAATGAATGCAACAAAAATAAAAAAAGGATATTATAGAATCACCAAGTGTAATTTATGGGAGGATTGCAAGATTGGTTTAACATTCAAAAATCAACCAGCATAATTTAGCAGCAGCAGGAGTTACGATGCTAAAAGTAGTGCTTCTACATGATCCCAGAGTCAAAGGCACCCAGCTCCAAGCTAAAATAGGAATAATAAAATAAAGTAACTACATAATAAGATAGTTGTAGAGATTATGTATTTGACAGACATTTTTGAGTGCTTGCTGCACACAAAGCTCTACATTAAGTGCTTTGCATTGCTTATCTCACTCATTCCTCACATCAGTCCACTGAAGTAAGTACTATTATTGTCTCCATTTTACAGAATAGAAAACCAAATCCTAGAAGGGTTAAATTCCTTGCCCAAGGTTGCATAGCAAAGCTAAAATTAAATAAATTAAGTTATATAAAATGATCTAGTAGGGCCTAGCACACAGCAGTCTTGCCCAATGACTAAGAGCAGACTCTGAAGTCAGATCAACTGGATTCAAATCCAATTACTAGTCATGGGACCTTTGGCTTCTGTAGTTCAGTTTCCTCATTGGTAAATCAGGAATATTAATGCTAAGTTTAAAGAATTCTTTGCATAATGTAAATATACATAAAAAGCATAGAATGGTGCTTGATATGTAATAAATTCTTTAAAAATGATTGTTAGTTGCATCTTGGCTTGTGCAGTGTTTGTTTTATATGGTATCAGAAGGATAGATTTATGACTATACATTTGTCAAAACTGAGAAAACTGCATTCTACAAAGAGTAAACTTTACTATATGCAAATAAAGAAAAAATCAAATCGATGTCAGGTGAACCCATGGTGGAATACAGACTATGACAAATTAATCTAATTGTATTACAAATGTGTGATGCAACCTGAGCAAAGGATGATGAGGGAAAACATGTGATAGTGTGGACTCACCCCTAATGCAATCCACCTGTGAACTTGTCAGGATGGCAGTCATGTTCTCATTTACCAGGCCACTGGGGGTGAGAAAGAGGCATTTTTTCCAAATGAAACTGATTATTTGCGTCCTGAGAAAATCTGGTCTTATCACTGATTCCTCTCAAACCCTGTCTGGACTCCTTAAAATCTCATATTGCCCTGTTGGGGAGCCGTGACCCTGATGTTGCTTTTCTCTTCCTGGTCAGATTCCCACAAGCCAATGCTCGTCCACCTTCAGTCTTTTTTTCACTTAAGCACCCTCGTCCTAGCTTGGCGATCTTAAGCTCTCAAGAGAAATGATTCAGAGCTGTTTATTACACACTGTCCCCTTTGGAGTAGATAGAATTATTTAATGCATTATATTATGGTTAAGAACACTGCTTAGAAGCCATTCGACTGGCTTCAAATCCTTCCTCTGCCAAGTACCAGATCTGGACAAGTTAATTCTCTAGATCTCCATTTACACACGTGTTAAATGGTGATGATAACAGTACCTACTTCATGGGGTAATTTTGAGGATTAAATGGGAAAAATATACATAAATCACTTAACAGAGTCCTTTGGTAAGGAAGAAGATTTCAACAAATGTTTGCCATGTGTTTGGTTATTGTTATCACTATTGCATTTTTTCAGCTTACAGAGCCCTTTCAAGTTTGTTGTATCCTTGGACACAGCCTGGAGAATGACCAGGTTTGTCCTCATGTGGAGTTGAGGAATGGACTCGGAGGTGAAATGGCTTAACTTCACTAAGTGTTCACAGCTGGCAGAACCAAAGCCTGAATCCTGACTCATAATTCCAGAGTGGATAGTAATGTTACTATTTTGATGTCTCTTCTAACATTCTATTTATTCTACTGTTCCATAGAGCAGATATTGCAGGTGCTACCGTGGGGACTACAATTCAATTCATCCCCACAAGCATGTACTGAAAGCAACTGAGTGTTCAGAAAAGAGGTAGCCCTTGAACAAGAATACTTTTATAGCAAAGGACTTCCACATTGGGATGCTGTGTCAGAGTAGTTAAGGAACGGGTCTTTGGAATTAGGCCTGGCTTCAAATCAGTGCTCTGCCACTAACCAGCTGCACGGCCCTGGGCAAGCTCACTGATCTCTGTAAGTCTCAGTTTCTTCATCTATAAAATAGGGAGAGCAATTTAATACCTGCCTCTTCTAAAGCTTGAAGAATAATGCAGGCACATAGAAATTCTGAATAAATGTTAACTATTATTATTATTAAGAAGCTTTGGTGGCACAATGGTCAAGTGCTCAGCTGCTAACCTAAAGGTTGGTAGTTTGAACACACCCAGTGGCTCTGCTGGAGAAAGACCTGGTGATCTGCTTTCGTAAAGATTACAGCCTAGGAAACCCTATGGGAAAGTTCTACTCTGTCACATGGGGTCCCTATGAGTCAGATTGACTAGACAGCATCCAACAATAACGACATTATTACTATCTAAATTTTATGCTCAATTTGGTACCCACTGCTCTTGGGGTAAAGACCAAACTCCTTAATATGGCCAACAAAGCCTGCATGAGTCTATCTGAACATTTTGCTTTGCTCATTACACACCAGCTACATTAGTGAGAGGACCATGTAACTTCTCATACAAGTGGAAACACTTCAGAAAGTGCAAGAGGAATTTCCTCAGAAGTACTCTGGGCTTATGCAAGGACTGCCCTGGGCAAACAGAGATGTATGGTCACCCCACACTTTGACTTTCTCTCCACTCCTGGTGGCTTGGACTGAACTCTTTCACAAACTCCTGCATGTTCCTTTACTTAACCAAAATGACCTTCCCTCCCTCTTCACTCAACCACCTATTACTCATCATTCAAGCCTCAGGTAAATGACACTTCCAGTAACAGACCCTACCAGCACTTATATTCCTTTCTCATAACACTTGTCACAATTTTCTTTAAACTATTATCTCTATCAAGACTGGCTTATGTCTATCTCTCCCACTAGACTGTAAGGTCCATGAGCAAAGGTCACAACTATCTTATTCATCACTGTATACCAAGTTTTCAGCAGTTATGAAATGAATGAAAGAATGAATAAATGAAATTAATATCACATTTGACTTTCATAGTAACTCTATAAGATGAAAAACTATTATCATCCCTGTTTTATAGATGGAGAAATAACAGAGAAGTTAAACAGCTTGCCCAAAGTTATACAATGAGTGAGTCAGTGAGTAGATGGTTCTCTGACCCATAGTAAGACTCCTAGCTCAGTGTGTTTTCTGCTATTCCACATTGTCTCCTAATACTCAATATGCAGGTCCTTACCCAGGTCTTCTGGATCTGAACATCTTAACTTCTATAGCTAATAGCTAAGAAATGCAAGAGAAATCTCTCTAATCCTAGGTAAGCCCTCTTTACTTCCCCTTCTAGTGTGGGTTTCTGGAAAGGAAGCATACTTCAAATAGATACAAGAAATAAACATTTTCACCAGGTTGAATGTAGCCTATTCCAGTGATTATTTAGATTAAAACCCCAGGGCAGTGTCCTGGCCGACCTCTTCTCTATGTGCTACAACAGAGTATGACCAGGTTCGGGCCTTACTCATGGGCCTCAGTCCAGCAGAAGCACATAAGGAAATGGTTCAAAATCTCAGTGCTCTAAGGTAGCTCTGATGACTGAAACTTGAGAGGCCTTCTGAACTCGGAGGAGAGATCAGTCGACCAAATGCTCCGCGGTCAACTGAAAGTTACACACAAGGCAATTCCAGATTTCTCAAATAGAATGCTATTCTCTACAGCATACAGCTTTATATTTTTCAAAGTGCTCCCATAAGCAGATTTGTCTCTCTTTATCCTATCAACTAAGAGAGGGTTTGGGAACCTGTAATGCAGCAAAAATGGTTAAGATCATGAGATTTGGAAGCAGACAGGTTTGAATCCCATTTCTGCCACCTTCTAGGTATGCATCTTTGATAAGTTGCTGAGTCCCTGTGAGCCTCAGTTTCCTCATCTATAAAATGAGGACAACAGTAATGTATACAGGGACATGGAGTCTATAGGGTGATATGTATAAAGCACCTGATTCATATATTCAGAATTAATTCAATATTAATTGTCCTTAAGTCAAGATTTCTGGATTCTCTTTCATTGAGTGGGATTTCTTCATAATGAGGTCCACCAGCAACCATCTGCCTCCTCAGTGCATCTTTATAGTTAAACAGCAGGCTTAGTAAGTATTTGTGGGATGATTGGATAAGCTAGTGAATCTCTGTCCCACTGTGGCCCCAAGAAGCCTTTCCCTCTTTCCTGGTTCAGGGCCTAAATACTTCTGGAATAATGGAGCTGTCAGGGATTGATAGATCACAAACCAGCAGATTTGCCAATGCCTTCAGAGCAATCTGGTTTAAAGGAAAATCCTTGAGGGCACATTGATGGGGGTGTAGGAGAGGCAGGCTGGGTCCTGATGAATCCCACCCACAGCCTGACAGGGTGAATGGCAGTCACATCAAACCAGCTCTCAGAGGAGGCACTCAGGGAGTTCTCACTTACCAGCCTCTCCATACCTGTCTGTCTGTCCACTGCAGATACTGCCTCTGATTGGGGAGGCCCAAGTCAGGAGACCTGGGGGTTCTGCTGATTGGAGTCAGCTCACTGGGCTGTCATCTAGGAAGAGGGGGATATTGAATTCATCAGTCATGTTGACAGGGGGCCTAGGGTAGGGGAAGGAGCTCCCAAAGAACAGGGGAAAACCCAGTGTGGGGCAGAGCTGTGAGGAGCAACTTGTTTGGCCTTGGGCAGGGTGATCCCTTGAGCCAGATTAATGACCCTGTGATTCTCATTTTTGTTTAAAATTGCACTAAATGACAGATGATAAACATTAGCCCTGAGTACTCACTCAAATATTCAGTCTAATAAAGAAATAGACAATTTTATAATTTTTTTTCTTTATTATTTTCAGGTATTCTTGATGTTATACAATACTTTAGTTTTCAAAAAATGAATGTCCTGTACTATCTATCAAGGAAAGGGGAAAGAAATGGAGACTTATTGAACACAGGTCTGTACTTGTACATTTGTCATTGCATTCATTCCTTTGAGGTGTGGCCAGGAATATTTCCCAAATTATAGATAAGCAAACAGGGAAAGACGAGTGACTAACTTGCCAAGTCACCTCACAAGACAATAACAGAACCAGAATTTCCACTCAAAGATTCTCAACTCCAAGATGCAATCAGTCCATCTTCTGCCCACTTTATTTCCCCTCCAGAAATCAGTAACAAAAGGAGTTGGTTTGGCCCATTGTTACTGGTTGATTATATGTATATGTTTTTCACAGGTTAATTTTTTCAATACATTGTTTCTTTCCATGTGTTTTATTCAGAATCCTGTTGAGTTTCTTAGGTTGAATCTTCAGATCAATTGTGTTTGGTCCTAAGTGTCATGAGGAGCTCCAGCCCAGCTGGCGCCTCGATGAGTCCCCCCTAGACCCTGCCCCAGGCACAGTCCACTACAGGACCCATCAAGATGCACCTTTTCCTAGATTCTGAGAGCCAAACAAACCTGGAGGTTCTCATTTTTCAAATTGCTGGGGCCATCCTAGTTAGCACAGATGGTAGGAGTGGTGAGGAGAGTTGAAACATGCCGTACCATTTAATAGATGGAGCAGGGAGCTGGGCCAAGGTACCCTCTGGCTGTGAGGCTCTGTGACTCCGTGAATTGAAAGTATTCCTCTGCTTCAGAGTCCATAATCCCACACTTCTGCTATCCTAGCCTGGCTTCCATGTCCAAGGACTGTATGCTAGCTTTGGTGCTCTCAGGTTAATGATACTGAATCACAGAATCACAAAGTTGGAAGAGACTTAAGGCCATCAAATTCTATCCACTAGTCAATATTTGGATCTCAGCTCCAACATTCCTGCCAAGTAGTTAGCCCTCTACTTACCCTTCTCAAGCAATGAGGAGCTCATTAACTCATTCCCTTCTTTTTTGATAATGTGGCTATTAGAAAGTTCTTCATCTCCTTTAAGTTGTTTGAGGCAAAGGGGAAAATATGAGTAAATGCATGGAAGAGACAAACAGCCTTGTGCATTCAACAAAGAATGAGGACAAGATTTAGAATCAGGAGACTAGGGTTTAAGCTCTAAGTCTCCTACTTCTTAGCTGGTGACCTTAGACTGGTAATTAAACATTTTTGGACTTGAATATTTCTTTTCTCAGCTATAAAATAGGGTAGTAATACCTGCTCTCTCTACCCCACAGAGTTGCTGAAATCAAATGAGATCATTAATAGAGTTACAGAGAAAATGATTGTGTGCATTTATAATACAATAGTCATTATGACTGATAGTCTCATATCTAACTTTTTCTATTTTAAACAAGAAAAGAACCAAAGTAGTTAGTTTTATTTTGTTTTGTTACTACTTGCAAGGTGAAAGGCTTGACACCTATCATAAAATCCAGAGGTAGCCCTGGTTCAAGTTTGCCATTTAGTGCCCCCAAAATGTTGCCAGATGACATCATGGAATTGTTTTATCCTGACCCCCAAATTTCATCCCCAATCCAGGCATATTCTCCGGGTAGAAGGGTGACACTTGTGCTGATTTGCATGCAAGCTGCCTGGGGCTTGCATTGACAGAGACAGATGTCAACAGGGTGAAACTAACAAATTAATTTTGCCTTATGACCTAAAACAGATGTGAATAGAAGTCTCAGGAGAAGAGAGAGGGGGAGAAAAGATTATGGCCTCTCCCTCCTGTGCCACAACTCATTCTGTTGCTTCAAGTTTACCTATCAATCATGGACCTCAAAACGGTTCTATATCCTAGGAAACCTTTCTGAAACAGTGTTCCCAGGTTATCCAGACTTGAACACCTGTGGATAACTGTGGGTATCATCCTTTTTGGAAAAGGCCTGCTTGCGAATTTCAAATGCAACAAGCAGTTCTTGATGTAGATGATTTAATTCTCAAAATAATCCTACGTGGTAAATTTTATCATCTGCATTATTTAGATGAGGAAAATGAGGCTAAAAGAGGTGAAGGTGCTTATCCAAATTCACAAGTTTAGCATAACCAAGACTAGAACTAAAGTCTCTGACTGTAAAATGAAAAGAAATATTAAAGGCAGCCTCTCTTAAACGCACATTTCAACAAAGATGTCAACATTGATTAAATCCCCTCCCTGTTCAAGGCTTGAAAGTGGGGATCGGGGGGCAAGGAGTATCAGTGGAAAGGAATATCTTATTCTATTAAGGAAGAGTTTGAGAAGTTTCCTTTCATGAACTGTGCTGTGATTCTCAAGTAGACCTATTCAACAAATATTTAATGATACCCACTTGGTGCCAACCAATGCTCTGGGTGGAAAAAAATAGAGATATTAAATAATACATGACCTTAAGATGAAGAAAAAAGACCAGAAGGAAATTGCTCCATATGGTGGAATAAATGCAGTGATCAAGGTCTACACAGGGTATATGGGAGCACAGATAAGCTTTATGTAGCACAGACCTGGAGGAGGCAGAGTGTATGTGTGTGTGGAGGGGGTAGTCAGATTCTGGGAGTTTTCATGTAACTTAAGTCTTGAGAGTCAAGTATGGCTTAGCTAGATTAATACATGGAAAAAGGATATTTCAGGGAGTAGGAACAGCAAAAACCAAGGCAAAGAGCTGACAGAGTCATATGCATGGAATCACAAGCTTAATACCTGGTAAGAGCATTGGTAAGGGGGGAGACTGGACAAGATGGTAAGGGTTGGATCACGAAGCATAGTAGGAGCCAAACCAAACAGTTTAGACTTTAACTTAAATATAATGGAAATATATGGAAGGATTTTAAGCTGTAGAATAAAATTATTTGACCTTAAAAGTACTTATTTCCTTAATTCTAGTATATATACTACAATATACACATAATTACATAAACAAAAGTTCAGAAACACACACTTTTTTAATATAAGATAATTCTCTTTTACAGTCGTGATTTGTTTCTGAAAATTGGTTGATATTTGTGCTGGATACTAATGTTACAACTGCTCTGTCAGAGAGGGCATTTCTGAAGTTTTAACAATTAAAACTAAAACCAAGGGGAGTTGGGGCAGGATTGCAGAGTAGTCAGACATTTCCAGTGGTCCCTCTTACAACAAAGACCCCAAAAAAACAAGTGAATCAATTATATATGACAATCTAGGAGCCCTGAACACAAAAGACAAAGTAGAGGAATCAGACTGAGTGCCAGGGGAGGCAGAGATGGTTCAGAAGCAGCCAGGAGTTGCCAGACCCGACCCAGAGGGAACCAGCACCCTGCGGGCTAGATCAGCTGGCGTGCATGGTGAGATGGGCAGTGGCATTCGGGATGCATTTTCCACTTCTGGAGAGACCGAGCGGCAGAGAGTCCACTCAAGCCTCCAGAACCAGTGAAAATCTGTGTTCAGTCGGCAAAAGATAAGTACATGCGTCTAACCAACTGCTCAGATCAAAAAACACTCTGTTTGGGAAGAAACTCTCTCCCATTTATCTTCTCCCTCCCCACTCTGCACTGGGTCCTGGGCTGGCTTCAGCAATTGCCAAGCCCGCAGGGCCAAAAATAGGACCTGTCACGCACCCTGAGCCAGTCTCCCAGCCTTGGAGAGGGAACAAATTAACAAACAGGAAAAAATAATCTGCCAGCTCCTCTAAGCCAGGAAATCAGGACAGGCACAGCTCCCTAGGCACAGGCATAAGGGGTCCACAGACTTTGAACGCCTTTCACTCATGCATAGACCTGTGTGGGCCCATTTCAACAGCATAGGCCCTCAGTACAACAGTACATAAGGGTATATACCTGAAGTCTAACTTCAACTGTATCAGCTATATGGTGGAGTGGCAGGATTGTGACACTTGACACTGCTTTGCCCATTAAACAGGGTCCACACCTACCCACATCAGGGGTCTGAGGGCTGGTGGTTCCACCCATGCCACCTAGCCACCTGTGACAGGGGTCCAAGAATAAGTGGTGCCTCCCAGTCCTTACAGCCAACAGCATTGGGTGCCCATAGTTCAGCTGCAAAACCCAACAACCTATGTACTCTCGGCAAAAGGGACACACTGTTCTCCCACTCAGGAGCAACCGTCAGCCCCCTGCTTTGCTCAGCTCATAACCCCTACTACAGCCAGATACCTGTCCCTACTCCAATCACCCCTGCCCATCTAGGACTGTAGGTGAGAGCCTGCACTGCACACTTGGTGAATGACTACCTGGACACCTGAGCTGAATCCATACAAGAAAAGTAAATGGACTTCCGGGCTCACATACCTAGTAACAGATATAACCATCTGGTGACAGGATGTTAGAGCTTCAAAGGTGACAATAATCAAACTCGCTCACAAGAGCAGCCAATTTGGGCATATTAAAACAAAATAAGAAGCTAGGACACAGTAAGCAAACATAAAATAAATAAATATAATAACTTATTGATGGCTTGGAGACAACAGTCAATATCAAATCACATAAAGAGGCAGACCAAGATGGCTTCAGCAAGCTCAAAAAACAAAGAATCAAGAAATCTTCCTGAGGAAGACAATATCTTGGCATTACTGGAGGTAGAATACAAAAGATTAATATACACAGCTCTTCAAGAGATCAGGAAGAAGATCATGCACAATGCAGAACAACCCAAGGAGCATACAGACAAAGCAATAGAGGAACTTAAGAAGATTATAGAAGACCACAATGACAAATTTAACAGGCTGCAAGAATCCATACAGGGAAAGCAAAAAGAAATCCAGAATATTAACAATAAAATTTCAGAATTAGACAACTCAACAGAAAGTCGTAGGAGCAGAATTGAGGCACTGGAAGTCAGAATTAGTGAGATTGAAAATAAAGCACTTGATATCAACTTATTTGAGGAAAAATCAGTTAAAAGGATTTTAAAAAATGAAGAAACTCCAAGAATTATGTGGGACTCTACAAGAGGAATAACCTATGAGTGATTGGAGTACCAGAACAGGGGGGATAACAGAAAACACAAAGAGAATTGTTGAAGATTTGTTGGCAGAAAACTTCCCTGATATCGTGAAATATGAGAAGATATCTATCCAAGATGCTCGTCCAATCCCACATGAGGTAGATCCCAAAAGAAAGTCACCAAGACATAGTGTAATCAAACTTCCCAAAAGCAAACATAAAGAGAGAATTTTAAGAGCTGCTAGGTATATATGAAAAGTCACCTACAAACGAGAGTCAATAAGACTAATCTTGGACTACTTAGCAGAAACCATGCAGGCAAGAAGGCAATGGGATAATATATATAAAGCCTTGAAGGAAAAATTTGCCAGCCAAGAATTATAAATCCGGCAAAACTGTCTCTTAAATATGATGGCAAAATTAGGGCATTTCCAGATTAACAGAAGTTTAGGGAATTTGCAAAAACCCAACCAAAATTACAAGAAATACTAAAGGGAATGCTCCATTAGAAAATCAATAACATCAGATAACAACCAAGACTATAGAACACAGGACACAGTAACCAGATATAAACCAAGATAGGGAAGTCACAAAAATAAATCAAAGCCAAAATGATGAAAATAGGGAAACAGATGTCAATATGTAAAAGATGACAACATTAAAACAAAAAAGAGGGACTAAAAAATTCTGTATAGATCTTTCATATGGAGAGGAAGTCAAGGCTATATAAAGAAATAAAAGATTGGCTTAAACTTAGAAAAATAGGAGTAAATATTAGGGTAACCACAAAGGAAGCTAACAATCCTACACATCAAAACAAAAAACAGGAAAAACATAAAGACTCAGTAAATACAAAATCAATAACAATGAAAAAGATGAAAAGAAAATACATAAAGAAAAACAACTCAGCACAGAAAATTAAGTGGAACAAAGAAACTGTCAACAACACACACAAAAAAAGACATTCAAATGACAGCACTAAACTCATACCTATCAATCATTACACTGAATATAAGTGGAACAAAGGAACCAATAAAGAGACAGAGAGTGGTAGAATGGATGAGAAAACATGATTCCTCTATATGCTGCCTACAAGACACATACCCTAGACTTAAAGACACAAACAAACTAAATCTCAAAGGATGGAAAAAAAATATATCAAGCTATCAATAATCAAAAAGAGCAGGAGTGGCAAAATTAATCTCTGATGAAATAGACTTTAAAGTAAAATCCACCACAAAGGATAAGGAAGGACACTATATAATGATTAAAGGGTCAATACACCAGTAGAACATAACCATAATAAATATTTATGCACCCAATGACAGGGCTCCAAAATACATAAAACAAACTCTAACAGCATTGAAAAGAGAGACATACAGCTCCACAATAATAGTAGCAGATTTCAACACAGCACTTTTTGAATTACAGAACATTTAGAAAGAAGTTCAATAAAAACATGGAAGATCTAAATGCCACAATCAACCAACTTGATCTCATAAACATATACAGAACACTCCACCCAACAGCAGCCAAGTATACTTTCTTTTCCAATGCACATGGAACATTCTCCAGAATAGCCCACATATTAGGCCATATAGCAAGCCTTAACAGATTCCAAAGCATTGAAATATTACAAAGCATCTTTTCTGACCATAAAGCCATAAAAGCAGAAATCAATAACAGAAAAAGCAAGGAAAAAAAAATCAAACACATGGAAACTGAACAACACCTGGCTCAAATACTACTGGGTTACAGAAGAAATTAAGGGTGGAATAAGGAACTAAACAAAACAAATGAGAATGAAAATACATCCTACCAGAACCTTTGGGATACAACAAAAGTATTGCTCACAGGTCAATTTATAGCAATAAATGCACACATCCAAAAAGAAGAAAGGGCCAAAATCAAAACATTAACCTGACAACTCAAACAAATAGAAAGAGAGAAGAAAAAGAAGCCCTCGGGCACCAGAATAAAGCAAATAATAAACATTAGAGCAGAATTCAGTGAAATAGAAAAACAACTGAAAGAGTTAACAAGACCAAAATCTGCTTCTCTGAAAAGATCAACAAAATCTATAAACCACTGGTCAAACTGACAAAAGAAAAACAGGAGAGGAAGCAAATAACCCAAATAAGAAATGACATGGGTGACTTCACAACAGACCCAACTGAAATTAAACAAATCATAAAAGAATACTATGAAAAATTTTGCTCTAACAAATTTGAAAACCTAGAGGAAATAGACGAGTTTCTAGAAACACATTACTTAGCAAACTAACACAAACAGAGGTAAAACAACTAAATAAACCTATAACAAAAGAAGAGATTGAAAAGGTAAT
>NW_004443939.1:1285735-1298259 GCF_000243295.1 Trichechus manatus latirostris
GATAAAGATCATGGAAGAAAAAATAGGGACAACGCTAGGAGCCCTAATACATGGCATAAACAGAATACAAAACATTACTAACAATGCACAAACACCAGAAGAGAACTAGATAACGGGGAGCTCCTAAAAATCAAACACTTATGCTCATCAAAAGACTTCACCAAAAGAGTCAAAAGACAACATACAGACTGGGAAAAAAAATTTCGGCTACAACAAATCCGATCAGCATCTAATCTCTAAAATCTACAAGATACTGCAAAACCTCAACAACAAAAAGACAAATAACCCAATTAAAAAATGGGCAAACGATATGAACAGACACTTCACCAAAGAAGACATTCAGGCAGCTAACAGACACATGAGAAAATGCTGACGATCATTAGCCATTAGAGAAATGCAAATCAAAACTACAATGAGTTATCATCTCACCACAACGAGGCTAGCATTAATCCAAAAAATACAAAATAATAAATGTTGGAGAGGTTGTGGAGAGACTGGAACACTCATGCACTATTGGTGGGAATGTAAAATGGCACAACTACTTTGGAAATGAATTTGGCGCTTCCTTAAAAGCTAGAAATAGAAGTACGATACGATCCAGCAATCCCACTCCTTGGAAATAAAAGCCGTAGCACAAATAGATATATGCACACCCATGTTCATTGCAGCACTGTTCACAATAGCAAAAAGATGGAAACAACCTAGGTGCCCATCAACAGACCAATGGATAAACAAATTATTGTATATTCACACAATGGAATACTACACAACAATAAAGAACAACGATGAATCTGCAAAACGTCTCATAACATGGATGAATCTGGAAGACATTAGGCTGAGTGAAATTGGTCAGATGCAAAAGGACAAATATTGTATGAGACCACTATTATAAGAACTCAAGAAAAGGTTTAAACACAGAAGAAAACACTCTTTGGTGGTTATGAGGGTGGGGAGGGAGGGAGAGGGGTATTTACTAACGAGATAGTAGATAAGAATTATCTTAGGTGAAGGGAAGGACAACACACAATACTGGAGCAGTCAGCACAACTGGACTAAACTAAAAGCTAAGAAGTTTCCTGAATACAGCCAAACACGTTGAGTAACACAGTAGCAGGGGCAGGGTTCTGGAGACCATGGTTTTGGGGGACATCTAGGCCAGTTGGCATAACAAAGTTTATTAAGAAAATGTTCTGCATCCCACTTTGGTGAGTGGTGTCTGGGGTCTTAAAAGCTAGCAAGCGGCCATCTAAGATGCATCTATTGGACCCAACCCACTTGGAGCAAATGAGAATGAAGAACACCAAAGACACTAGGAAAATATTAGGCCAAGAGACAGAAAGGACCACATAAACCAGAGACTCCATCAGCCAGAGACCAGAAGAACTAGATACTGCCCAGCTACCACCAATGACTGCCCTGACAAGGAACACAACAGAGAGTCCCTGATGAAGCCGGAGAAAAGTGAGGTGCAGAACTCAAATTCTAGTAAAAAGACCAGATCTAATGGTCTGACTGAGACTGGAGGGACCCCAGAAGACACGACCCCAGACTCTCTGTTAGCCCAGAACTGAAACCATTCCCAAAGCCAACTTTTCAGACAATGATTAGACTGGACTATAAGACGTAAAATGATATTCACAAGTTCTTAGCTCAAATAGATACATGAGACTAAATGGGCAGCTCCCGTCCAGAGCTGAAACGAGAAGGCAGAAAGGGACAGGAGTTGGTTGAGTAGACACACACATCTGAAGTGGAAAGGAGGAGTGTGCTGTCACAGTATAGGGAGAGCAACTAGGGTCACATAACAATGTGTGTATACATTTTTGTATGAGAAACTAACTTGAACTGTAAACTTTCACTTAAAGCACAATAAAAATAAAAAACTAAAACCAAGGGACAATTGCCAAAAAACAAAATTAGAGTTGACGGACAGCTTTTTCACATTGCTCTAAACTTATTAATACATACTGAGCCCTGCACTGAAAGGAGCTATACATGCATTGTTTTACAGTACCTTTGTCTCACCTGTGAAAATACAGGTCCTATAAGAGCCGGTGCCTGAGTAATTCTGGGCATCTGCTTTGTTACTTAGTTATCATGCAAGTCCCTGGAAACTAGACTCTGGCCTTTTTTCAAACATCGCCTTTACTGAGGTATAGCTTCTATACAATAAAATGTACCAATTTGTTAAGCATAATTCCATGAGTTTTGACAAATGTATACACTCATAACCACCACCACAACCAAGATATAAAATATTTACATCACTCCAAAAAGTTCACTTATGTCCCTTCCAAGTCGATCTCTACCCCTACTACAACCACTTATCTTCATTCAGTCACTATAAATGGAATTATATGGTATGTATAATTTGCATAAGTCTTCTTTTGCTCAGCATAATGTCTTTTTAGATTGTTCTATAGTTCAATGCCTCCATTGTTCATTAGTTCTTATTGCTGAACAATAATCAGTTTTATGAATATAACATAATTAGTTTATCCATTCACCTGTTGATGAATATTTGGGTTCCTAGATTTTGGATTTTATGAATAAAGGTGTTACGAGCATTTGTTTAAAGGTCTTTATAAGGACATGTATTTTCATTTCTTTTAGGTAAATATTCAGGGGTGGTATTGCTGCATTCTATCATATGTGTGTGTTTAACTTATAAGAAACTATCAAATTGTTTTCCAAAGTGGTACCATTTCACATTCTGACCAGAACTTCCCTTAATTTTTATTAAGGTCTATTGGTAATGAATTCTGTCAGCTTTTATCTGTCTGAAAAAATTTTACCTTCATTTTGAAAGATATTTGCACTTTCAATATAGAATTCTAGGTTGAAAGATTTTTTGTTTTTGTTTTGTTTTGTTTTCCTTTTAACACTTAAGAGATCTTTTTTCCACCCTCTCTGGCTTTCATAGGGTTTGAAAACAAGTCTGCTGACATTCTTTCACTGTTACTATATACACTCTTTTTTTTCTAGCTGTTTTTAAGACTTTTTTTCTTTATCACTTGTTTTGAGCACTTTGATTATGATATTCTGTTGTAATTGTTCATGTGTGTCTGTGTGTACACATACAGGCACGTGTGTGTGCTTTTATTGCTAAGGTTTTTTGACCTATTGGATTTGAGCATTTAGATTTTTCTTCAAATTTGAGTGATTTGGGCCATTGTGCTTCTGTACCTCTTCTCCCTGCCCCCTTTTTTCCTTGGATTACAATTATACACAAATTATACTGCTTGATATTATTCCACAGGTCATTGAAGCTTCTGTTTTGCTTTTTTCTCAGAGTTTTTTTCTCACTATGCTTCAATTTAGATCAATTATATTGCTATATCTTCAAATTCAATTAATTTCAATTTCATATTTTTCTAATGTATTTAATCTGCTGTTAATCTCATCCACTGAAATTTACATTTCAGATATTGTAATTTTTACATTTAGACTCTTGTTTTATATCTTCCATTTCTCTCCTTACTCTGCTCATGTTTTCCTTTTCATTTGTGTATATAGTTATAACAACTATTTTAATGCACTTGTCTGCTAGTTCACAATTATCCCTGCCATTTTAGGATCTGTTTTTATTGGTTGATTAGCATTTTTTCTCCTGGCTAAAGATCGTTTTCTAGCTTCTTGTTATGTCTTGTAATATTTTATTAGAGTCCAGACATTTTAACTGTTGGTCATTGAGATCCTGGATTTTGCTGCCTTCCTTTAAACAGTGTTGAGATTTGTTTTGGCAGGCAGTTAAATTATTTGTGGATCAAATGTATTCCTTAGAGACACGTTTTTAAACTTTTTTAGGGCAGTTCTAGAATAGGCTTTATTGCAGAGATAAGCAGTTGGCTGCTAACCAAAAGGCCAGTGGTTCAAACCCACCAGCCACTCCATGGGAGAAAGATGTGGCATTCTGCTTCTGTAAAGATATACAGCCTTGGAAACCCTATGGGGAAGTTCTACTCTGTCTTAAGGGGCGCTATAAGTTGGAATCAACGCAATGGTGATTGGCTGGGTTAAGGTATAATCGCTGATGTTTTCACTGAATGCCCTGGGGGATCACCAAGGCTTTTCTGTTTTGACTAGTTGTAGTTTGAATGTGTCCTTGCCTTCTGTGAGCTCTGGGAATTGCTTCAGTTACAACTCTTGGTTGTTCATTGCCTGGCTTTGTGCTGTTTCACTTTGCAAATGTGTGGATCTTTACTGAATAAAGACTCAAGGGGATTCCTATGCAGGTTTCTGAGCTCTTTTTCTGCATTGCTCCCTTCTCTCCAGAACTCTGCCCTGTAACTTCCTGTTACCTCAACTTTCTCATCGCTCATCTTACATCAGAACTGACTTATGAAGGAATCATTGGAAGGGAACCCAAGTTTCAAGTTGGGAACTACTTGTACTGTCTGTTTTCACTTCTAATAACTCATTCCTAATTCCTGATCTAATGTAATTTAAATTTCACCAGTACCATTCAACTGCCACTGCTGACACTGAAGATAGATACCAATAATTTCCTCATTCTCACATCCAACAGAAACACTTCTGTCCCACTTTATTTGATTCCTTTGCAGCATTTGATATTGCTAACTCCTTCTTTCTCACAATCCTCTTTCCCTTAGAAGAGAAAAAACATATGATTAAGAACACAGACTTTTGGTCAGTGTTCTACCATTTACATATAAGGCTTAGGCTAGTTACGTGACTTCCTTGAGTCTCATTTTCCTCATATGTTGCTGAAAGATTAAATAACATATATTCATAATGTGCTTAGCCAAGTGCCTGGCATATAGAAGGCACTTTATAAATGATAGCCATGATTATTACCTTGCTTCTTCTAATTTCCATGACATGATTCATTGCCGTCTATCTCTAGCTATTAGGCTAGTCTCCTTTAAAGGTTCTTTTTCCTCTGACTATACTTTAAAATGTATTGTGCCCCACACTTACATCCTGTTTTTTGTTTGTTTGTTTGTTTTTCTATTTTACAGTATTACTTTTAAAAAAATTAAGTATTGCATGGAAACAAAAGAATATTTACGAAATAAATGTAGAATAAAAAGGAAAAAATACAACCAACACACCTATTCCTCCACAGTTTTGAGAAATATATCATAATCATCTTTAAAATCCATGTGTGCACTCTCAGATCTTATCCCTATCTTTTCCTTTCAGAGACGACTACTGTCCTGACTTTGGTGCTTTTCATTTCCTCACTTCTTCTTCTTCTGTTTTTTTTGTTTGTTTGTTTTTAACCCACATGTGTTTAGTTTGGGAAGTATCTGAACTTTATGTAAAAAGAATTATACTGGGTGTTCGCTTTTGAAACTTGCTTTTTCCATTTAACATTATGTTCTTGAAGTTCATCCACATTATTTCTGAGGCTCTGTTTCATTATTCTTTACTACTGCACTATTCCATTGTATGAATATAACACAATTTATTAGGCATTCTACTACTGATGGATGTTTAGGTAGTTTTCTATTTTCTGCTAGTATAACAACGCTACTGTGAATTTCTTTTATATATCTTCTCCTCAGTTTTCTAGGATATTTACCAGATAATTAAATATTGCTTTTCAAACTGGTTGTACCAATTTACACTTCCATCATCATTGCATACATATCCAAGTTGATTGGCATTCTTACCAACCCTTGATATTGTTATACTTTTTTCAGTAATTTTCCCTCTATCCACTCTCCCTTGGCTTCAACCACCACTTCTGTGTTGATGCCCACCAAATATTTATCTCCAGTTTGGAGCTTTCTCCTAAGCTCCAGATCTATATATTCAATACCTATTTAATATCACCTCCTGGTTGTTTTCAGGCACAGCAAATAGAACATGTCTCAAATCGTACATATCTTTTTCAGTGAATTGCATCTTTTTTACCAAGTCATCCCAACCAGAAACAAAGCTATCATCCTGAACTTCTTCTCTTCCACTTTATCCTTCATCACATCAGTCACCGAATCCTGTTGAGTCTACCTCCTAAACACCTCTTGTCATGGATTGAATTATGTCCCCCCCAAAAATGTGTCAACTTGGCTAGTCCATGATTCCTAGTATTGTGTGGTTGTCCTCCATTTTGTGATGTGTTGTAAATCCTAGCTTCTATGCCTGTGGTTATGGTCCCATTTGGAAGTGAGTTGTCCATTATGTTAATGAGGCAAGATTAAGTTATGTTAATGGAGATTAGGTTATGTTTGTTCAGGATTAGGGTGGAATGCATCACCCTTGCTTGAGTCACACCTTTTACCTTACAAGAGATAAAAGGACAGAGAAGCAAGCAGAACAGAGGGACCTCACTACTAGCAAGAAAGAAGAGCCATGAGCGGAGCACATCTTTTGGTCCCAGGGTCCTTGCGCTGAGGACCTCCTAGACCCAGGGGAAGATTGATGTCAAGACATATGGAGGTCTCCAAGGAACACTGGATACACAGATGTTGAAAGGAGACAGGGACCTTCCTCCAGAGCTGACAGAGAGAGAAAGCCTTCCCCTAGAGCCAGTGCCCTGCATTCAGACTTCTAGTCTCCTAAACTGTGAAATAATATATTTCTGTTTGTTAAAGCCATCCACTTCTAGCATTTCTGTTACAGCAGTACTAGATAACTAAGACATCTCTTGAATCTACTTCCTCTGTTCCATTAGTGTTCATTAATATTTCTGATGCTCCTCTTTCAGGACTCATAATAAGATTGTACATCCCTATCACGTGAAGCTGGGAAGAACATGCGACTTATTTGACCAACGAAATGTATGCATACAACATAATGTCACTGCCAGGCTGAAGCTGTAAAGTTCAGTGCATAATTCACTACAACTCTTTCACACTGCCACAATGACTGGCAACATTCCATTTGGTAGAGGCTCCATCAGCCTCAATCCTGAGTGAGAAAAACATGTAACAGAACTCTCCTTACATATAATCAACATATAGCGTATACGAAAAAATTTATATTTGCTATTTTAAGTCACTGGAATTTTGGAGTTATTTGTAACTATAGCTGTACCTACACAATCTGACAAATACACCCTTCTTTCTATCTTCATGACTACTGAACACGTTAAAGCAACAGGGCTGGAGAATTTTATAGTTCCCTTGGTGTTCACTCTATAATACTTGATTTTGTGTGTGTATATGCAACTTCCTGAATAAATTCTTACATTGGCATAAAAATAATAACGTTTGAATGCCCAACTTCAGAGAATGTTGAGTTCTTTCCAAGTGGCATTAGTTGAGGTTTTGGCACTTTCTCCCAGAGCACAGTCATTTTCTATCTGCATAAAAGGCAGCTGTTATCTTCTTTCCAAAGCCATCAAATCCCAAAATAGTATGTTAGGAGTAGGCTAATATCTTCCTGGCAAGTCCAGAGTTAGGTTTCAAGGGCACCATTTGACACCCAGCTGACTGAAGGACATAACCTAGATTGTGTCTACAATGCTCAGAAACCCACAAAATTTTGCTTTTAAGAAATAATCAAATTGGAGCCATGTTACAACACTACCCAAGTGGAAAAAAAATTAACACTCATTGGGTATCTCTAAGTTTCTCTATGTATGCTGTCTTGTTTAATCTTCAAAACCACTCTGTCAGTTAGATATTATTAATCTGGCTGACAAGTGATTCCAAGAAAATAGTTGCAAATTGGATAACAGACTAGTCAAGGTCATGGTAAATATTCTGGGTCTAAATCCCAGAGCTTAGGGCTTATAAGATGTTCCTTTGACTTTACCATAGACTCTTAGTTGTGTCACTTCATTTAGCTTAAGGTTAAAAAAATAACACAAAAGCAGTCAGACGAGCTTTTCTGAGTCTTGACTTACTTACTTACTACTACCTGCTTACTCAGGGTGAACAACAATGCCAGGGAGAGAAAAAAAAGAAATAAGACAAGATGGAATAGATGAGAGAAATAAATCTTTGACCTCAAAGGGGCTCATAATTTAATCAGGAAAATGATATACATGCAGTTTAATTGCCATGGTGTATAATATATGCAACTATCTATTTATTTGCTGAACAATTATAAATGCCAAGGATTCAGAGATAGCATCATAGTCTCTGCCTTCAAAGAGCTCACAGTCCAGTGTCACAGATAGAACAAGAGAAATCTGGAGAGTGGAAACATCAAGGGGGGATAGCCAGTTCTCTCAAGTGAATCAGAAAAAACCTCATACGTGAATCAACTCTGGAGATGGATGTTGAAAGCTAAGTTGATGATCACTAGAGGAAGAGTACTCTTGGGCACAAGAGCAGTGTGACCAAAGGCCCAGAGGGCAGGGCTGTGAATTCTGACCTGAAGAGGGAGGAAAAGCTTCCTAGAGAAAGAAACTCCTCAAATGAATCTTAAAGGATGACTAGAAATAGACCCAGCCATGAACTGCAAAAGCACCAAGCAGGCAAAACAGCAAATGCAAAACCATGCAGGTTTCCTTGGAGGAAACTGCAAGCAGTTGAACATGCCTGAGGTGCAAAGTTCACCTAGGAAGTGGCAGAAAATAACACTGGAGAACGAAGGTCAGAGCCAGATCACAGAGGGCCTTGAATTCTTTGCAAAGAAACCTGAGATCTCTCTTATAAGGGGATAGAGAGCCATGGATGTAATGTTAGTACATATAAAACACTTAGGCTAGAGCTTGGCACATAGTCAGTCCTCAATAAATGTTAGCTATTTTTATTTTAATTATCATTATAAAAAGGGTTATAAGAAGGAAATAATAGGATCACACTTGCAATTGGGAAAGATTACCCTGGCAGGGTGTGGAAGATTCTAAGTGTGTGGGATAGCATACCCTCCACCATTGGCAGTAACTACTCACGTAGGCAAACTAGACTGGGCTCCTCCTCTGTGCATCCATAGCACCTCTGCTTCCCTCTTTCACCTCACTTACTCCACATTCTGGCCATTGTCTGCTTACGTGTTGGTTCCTGGCATTAGACTATGAGTTTCTTGAGGACAGAGATCATACTCATTTCTGTGTCTCCAGCACTTAGCACTTTGCCTCACACAGAGTGTGTATTATAGAAATATTCAAATAAATGAATCTACACTACTTCCTGCTGTTGTTGTTGTTGTTGAGTGCCATCCATTCTAACTCATAGCAACCCCATGTGACAGAGTAGAACTGCCCCATGGGATTTTCTTGACTGTAAACTTTACAGAAGCAGTTTGCCAGGTCTTTCTCCTGTAGAGCCACTGGATGGATTTGAACTGCCAGCCTTTCAGTTAACAGTCGAGCACTTAATTGTTTCTCCACCAGGGTTCCTTTCCTGCCACTGTAGTTGGTCTCTACTCCTTTTGGGAGAGATTTCCTCTTTCCTTATTCCACATTTAAATACATTATCTTTGCAGCCTGACCTAGTCTCAGGCTTATGAGATCATGTTTCAAAAGTTCCTATTCAGCCCATGGGTGGTAAGAGTGGTCTGTGTTCCCCTCACTTTCCAGAACCATTCACATCCGAGTTTCCAGTTTCTTTGCTCTTGCCTTGAAATTGATGACAAATGAAATTTGCAAGCCCATCTAGGAAAATACCTCAGCACCGGAGTCATTTCCTGGGGCCAGTTAAATAGTTAAATGTGTGGAGAATGTTGAGTTTTTTTTTCCTTCTCTGGACCACTAGTAAACAGTTTTCACCCATATAAATGGACGGGAGATGATGTCACAGCACAGTAAAAGCTTTTGTTGCTTTAACCCTCCATTCGTATTTAACGACTGACTCAAATTTCTCTGACCTTGACTCCCTCTCAGAGGCTAATATGTCTGATCTTTGGGACTTGTCTCAGACCTTCAACCACTGGAGAAAATTGAAGTTCAGAGAACTCATGGAAGAAGAAATCGATTTTTGAGCGTCATAGCACTAGGCTGCACATGTTACTGAGGCATCCCATTCATTAAGCTATTCATTAATTCAAGCAACATAGATAGAGCTTGTACAGTGTGCAAGCCTGTGCTGGACCCCAAGATCGCAGAGGTGAGTGAGGCATGTACTCTGCCCTGTAGGAGGCAGAGCATTACACTCACTCCAAGATAAAACAAACATGACTAAGACCTGCTTCACTTACGTCAACAAGTTTTCAGGAAGGGCAAATAATGAACATGTATAATCACATGCCAATAATACAATTAATATAACATTTAGAGTAGCAAGGAGTTTAAGAAAAATACATATATAGATGATAGATATATAGACACACAGATAGATATACCAAGTAGAAATATATATACAAATATATATTTCATGTATCTGGATACATATATTACATATGTAAACACATTTAAAAAAACTGGTTGCCATCGAGTCAACTCTGACTCATATTGACCCTGTATATTTATACACAGTATATGTATGGATAAATAGGAGCCCTGGTGGTGTAGTGGTTAAGAGCTACAGCCGCTAACCAAAAGATTAGCAGTTCAAATCCACCAGCCACTCCTTGGAAACCCTATTGGGCAGTTCTACTCTGTCCTTCAGAGTCACTTTGAGTTGGAAACGACTCAGTGGCACCTAACAACAACAACAACAATGTGTATAAATATATATGTAATATATGCTTACACATATACAATAGTATATATATATACTACATATATGCTATATACATATGAAAGATATCTATGAAAGATATATGTATGAAAGATGTATATAGATAGATATATAGATATATTATAGTCCTTATATTGACCCGGGTATTGTTTTAAGTGTTTCCACAAGTTAACTCATTTAATTCTCATAATATCTTCAAGAAATATGTACTATTATCATCATTCATATCCTAGGCATTAGTGAGCTGAAATAGACTGGTATTGGCCATTTTGAATCAGACAATCACATGGTTTACTATGCCAGGAATGACAAATTGAAGAGGAATGGCATCACATTCATCATCAAAAAGAACATTTCATGGTCTTGGGGGATATCTAGCTCAACTGGCATAACATAGTTTATAAAGAAAATGTTCTACATTCTACTTTGGTGAGTAGCATCTGGGGTCTTAAAAGCTTGTGAGCGGCCATCTAAGATACTCCACTGGTCCCACCCCATCTGGAGCAAGCGAGAATGAAGAAAACCAAAGTCATAAGGGAATGATTAGTCCAAAGGACTAACAGACCACAACTGCCACAACCTCCACCAAACCAAGTCCAGTACAGCTAGATGGTGCCAGTATACCACCACCGACTGCTCTGATAGGGATCACAATATAGAGCCCCGGGCAGAGCCGGAGAAAAATATAGAACAAAATTTTAACTCACAAAAAAAAGACCAGACTTACTGGCCTAACAGAGACTGGAGAAACCCCAAGGGTATGGCACCGGACACCTTTTTAGCTCAGTAATGAAGTCACTCCTGAGGCTCGCCCTTCAGCCAAAGATTAGACAGACCCATAAAACAAAATGAGACTAAATGGGCACACCAGCCCAGGGGTAAGGACAAGAAGGTAGGAAGGGACAGGAAAGCTGGAAATTGGGAACCCAAGATCGAGAAGTGGAGAGTGTTGACACGTTGTGGGGTTGGCAACCAATGTCACAAAACAAAATGTGTATTAATTGTTTAATGAGAAACTGATTTGTTCTGTAAACCTTCATCTAAAGCATAATAAAAAAAGAAGAAGAAGAATATATCAAGGTCTATCCTGAAGTACAACGCTGTCAGTGACAGGATAATATCCACAGGCCTTCAAGGAAGACCAGTTAATATGGCTACTATTCAAATTTACACACCAACCACTAATGCCAAATATGAGGAAATTGAAGATTTTTACCAGCTTTGCAGTCTGAAATTGATCAAACATGCAAGGAAGATGCATTGATAATTACTGGCGATCGGAATGCGAAAGTTGGAAACAAAGAAGAAGGAACAGTAGTTGGAAAATATGACCTTGGTGATAGAAACAACGCTGGAGAACACATGAAGAGTTTTGCAATACCAACGACTTCTTCATTGCAAATACTTTTTTTCAACATAAACGGTGACTCTACATGTGGACCTCGCCAGATGGAATACATAGGAATCAAATCAACTATATCTATGGAAAGAAACGATGGAAAAGCTCAATATCATCAGTCAGAACAAGGCCAGGGACTGACTGAGGAACAGACTATCAGTTGCTCTTATGCAAGTTCAGCTTGAAGCTGAAGAAAATTAGAACAAGTGCACGAGAGCCAAAGTATGACCTTGAGCATATCCCATCTGAATTTACAGACCATCTCAAGAATAGATTTGATGCATTGAACACTAATGACTGAAGACTGGACTAGTTTGGAATGACATCAAGGACATCATACATGAAGAAAGCAAGAGATCGTTAAAAAGATAGGAAAGAAAGAAAAGACCAAAATGGGTGTCAGAAGAGACTCTGAAAGTTGCTGTTGAATGTAGAGTAGATAAAACAAAAGGAAGAAATGGTGAAGAAAAAGGGGTGAACATAAGATTTCAAAGGGCAGCTCTAGAAGACAAAGTAAAGTATTATAATGAAATGTGCAAAGACCTGGAGTTAGAAAACCAAAAGGGAAGAACACACTTAGCATT
>NW_004443939.1:1299383-1300971 GCF_000243295.1 Trichechus manatus latirostris
CAGAAGTCAGGAAATCAAACGACATGTTGCACTGAGCAAATCTGCTGCAAAAGACCTCTTTCAATTGTTGAAAAGCAAAGGTGTCACTTTGAGGACTAAGATGTGCCTGACCCAAGACATGAAATTTTCAATTGCCTCATATGCATGAGAAAGCTGGACATTGAATAAGGAAGACCAAAGAAGAATTGATGCTTTTGAATTATGGTGTTGGGGTAGAATATTGAATATAACATGGACTGACAGAAGAACTAAAAAATCTGTCTTGGAAGAAGTACATCCATAATGCTACCTAGAAGCAGGGATAGCAAGACTTCATCTCAAGTATTCTGGACACGTTACTAGGAGGGACAAGTCCCTTGAGAAGGACTTCATGCTTGGTAAAGCCTGTGAAAAAGAGGAAGACTCGCGACAAGATGCATTGACACAGTGATTGCAACAATGGGCTTGAACATAACAACGATTGTGAGCACGGCGCAGGATGGGGTATCGTTTTCTTCTGTTGTACATAGGATCACTATGAGTTGGAACTGACTCAATAGTGCCTAACAACAATCATCATTCCCATTTTACTGCAGAGGAAATTGACTCTGAGAAATCTTAAGTAATGTGTTTATGTCCTAATAAGTCATCGAGCAAGAACTTGAATCAGGCAGAATTACTCCAGAGCCTGTGCTATTAATTTCTGAGCTATAAAATGTTAAGAAGGTGAATAATAGAGTCCTTCCTAGACAGGGAGGCAGCATTTGTGTGTGGGCTTTGAAGTATGGATAGGAATAGCTTAACAAACACGTGGAGTTAGGACTTTGCAGACTACTTTCAAAAAACGTAAATAATTTGGTTTGGATGGGATGGAAGAAGATGATGCTGCTATCAGCTCTGGACAAGGTCAAGCTCTGGAGGGCAGCATAAAAACCAATGGGTAGAGGACACGGGCACCCAGATGCTGGCTTGGCTTTCTACCAGTGAAGACTGAACAAGAGCAGAATCATCTGCCTCTTTTTAGTCCAGCTTGGCCTATTTGAATGGTTTGCCTGTGCATTCAATTTGGTGGTAAGGGACTTGGGCTCTGAAATCAAAGCAGGGTGACTTGCTTAGCATAGTGGTGCTAGACCGGAAGTGGGATCATCTCCTCCCTGAAGAGACCAATAGTGCCCACAACTGACAATAAAGGCACTAAGTACCTGTTCCATTTGTCTGTTGCTGTGAAATAAACTACCTCAAACTTAGTGGTGTAAAACAGCACCCATTTTATTGTGCTCACAGATTCTGTGGGTCATGAATTCAGATAAATCATATAGTATGGCTTTCCTCTGCTCCATAATGTCTGGGGCCTCTGCTGGGAAGACTTGAAGGTTGTGAGTGACTCCACAGGTGGGGAAAGGAATCATCTGAAGGATCCTCCACTTACATGTCTGGGGTTGATGCTGCCTGTTGGTGAGACTTCACCTGGGACTGTCAATTAGAACACCTAGTAATAGCCACTGCATGTGGCTGCCTGTGCTTCCTTACAGCATGATGGCTAGATTCCAGGACTCACCATCCCAACAGTACAAGGGGGAAACTGTATTGCCTTTTATTACCTGGCCTC
>NW_004443939.1:1327470-1329082 GCF_000243295.1 Trichechus manatus latirostris
TCTTCAGTCTTCCTTATTCATAGTCCAGGTTTTGCATGCATATGAGGCGATTGAAAACACCATGGCTTGGATCAGGTGCACCTTAGCCTTTAAGGTGACAGCTTTGCTTTTTAACACTTTAAAGAGTTTTTTTGCAGCAGATTTGCCTGGTGCAATGCGTCTTTTGATTTCTTGACCGCTACTTCCATGGATGTTGATTGTGGATCCAAGTAAAATGAAATTCTTGACGATCTCAATCTTTTCTCTATTTATCATGATGTTGATTATTGGTCCGGTCGTGAGGATTTTTATTTTCTTTATGTTGAGGTGTAATCCATACTGAAGGCCCTGGTCTTTGATCTTCATCAGTAAGTGCTTCAAGTCCTCTTCACTTTCAGCAAGCAAGGTAGTGTTATCTGCATATTACAGGTTGTTAATGAGTCTTCTCCCAATCCTGATGCTGTGTTCTTCAGATAGTCCAGCTTCTTGGATTATATGCTCAGCGTACAGATTGAATAAGTATGGTGAAAAGATATAGCCCTGACGCACACCTTTCCTGACTTGGTATAATAGTTCCCATTTAACCTCATCCTCACCAACACTTGGTATTTCCTAACTATTATTTTTTACAATCTGATGGATAGGAAATAGTATCTTATTGTTCTAATTTGTATTTGCCCAATGCCTGGTAATGCCAAACATCTTTTCATGTGATTCCTGGACATTTGAATTGCCTGTTCAAAAATCCATTCATTTTTCCATTGAGTTGTTTGCTTTTTCTTATCGGCTTTTATGAATTATTTATATATCCTGGATAATAATCTTTTAAAACTGGAATGTGTTGTAAATATTGGGACAAGCTTTATACACTTCAAAGCAATGTAAAAAATGTTGGTTTTTATTAGTGTTCACTTTACTCTTACATATGTCTTATCGCCTAAACCAGAACCCCCAGCGGACAGGGAATGTGGCTTCCTTATGTTTATTTATCCAGAGTGAGTGTTAATAGGAAGCAGCCTGGAATTATGGGGGGAAATCATGGCTTTAAAAATAGAAATGGATTTAAATACTGCTTCTGCCACTGACTAGCTATATAAGCTTGTTCAAGCTACTTAATCTAAGTCTCTATTTCCTTCATTCTAAAATGGAAAGAGCTTCTCCTCTCCAAAGTTATTGTGAAAAATCAAAGAGGATAATGCATGTAAAAATGCTTAGTATGGGGCATGGCATACTCTAGATACTCAACAGCTATTAACCAAAAACAAAAAACCGTTGTCGTTGAGTTGATTCCAACTCATAACAACCTATAGGACAGAGTAGAACTGCCCCATAGGGTTTCCAAGGAGTGGCTGGTGGATTCGAATTGTTGACCTTTTGGTTAGTAGCCGAGCTCTTAACCACTGTGCCACCAGGGCTACATCAATAGCTATTAGTTGAATAGAAATATTGGTAAATATTTGTTGGTTCTTACTTCTCAATGATGTACTGGTAATTGCTTAGATTTATTGAACATTCATTCTATACTAGATAAGGAGCCCTGGTGGCACAGTGGTAAGCAGCTCAGCTATTAACCAAAAGATTGGTGGTTCAAACTCACCATGGGCTCTGCAGGAGAAAGATGTGGCGGTCTGCT
>NW_004443939.1:1330038-1339446 GCF_000243295.1 Trichechus manatus latirostris
GGCAAGGAAGAAAACACTGTGAGCTCCAAGCATCTGGGAAAACCATTGTTCCACCCTGCGTCCAGCTCACTCCGAGCTGTGCAACAGCCATCTGGGCCTCCTCCAGATGCAGGCCACCCTCCTCCTACCAGCTTCCCTTCCACACCACTGTTCCATCTCCCAGGCCCTAAGCCTGTGAACCTGGCCAGATAGGTTTGGCTTTGTTCCCCAGGTAAAAACTTTTCACCCCAGCATTCCCCAAGCCATCAGCAGGGTGGACATTCATGGATTGGCCTGTATATGCGTGAGATGAGAACCCCCGAGGATTGATTCAAGCCTGGAAAGGCTCCAGGTTTTCATTAAACCCCTTGTAAACTCTCATGCAGTCCTGCAGGCCACATCTGCCGAGGAAGCCATCTGCGATTCATATCGTCATGCTCCAGCAAAACACCAGCAGTGTGGAAAACTCTCCTCTCTGCTCGGCAGTGAACTGGGAAAGTAACATTAGTAATTGCTTCTGCAGGCTCCATAATGACATAATGGGCATTGGCTTAAGCCTTAAGCCACAGCTGACAGTCCCTGCCAACAATCTGGGTGGATTCAAGTCGTCCTGAGAACTATAGGTCATCGCTCATGCCCATCTCCCTACCTAAGAGAATATTAATAAAGAATTTGCACTTTTGCTATGGTGGGAGAGAAAGCAGTTACTATTTATTGAGTGTCTTCCAAGTACCAAACACATTAGAGATATGACAATTTTAAAATGTAGGCAGTATCATACCCATTTTACAGATGAGGAAACTGAGGTCAGAGATGTTAGATGGCTTGCCCGAAATCACATAGCTAGTGACAGAGCTGAAACCCAAACCCACAGCTCTTGCACTCCAAAGCCGGTAAGCTTTACACTAACCCAGAAGGGCTATGAGGATGGCATGCAAACCAAGTGAATTCTAGGACTACAATTCAAGAGTGTGTTAAAAATTAAACCAGGTGTGGTAGGCCAACTTCTTCCTCCGATAGCAGCCTGGACCTTAAATCTATCATATAATTCACTTTGAATTGGATGAGCTGAAAGGAGTTCCCCCTCTCTGCTTGATTCTCCCTCTCTCCTCCCCAAGCCAACTCTCTTGCCAAAAAAAAAAGTACAGTCTGCTCCTGATGCCTGAGTCCACATTCCAAAAATAGACCTGTGCAGACGGCGTCCACTTCACAAAGAGGACCTTCCAAAAGTATGTTCACCCCATGCTTCCCGCTGCAGACCCTTTATGGGCCCTTACAGTCTGAAAGCTAAAAGGCCTTTTCCTCAGTCTCAAAGCTGCAACTATACAGCTTTGTCAGGCTCTCTTGGTGGTTAGTGTGATTGACTGTTAACCAAAAGGTCGGAGGTTTTAATTCCCCTAGCGACACCTCAGAAGAAAGGCCTAGCAATCTGCTTTAAAAAAAAAGAAAAAAATCAGCCACTGAAAACCCTATGGAGCACAGTTCAACTCTGACACACATGTGGTTGCCCTGAGTCAGATTCAATTTGACAGCAACTAGTTAATACAGGATAAAGGGACAGACTCCTTAAAGAAAGCAGTTTAGAGGCAGCAACAGCCCCCATAGCAGACTTCCAGACTCAAGAGAGGCAACCTAGAGCAGTGGAAAAAAGCCTGGGTTTTAGGACCAACCACACTAGAGTTTGAACCTTAGCTTTGGCACCTACTTATTGTGTGAGCTCAGAATTTTTTTTACTGTTCTGAGCCAGCTTATGTGGAAAATGGATCTAACAAGGCCTGCCTTACAGAATTAAGATGAGGCATCAAAAAGACAAGACGGCCAGACACAGGCATATAGTAGATTTCAGTAAAAGTTCATTTTCCTTCCTGACTGACCACATTTATCTCATCTTTGGCTAAAGCTTCAAGGACTCAGAAAAATGTCAAAGGAGTTGACAGTTTTCTTTTGGATATTTCAGATATCGTTGGATCCCTCAAAAGTTTAACTCCCAGCAACTTTTCCTCTTCCCTCATATAAACTCCTAAAAATAACTTCCTGATCTCCTTCTCAATGAAGCCAAAGAGCACCTGGACAAAGAGAATAGAGTCATGCTTAAATCACTTAGTAAAATTCACTCTTCTTCCATAGACTGCCAGGTTAGCCAAAGGTTTAGCTTTAAAAAAAGGGGAGAGAGGGAGAGAAAAATTTGCTGACAATGAAGGAAAATTGCTGCTGTGGGAAAGTTTTAGGCTTGACTAAAATTTATGAAATATGATCATCATGTACATATCCATTGGCGTGAACAGTTTGTTCTCGACTACTAGCCTAAATGTTGGCACTTCAAACCCACCCAGCGGCGCTGCAGAAGAAAGGCCTGGCAATCTGTTTCCATAAAGATTACAGCCAAGAAAACCCTATGGAGCAGTTCTACTGCGTGACACATGGGGTCACCATGAGTCGGATCTGACTCAATGCCAACAGGTTTGGTTTTGGTTTGAGGTACATATCTATAGTGTAATCTTTATAGAAAGAATCTGATTGGAATTCTGTCACTTGAACAAATTGCTCGATGCCACTGAACTTAAGTTTCTCCGACTCTAAAGTGGAGACTGGAGATGATAGTAACTGTCTCACAGGATGGTCAAGCACATTATGAATTATATCCATATATCCACTAAGCTAGACTCCTGAGACCAAGGTACAAATAATTAAGCCCTCAGCCGCTAACCAAAAGGTTGACAGCTCAAACCCACCCAGCAGCTCTGCAGGAGAAAGACCTGGCAACCTGCTTCCATAAAGATTATAGCCAAGAAAACCCTATGGGGCAGTTCTACCCGGTCACATAGGGTCTCTGAGTCAGAATCGACTCAATGGCACCCAACAACAGCAAACTTCTGAGTCTGGGAGTCTGCTGATGGGGGCTGTTGCTGCCTCTAAATGTCTTTCTCAAAAGAGTTCATCCTTTTGTCCTATAAGGCCCCCAAGAGATCCCCAAAAAGCTTCATGTTTGCAGTTCTGAGACTGCTCAGTGCCTAGAAGAGTACAGGTGCTTAATAAATAGCTGTTTCATTGCTTACAAAACGCTCCTTTGATATGCACAACAACCCTGGGGAAGAATCGCTGGCCCCATTTTTTAATTAGCAAAATCGTGCCTTGGATAAACCTCACTGTCTACAATACTGCCGCTGCACAAAGCTGATCCCATTCTTGAGATGAGGAAATGGAGATTCAGAAAAATAAAACACCACGCTCAAGGTCTCATGGCCCTGGCTTGCAGTGGGCTTGCAGGGAGAGGATCTGCACACAGATTTATTTGACTGCTAAGTCTGTTTCTTTTCCAACACACACACACTGCTGCCACGTCTATTCCCTCAGAACCGAGAAGGGAAGGAGATTTTAAGCGCATTTCGTCTCCGTCCAAGCTGCTGCTTCTCCTCTGGCTCACTTGTTCCTGTCTCTGCGACCCTGGCTAAGGCCTCTGCTATGCTGCCAGCCTCCCCTAACCCCCGCTGCCAACTGAGGCTCCCACCCAGCCTAAAAGGCATTTTGGAAACCACATCCCCCTCCCCTCCCCAGCGTGTCCCTTTGATGTGAGCCAGTCATCTGACCTGGGCCCACTCAGGCTGCAAATCCCAGACTCCTTTCCCACCTGGGCCCTCGCTTCCCCACACAGCTCAGTGTGGACACGAGATCTATCTGCCTTATTTTTCACCGTGCTTCATTTCAATCCAGCCTGAATTTACTAAGCACCCGCTCTGTGCCAAACACTAGGCGTGGCTCTGGAAAAAGAGAAATGAGTAAAACATAGGACTTGCCCTCAAAGAAGCCATGGAATACGGCAGAGTCCAATCTGGTTCCGTTTAAAAAATAATTGCTGAGCACCTACTATATGCCAAGACCCTGTGCTGGGCAGTACGGCATACTAAAATAAGATGCCAGTCTTACCTTGAAGAGCTTACCAGGTAAGCCAATGGGCCCAGTATGCTAATTGGTATACTAATACCTGCCAGGTATTCATTGCCTACTATGGGTCCCATATTGTGCTTTACATATATTCTCTCTAGTCCTCAAAGTAACATTTAGAGGCAGATGGTTGAAGCAGCTGAAAAACTCCCCTGTCCAAAACCAATCATGATGAAGAGGATTCTAGACTTCAGGTCTGTTTTTTGTCTCACAAGTTGCTGGTTTCTTGGCAGGCTGGTGGCAGATCCATTGTCCCTGTTATTACCTCACATTTGAATCATGTGCATGGATTTTCCAAAGCGTGTTCCCTCCAATATCTCATCTGAGCCTCAGCATCCCTGTCTCAAGTAGCACAGGGATTTGTGTGAGGCCCAGAGAGGGTTACAAGTCAGAGAAAAGAGGGCCGACCCCTACTAAAGTCTGCAACACCATTGAATTCTCACAACAAACCCGTAAGGAGGTAACACGGTTCTCTGTGACCATTTTATATTTGAGGAAACCGAGACTCAGAGCATTTCTCCCTGTTCACACAGCTAATCAAGAGACAGCCTGGGCTTGAACCCAAGGCCTCCAGCTACCAGTGCTGCTGAGAGGCAGGCAGGCCCTCCAAACAAGCTGCAGCTCTCACCCCGGAGCTGGGGCTGGCTGTGCCTGCCGTGCTGAGAGAAGCGACGGCTCTGTGGGAGCTCAGGACAAGCTGTTCCTTGGCCCGGATGATTTGGGAGACTCTCCAAACCTCTCGGACATCGGTTTTCTCATTGGTGAAGAGGAGATGCTGACCTCTGCTGCCCGCATTGCAGGGTTTTGTGAGGGTCCAGATGGGTGGGAAGGCAGCTTTGGAAGAGTTACAAGTGCTTAGGATTGTCATTAATTAAGGTTCTGCCAACGTGTGACTAAAGAGTCCCTGGGTGGTGCAAACAGTTAACACATGGCTGCTAACCAAAAATTTGGAGGCTTGAGTCCACCCAGAGGCATCTCGGAAGAAAGGCCTAGTGATCTACTTCTGAAAAAAACCAGCCATTGAAACCCCTATGGAGCACAGTTCTACTCTGATACTCATGGGGTCACCACGAGTCACCCAAGGAGATGGAAAGCAGACAGACCACAACCCCCACCCGGCATCCCAGCTTTGCAACCAGGACCTGCCCCTCCCAGGGGTCTGAGCGAGGTCCTGTCCACAGAGCCAGAACCCCTGCCCCTGGTGATTTATCTGTGTTTGCCTCTTCGGCTGGTCTCAACTTGCAGATCTGGGGGGAGGAGCTTTCACAGAAACAGACGCTCTGGTCATAGGGTGACAGCGTCCATGCCAAGAGCCTACTTTGTTTTAATAAATGACACCAAACACTTGGACCATAAACTCTTCAAATTGCTGTGTCTGGCAGTAATTACATGCCTCCCATTAATAAATCCTATTTCTGAATGGTTTACTGCACCCTTTTCTTCAAACACTGCAGGCTGAAACCTGTCAGATGAGGCCAGAGGCGGACTTGTGAGGAGAAGGCAAACAAAACAGGGTGGCTTTCTGGGCATGAAAGAGCAACAGCCTCGGGAAGGTAAAGAGCCACAGGCTGTGCTGCAGCCCCCGGTTCCCAGGTAGGAGGGAGGCTGTGATTCCTACCCCCTACATTCAATCAGTCTCTCCCTAACTCCCATAGACTCCAACTCTGGAATTTTTCTCGAAGCCAAACCCACCGCCACTGCCTGGGTTCAGAATGCTTCGGTTTCATCTGGAATATAGTGACCATCTGTAGTCTTGTTGCTATCCAGCCCACTGCCCACGTGGCAGCCAGAATGATTTCTGCATCATAAAAGTCTGACCATGTCACTGTCTTGGGTAAAAACCTCAGTAAAAACCAGTTGCCATCAAGTCAATTCCAGCTCATGGCAACCTGATATGTGTCAGAGTAGAACTGACATAGGGTTTTCAGTGTCTGATTTTTTTGGAAGTAGATTGCTAAGCCTTTCTTCTGAGGTGCTTCTGGGTGGACTGGAACTTTCAACTTTTCTGTTAGCAGCCAAGCGTGTTAACTCTTTGTACCACCTAAGGACTCCAGAGAAACTACAGTAGTTCATAACACTACAGAATAAAGTCCAAACTCCTCAGCAATCAAGGCCCTTCAGGACATGAATCCTGCTACCTGCCCAGGCTCATGTCCCAGAAATTACCCTTCCCACTATATTCTACCCCAATGGTTCTCAAAGTGTGGTACCCAGATGACCAGCATCTGCACCATCTGGGAACTTTTGAGAAATGCAAATCCTTGACCTCCACCTAGACTTACTGAATAAGGAACTCGGGGGGCAGTAGGGTAGGGCAGCAATCTTTTTAACAAACCCTCTAGGTGGTCTTGATGCGTGGTACAGTTTGAAAAAATACCTGTTTGCCCCAGTTTTTCTTAAACTTTGATGTGCGCGAGAATAACTTATGGATCTTGTTAAAATGTGGATTCTGATTCAGTTGGTCTGGTGTGGAGCTCAAGATTTTGCTGTTCCAGCAAGCTCCCAGGCAATGGCAACCCTGCTGGTCCATGGACCATACTTAAAGTAGCAAAGCTCGAGATAATAATGAACTACTTGTAGTGACCCAAGCACACTTACTACTTCCTGCTTCCATGCCTTTGGTGAATACTGTTCTCTCTACCTTGCCTAGTTTTCTTTTCCTCCCTTTCTCACCTCCCTTAACCATCAAATAATTCTACTCATCTTTCAAAAGTCGGCATAAGAAGCCCCTCCACTGGGAAGACTTCCTTAACCCTCCAGGTGGATAAAAGCCCTCCTTTCCCTCTGCTCCCACATGATTTTGCACACACTCCATCAGAGCACTGATCACACCACTCTGTCTGTGTGTGTGCCTCCCTCATCTACAAGCAGTGCTTTAGGAACAGGACCCTCACTCTATAGTTCTTGCAACTCTGTAAGCACAGCACCAACACAGTGCCTGACAGAGAGCAAAGAACAAAGTTGAGTGAGTGAGTGAGTGAATCCTTTACATTCTGTCGTACAGATGGGTAGAGTAATAAACAAAGCATTTGAGAGCAAAGCTGTGCCTTACCAACACCTTCATTTCCGCCATAGGATACCTTTATAAACTGCTGTTGCTTTTGAAGCTGCTAATGACATACTCTCTGTTTTCTAAAACTAACTGGCTGCCTAATCCTAAAAGACACAAAACAGAGAGAGTCTCCCTAAACCAAGATATCCTGGAGGGAATATCCAAACAGGAGGTATGCACATAGGAATTTTTCAGGTAGGAAGACTCCACACACGAAAATTTCATAGCATTCTTTTACGTATTCATTTACGCATTCCCTCCACAAACATTTATCAAACACTTATTATGTGTCAAGCACTGTTTAGCAGTGGGGTGAAGATGAATTAGATCGCTTCCTGCTTCCAAGAGGTCAGTCTAATGGGATAAAAAGATACAGAAACAGATCAGGAGAAAACAGCGTGCTGAAGGCTACAATATGGGTTTGTATAAAAAAAAAAAAAAAACCCCGACTGCTGTCGAGTCAATTTCGACTTTGATGACTAAGGTGCACCTGTCCCAAACCATGGCCGTTTTAATCTCCTCATATGCGTGCAAAAGCTAGACAACGAAAAAGGAAAACAGAAGATTGGTGCCTTTGAATTGTGGTGCTGGTAAAGAATACTGAATATACCATGGACTGCCAGAAGAACAAACAAATCAGTCTTAAAAGAAAACAACTAGAATGTTCCTTATAAGTGAGGCTGGCAAAACTTCAGCTGGTTACCTTGGACACATCATTAGGGAAGACCAATCACTAGAAAATGACATCTTAGTTACTAAAGTAGTTACAAAGAAAACAAGGGAAACCCCTCAGTGAGATGGACTGACACAATAGCCCCAACAATGAACTCAAGCATACCCGTGATCAGGAAGATGGCGCAGGACCAGGCAATATTTCATTCTGTTATACATAAGGTTACATTATGGATTGAATTGTGTCTCCAAAAAATGTGTTGTAAATCCTAACCCCTATAACTGTGGTTGTAATCCCATTTGTTAAGAAGCCATATCAGTGTAGGGTGTATTTTAAGCCAACCACCTTTGAAATCTAAAAAGAGCAGATTAGGCATAGAGAAGTCAACAGAGATGCAGGAAGATAGATGTCATGCCACATGAAAATCACCAAGAAGCCAAGGAATAGAAGCTGAAGAAACAAGGACCAAGGAACCAAGAAACAAACAGGACTTTCCCCAGAGCCCACAGAGAGAGACAACCTTCCCCTAGAGCCAGCAACCTGAATTTGGACTTCTAGCCTCCTAACTGTGGGAAAATAAATTTCTGTTCATTAAAGCCACCCACTTGTGGTATTTCTGTCATAGCAGTACTAGATAACTAAGACTGTCACCATGAGTCAGAGACAACTCAACAGCAATTAACAACAACAGTAGACCATGGAGCAGACGCTTCGGATTTCTTGAGAAGGGGTCAGAAAAAACATCAAAGAGGAGATGATATTTGAGCCGAGTCTTGAAGGATGAGGTAAATTTTCAGGAAGAAAACGGGGAAGAACAGCATTTCAGGCAGAGAGAATAGTACAGGCAAATGTGCGGAGTTTAGAAAGAATGCTGTACATTAGGGGAACTTCAAGTAATCTGATGTAGGTTGGGATGGCAGCTGATATTAGGAAGTTGAGCAGAACCAGACCAGTCGGTTAACAAACATGCACTGAGTATCTACCACGTGCTTGGCACTAGGGTATGCACTGGCAATACAGACAACAGTATATAAGATGGAAATGGTTTCTCCTCTCATGGAGGTGAGAATTTAGTAAGGGATGCAGAGACAACATGGGCAAAGAAACTAATACAGTATTTGCACTTTTAATGAACAAACAGCTGAGTCAGAAAAAGAATGAGGGCTTCAACTCTAGAAAAAGTTGCCAGGGAAAGGCTCTCTAGGGAGGTGAACTCAATAAGAGTAGGGGAAAAGGAAGGGGAGGGCAGAAGAGTAAACTGGCAGAGAGGAAAAACAAAAAAAAAACACAAACAAACTTGTTGCCGTCGAGTCAATTCCAACTCATAACGACCTTGTCGGACAGAGTAGAATTGCCCTATAGGGTTTCCAAGGAGTGCCTGGTAGATTCGAACTGTTGACCTTTTGGTTAGCAGCTGAGCTCTTAAGCACTGTGCCACCAGGGCTCACCCTGAGGTGAGAAGGAACATGGCAAATTTAAGAAACTGAAGTGAATGGAATTAGTGAAAGGAGAGTGACGCAATCTGACAAAAAGGGATTGGAAAGGCAGAAGGGCCAAACCATCTGGGGTGTGTAGGTTATGGAGGGTGCTTAGACTTGATTCTAAGCTCCACGGGAGCCTTTGGAGGGTTCATCAGTGGGGGATGATGTGATCTAATTTTTTTCAGGGTGATTTTTCAGAAAGGTAACTCCAGCTCCTTTGCAGAAAATAGACTGGAAGGAGACTAAAGGTAGACCTTCAGTTACAAAGGAGACTATACAAT
>NW_004443939.1:1339655-1341083 GCF_000243295.1 Trichechus manatus latirostris
AGCCTGGGCTAAGTTTCCAGTAAACTGCCTGGCCAAGTCTCCACTCAGACTGAACTGAGAAATTGAGATCAGAGGATTACTGGGGAAGAGAATAACTCCACAAAGAAGATAGTAGATTGCACACAACAAGGCATGCAACTGCTTTCTTTTCTTAAACCCTCCAGAAGATATAAAACCAGAATGCACCTTAGAAGCAAGAGTGGCAAAACTTTGTCTCGCTTACTTTGGACACATCTTCAGGAAAGATCAATCCCCAGAGAAGAATATCATGACTGGTAAAGTAGAGGGTCAGTGAAAATAAGAGAAACCCTCAATGAGATGGATTGACACAATAACCAAAAAATGGGCTCAAACATACCAAAGATAAGGAAGTGGCTTCTGTTCATCTACTGCTCCCACCTCCTTCCTTCATCGCTAGTCCATGATTATCCCAGTTGTCACTTCATTGCCTCCCATAAGCTGGTGAAGTAGCTGGCTTACAGCAGTGGGCACTATTTCCTTCTATTATACATAAGGTAACCATGAGTTGGGGCCGACTTGACAGCAACTAACAACAACTAGAATGCCTGTACTACAAAACTCATATCGTGGCATTTAGTAGCATTTTAGGAAGAGGATTTTTTACTGGGGACTTCAGAGCTTTTAACAAATCCTAGTCTTAGATCTAAAAGTTCTCCAAGCATAATTCGACTCTATCTCCTCTTTGATAGATGGGCAAACTAAGATCCAGCGAAGAAAAGTGACTTGTCTACAGTCAAAAAGCTATTTTTGCAAAAACTGTAGCTATAATGCTGGTCTCCTAATTCTCAGTTCAAGACCCTTTCTCTATAACTCCATGTGCTCTTTAAATTAGTGAATAACTTATTAAGCATTGACTATATGTTGGACTCTAAATCCCCACACCATTATAGAAATAAATTTTTAAAAGATAAATACATGTAGAATTCTAAAATGGAATGCTTAGCTTCTTTAAAATCTTGACTATAGATATGACCTCCATGATATTCTAAACTCCTAAGCAAGGGAACTGAGTCTTGTTCATCTCCATATACTCAGTCAAGGAGCTGGGCAGAGAATAACTGTTCGTCAAATGAATGAATGAATGAATGAATGCATTATATGGAAAATTGTTCTCAAGTATAAAACGGGACCAGTTGATAAGGGGCTTCCTAATGGAAACTTTGCTGGTACTGGCTGGGTGGCAATGATTTTTTTTCCCTTGCAGGTCAATTGCCTTTTCAGGTGGTCTTTATTAAGACATCAATCTTTCAACCCTGACAGTCACTGTGGCCCACTGTGGCTCAGGAAAAGAATCTTTCTTAATTACCAGACCTTTCTTACTCCCTGGAGATCTCTGAGTACCTCACCAGGTGGAGCTGATGGATGTGTAGTCTGGTTCTACCAGCAAGTGAAGTGTCCTGTTCGCTC
>NW_004443939.1:1342185-1416014 GCF_000243295.1 Trichechus manatus latirostris
GCAGTCTGCTTATTTACAGCCTTGGGAACCCTACGGGGTCGCTATGAGTCGGAATCAACTCCATGGCAGTAGGTTAGTCGGAATCTTACTACCACCTGAAATATCCATATGTTTGTTGTCTATCTCTTTCAAGTTGAATGTAAGCTCTATGAGAGCAGGGACTTTGCTCTGTTCCCCCCAATATCCCCAGCACCTAGAATAGTACCTGGCAAGTAGTAGGTGCTTTATAAGTATTTGTTGAATGAATGAATGAATTTATAAAACTGAGGGTAAGAACTCTCACCTAACAGCATGGTGGAGGGATTGAACGGTATATGTAAATCATCTTGCATAATGCCTGTAGAGTAGCCCTCTCCCAATGGAGCTTCTCATGACTGAAACACCAGATTTGGTATGAAAACACCAACTGCCTTATATAATAATAGCTAATGCTTACGGGGTGCCTTCTGTGTGCCAGATTCTATGCTAAGCTTTTACATTCTTTATATCATTTAATCCCATGGCAAACCTATGAAGTAGATACTATTCCTAGTTTTATAGATGGAGGAACTGAGGTTAGGAAAGGTTAGAGAATTTAGATAGATTTAATGTACATGAAAGAACCTGTCACATGGTAGGTACTTAACACAGTTTGTTGAATCTTCCGCGCAAAATTCTGCCTCGGGCAGGGAATTTAGGAGCTGGTAGCCTGCCAGGCCTCATTAGAAACTAACTATCCCTATAGACCACTTTTAAAAGGCTATGAAGACATGAAGGATTGATAATGAATGAAGTCTATTCTACCGTTAGTTGAGCCTATGAAGAGATCTGCCCTTGAAACTTTAACTCTAATCTTAGAAGTAATGAAATTAGCCCAACATTGACTTTTCCATCAGATCTTTGGAGTAAAATCTACAAGAATGGCACCAAGGTGGTTATGACTATGAGCACATAACAAGAAATGTATCCTATGTTTGCATTTGCAGATCTAGCCAAGTTGCCCACCGTCACTTGAAAGTACATGGCTAAAGACAGAATCAGTCAGGTAAAAGAGACACAGAAATGATAGCAGCCAACTGTGTTGCTTGGTTCCGACTTACAGATATCGGATTCTCCTGGGACATTGAAGATGGGCTCCCAGATCACAGGCTCTTGAGCAACTCTGAATATGGAAGTGCAATCTACTGCAAGATCAAACGCATTTCAATGATGAGAGAGAGTGAAAAAGGAAGGGAAGGAAGGAACAGGGAGAAAAACATTGCTGGGAGAATAAAAGCTCAAAATAAATACTATTATAAAGATTATGAGTGTGTGTATGGGTGTGTAGTATGCATGTTATGTTATTATGTTTTACATATAAAGGGAGAGATTCTGTAAGCATATATAATAAAATGTTAAAAGATTTACCTCTAAATTTATCTCTTGAAATACAGGTAATTTTTATCTCTTTTTTTCTTTACTTCTATTTCTTCTTTTTTTTTTTCCTGCAATGAACGTATTTTATTTGCATAATAAAAGAGAGAAAGAAGATATCAGCAGGAAGAGAGAAAGTCTCGCCATTTCCCAGACAGCATAACCTGATTCAGAGTATTCCACCAGTGACCCTGCCTCTCCCGTGTTTGTTGGGACCGGGCCATGGCCTTTTCTCCTAGTTTGCTAGATTCAAAAGCTCCTGTTTCCTCAACTTTACCCTCTCCCCACCCTATCGTGTGCTTAATCATCCTAACATGCAAATTTTTGCTTTGAAGTAATTGCTTTCACAAACAAAAAAATCACTGAAGAGGAAACATAACTATCAATCCTGTATGAGGGAAAATGATGAACCCCACTAACAAGTAAAGGGATTCAAATTAAATTGAAAGTGGTCTACCATATCTCCCTTACTAAATTTACCAGTATTGATAATAATACTCAAGGCTGGCGAGGGTGCAGTTAAACTGATGGCCTCTTACGTCACTGAGGACACTATAAATAAGTTCAACCCTGTGGGAAAAACCAATCAGCAGGATAAATTAAGAGCCATGAAATTGGTCACTCTATTTCATCCATAAATTCAACTACAGGAAATGTATGTCTGTAAAGTATAATAAGAGATGTTATCAAAGATTTATATCCCAAGATGTTCATATTAGCAAAGTATATATATATATATGTTTGTATATATATGTATATATATATATATATTTCTTTGTCTATCCATTCAATAAAATATTAAACTGCCATTTAAAACTATAGTTATGAATACAGAAAGTAATATGCTGATGATATATACAAATGCACATTATTACGATTACATAAAAGTAGTGGATAAAATGTCTAAAACATTCAAAAAGGAAACATAACATGTTCACACTGCATTTCAAAGAGTAGTAGAGAATGAATATCTTTGCTGAATTTTCTACAATGTGAGCATGCTTCTTTAAGAATTAAAAAAAAAAATGCATTTTAAGAGCAAATTAGGGTGTTAACATGCATTGTTGCATTTACTCCTCACAACCACCCTGCAGTAGTTAATATTATATCCACTTTACAGAAGAGGACTCAAGCTGAGATAAGTGACTCGCCCAAAGTCACACAGCTAATTAATTGTGGAATGGAGATTTGAACTCCACCCACTCCACACTGACACTGGGGCCGTTCTCCTTGTGCCTTCCTCCCCACTTGCCTGCCTCACAAATACACCTTCCAGTACAGTCAACAACTATTCTAACTCACCATTCTGCAAACATACCACACTTAGTCCTTAATCCAACACTCCACTTAGGTTATTGCCTCCCTCTAGCACTGTCTGTGGAGTCCCTAGGTGGTGCAAATGGTTAACATGCTCGACTCTAACCAAAAGGTTGGAAGTTCAAGTCCACCCAGAGGTGCCTCCAAAGAAAGGCCTGTCAATCTACTTCTGAAAAATCAGCCATTGAAAACCTTATTGAGCACAGCTCTACTCTAACACACATGGGGTTTCCATGAGTCAGAGTCGACTCAACAGCAACCGGTTTTTTGGGAAATGGTCTGTACATATACACCCACACACCTCCCGCTTGTATGTGCACATGTACATACATGCACACATACATATACATACATCTAATTCTAAACCTCTCTCCTGAACACTGTTCCTTCCTTTAAAACAATTTAGATTCTTCCTCTTGCATGAAGTCTTCCCTTACCCTGCCTCTGTTCATTGAATTCCCTCTAATAGAATAGATGGTTTATCTGTAGTATGTATCACACTTTTTGGTTCTTATTCATGCAGAACAATGCAATACAGTAGGATGGTCACAAAACTGACATTCTGATTGTGTTCAAGGCCCCATTCTACTGTTTGCTGGGAGAATTGAAGGAAGTTCTTCCTGAGCCTCAAGTTTCTCACCTAAAAAATTGAAATCATAGTATCTAATGCCAGAGTAATTATGAGAGCTAGTAGACATACAGATAGATGCGAAAATACTTCTCAAACTAAGAGCCTGAGTAAATGTTATTTTATTAATATCAATTACTGTGAATTAATCAATCAAACATCAAATTCCTGCTAATTTTAAGGCATGATGCCTTTGAATTAAAAATTATATTGGAAGAAAAATACATATTCAAATACTTTTTTGATGAATAGCTGCAGGCAGGAAGTCAGGTACTGAGATTGGGGTGAAGGGCCAGCCAATAGGTGATTGGCATGGTTCCGCCTTCAGAGTGCTTACAGTCTAGCTGCTCAAGCTCTTAGGTGCTATCTACAAGGACAGTCAAACTCCTAGGAGAGATCATGGAGGGCCGGAGGAGACAGAAAGGCCAGCTTGGCATAAGGAAGCATTTTATGGGAGCAAGAAAGCACTCAAGTCCTGCCCGTCCCTAACTTACTCTGTTGTCTGAGATAAGCCACTTCCTCTCTCTGGGCTTCAGTCTCTTCCTATATAAAATGGTATTAATGAGTTAATGTCCTCTAAATACTCCCACCCCCACCCCAAACCTAGCGTGGTGTCTGGCACATAGTTGTTGTTGTCAGCTGCCATCGAGTAGGCCCCTGACTCATGGTGACCCCACGCACTGCATGATCGGACCATTGGGACAGGGTTTTCTTTGGCTGATTTTTGGAAGTAGATCACCAAGCCTTTCTTATTAGTTCCTCTTAGTCTGGAAGCTCCACTGAAACCTATTCAGCGTCATAGCTACGCACAAGCCTCCCCTGATGGGCAGGTGGTGGCTGCACATAAGGTGTATAGGTCGGGAATCAAACCCAGGTCTCCCCCACACAAGGTGAGAACTCTACCACTAAACCACCAATTCCCTCCTGGCACATAGTAAGTATTCAAAAAATAAATGAACTGATATTCTAAGGTGTACTTTAAGGTAGTTTCTAGACATGTAGAGGGGAGAGAAAAAAATATCTTCCAGAAAGAACAAGAGAAGCTTTAGGCTCTCAAGAAATGATTCTTGATAGAGGAGTGAAGGATCACTCTTCTCCCCTTCCCAGCAAGATCCAGGCCAGGTTTTCTCTAAGACCCTGACCATTCTTAGGCAGTGAGTGTTTAATTATTTCTTGGTGAGTCTGTACCCCAGCTGGATAGAGTTAATAAACCAGCCAGGTCTTTATCTTAACAAGGAGTCTTAGGATCAAATTCTCCCCTCATTAAACGCCCAAAAATTTCCCTGACAGCAGTGGGAGTTCTGCAGTCAGTCTGAAAGTGGAATTTATTTTCTTAGTGAATCTATGGGTGCAAGCCTTTAGAGATGGGACAATTTATGCCATTAAAAAAAAAAAAAAATGGAAGAAAAAACAAACTTTTTTAGAACCCAAGACACAGGGATGAAGTTGGAATGGGCTTTCTCGCTGGCCACACTCTTCTTTTTTTACATGATGAGTCCTACATGGTAGGAGATGCCCCTACTTGTGCACAGTAGGACCTTACTGCAACATGATTTTTTTTAATTATTGAACTTTAGATAAAGGTTTACAGAACAAACTAGCTTCTCATTGAACAATTAGTACACCTATTGTTTTGTGACATTGATTACCAAATCCATGACATGTCAACACTCTCCCTCTATGACCTTGAGTTCCCTATTACCAGCTTTCCTGTTCCCTCCTGCCTTCTAGTCCTTGCCCCTGGGCTGGTGTGCCCCTTCAGTCTCATTGTATTTTATGGGCCTGTCTAATCTATGGCTGAAGGGTTAACTTCAGGAGTGACTTCGTAACTGAGCTAATAGGGTTTCCGGGGACCATACTCAGGGTTTCTCCAGTCTCCGTCAGGCCACTAAGTCTGATCTTTTTTTGTGAGTTAGAATTTTGTTCTACATTTTTCTCCAGCTCTGTCCGGGACCCTCTGTTGTGATCCCTATCAGAGTAGTCAGTGGCGGTAGCCGGGCACCGTCTGGTTGTGCTGGACTCAGTCTGGTGGAGGCTGTGGTAGTTGTGGTCCATTAGTCTTTTTCTTCATTCTCCCTTGCTCCAGATGGGGTGAGACCAGTAGAGTATCTTAGATGGCAGCTCACAAGCTTTTAAGGCCGCAGATGCTACTCAGCAAAGTAGAATGTAGAACACATTCTTTATAAACTATTTTATGCCAATTGAGCTAGATGTTCCCTGAGACCATGGTCCCCATAGCCCTCAGCCCAAAAACTCCGTCCCTCAGGGAGTTTGGTTACTTCTATGGAGCTTCCATTACTTTGCTTTGCACAAGTTGTGCTGGCTTCCCCAGTATTTTGTACTGTCTTACCGTTCACCAGTTACCACTTATCTATTGTCTATTTAGTGTTTTTCCATCCCCACCCCTCCCCTCCCTAGTCACCGTCAAAGATTGTTTCTTTTCGTGTGTAAACCTTTTCATGCGTTTTTATAATAGTGGTCTCATACAATATTTGTCCTTTTGTGATTGACTTATTTCACTCAGCATAACACCCTCCAGATTCATCCATGTTGTGAGACGCTCTGTGGATTCATCATTGTTCTTTATTGTTGGGTAGTATTCCATTGTGTGTATATACCATTATTTGTTTATCCATTTGTCTGTTAGATGGGCACCTAGGTTGTTTCCATCTTTTTGCTATTGTGAACAATGCTGCAATGAACATAGGTGTGCATATATCTATTACTGTGACTACTCTTATTTCTCTAGGATATATTCCTAGTAGTGGGATTACTGGATCATATGGTATTTCTATTTCTAGCTTTCTAAGGGAGCACCATATTGTTATTCAAAATGGTTGTACCATTTTCTATTCCCACTGGCAGTGCATAAGAGTTCCAATCTTCCTGCAGCCTCTCCAGCATTTGTTATTTTCAGGTTTTTTTTGATTTGTGCCAGTAATGCCAAGGTGAGACGGTATCTCATTGTGCTTTTGATTTGCATTTCTCTAATGACTAGTGATCTTGAGCATTTCCTCATGTGTCCGTTAGCCACTTGAATGTCTTCTTTGGTGAAGTGTCTGTTCATATCCTTTGCCCATTTTTTAATTGGTTATTTGTCTTTTTGTTCTAGAGGTGTTGGATTTTTCTGCAGATTTTAGAGATAAGACCTTTGTCAGATTTGTCATAGCCAAAATTTTTTCCCAGTCTGTAGGTTCTCTTTTTATTCTTTTGGTGAAGTCTTTTGAGGAGCACAAGTGTTTAACTTTTAGAAGATCCCAGTTATCTAGCTTACCTTCTGGAGTTTGTGTGTTGTTGGTTATGGTTTGTATCCCCTTAATGCCATATTAGGGCCTCTAGCATTGATACCATTTTTTCCTCTATGATCTTTATAATTTTTAGTTTTATATTTAGGTCTCTGATCCATTTTGAATTAGTTTTTGTATATGGTATGAGGTATGGGTCTTGTTTCATTTTTTTGCAGGTGAACATTCAGTTTTGCCAGCACCATTTGTTAAAAAGACTCTCTTTTCTGCATTTGATGAACTTTAGGCCCTTGTCAAAGATCAGGTGATCGTAGGTGGATGGATTTATATCTGGGTTCTCAATTCTGTTGCATTGGTCAATGTATCTGTCATTGTACAGTACCAGGCTGTTTTGACTACCACAGCTGTATAGTAGGTTCTGAGGTCAGGTAGTGTGAGTCCTTCTACTTTATTCTTCTTCTTCAATAGTGCTTTACTTATCTGGGGCATCTTCCCTTTCCATATAAAGTTAATGATTATTTTTTTCCATCTATTTAAAGAATGCTGTTGGTATTTGGATCAGGATTGCATTGTATTTGTAGGTTGCATTGGGTAGAGCTGACATTTTTACAATGTTGAGTCTACCTATCCATGAGCAAGGTATGTTTTTGCATATATATAGATCTCTTTTGGTTTCTTGCAGTAGTGTTTTGTAGTTTTCTTCGTATGGGTCATTTACATCCTTGGTTAGATTTATTCCTAAGTATTTCACTTTTTTTAAGAGCTAGGAAACCCTGGTGGCATAGTGCTTAAGAGCTACGGCTGCTAACCAAAAGGTCAGAGGTTCGAATCCACCAGGTACTCCTCCTATGGGGCAGTTCTACTCTGTCCTATAGGGTCGCTATGAGTCGGAATTGACTCAACAGCAATGGGTTGGGTTTTTTTATTATTATTATTATAAATGGTATTGCTTTCCTGATTTCTTTTTCATTGTTCTCTTTATTGGTGTATAGGAATCCAACTGACTTTTTGTATGTTTATGTTGGATCCTGCTACTCTGCTGAATCTTTCTGTTAGTTCCAGTAGTTTTCTCATGGAGTCTTTCGGGTTTTCTATGTATGGTATCATATCATCTGCAAATAGGGACAGTTTTACTTCTTTATTACCAGTTTGGATACCCTTTATTCCTCTATCTTGCCTTATTGCTCTAGCTAGGACTTCCAGCACAATGTTAAATAGGAGTGGTGATAAAGGACGTCCTTGTCTTGTTCCTGTCCTCAAGGGGAATGTTTTCAGCCTCTCTCCATTAAGAATGATGTTGGCTGTTGGTTTCGTATAGATGCCCTCAAATCTTTCCTCTTTAAGATGGCACCATGTATTAGATACTACATATGTTGCTATGTATATATATAACATATAAGGAGCCTTGGTGGCACAATGGTTAAGCGCTTGGCTGCTAACCAAAAGGCAGGCAGTTCGAACCCACCAACAGCTCCCCAGGAGAAAAGACTTGGCAATCTGCTTCCATAAAGATCACTGTTGTTTTTTGTCATATAGGGTCGCTATAAGTTGGAATCAACTCAACAGCACGTAACAAAAACATATACAACATACACATAGTTCTGTATATAAAAAATTGTGCAGAAAAATAGATAAGTATGCACTTACGTAAAAACGGGGACCTGAATCCAATCTTCATCTAAAATCCTGGATTGCTCAAGGAACAAATGAGATAATGGATTTGAAAGTCCAGTGTAATCCATAGCACTCTATACAAATATGAGATGAAACAAACAATTCGAATAATGAAGAAGAAAGAGCTCCGAAGGAGTGCTGAGGATAGACAGACAAATTGTCTCTTTTCTCTAAGATCCCCTGGTGAGACAGTAGTGTTTTATTATGATAATCAGCAGCAGAATCAATTTTACAAAAAGCCTCCCACTGGAATACCTGTAAGATAAGACACCACCTGAGGCTTTGAAATTATTTCATTTGCATACCTTTAGCTTACAAACGAATATTCAGGAACAGTACTCACCACAGGTGCATAAAGAGAATTTCTCTTTTTTGTTATCAGCTCATGCTTGTCCTTTGGTTTGGCAGCTGGCCTTCTGCCTGTCAGCCTCCAGGGATTTGTGACCCTTCAACCAGTCATGACCATTTACTGACTTTCTAGAAGGTAGGCAGGCAGAAGGAAAACCCTCAACGAGATGGACTGACACAGTGGCTGCAACAATGGGCTCAAACATAGCAACGACTGTGAGGATAGTGCAGGACTAGGAAGTGTTTTGTCCTATTGTACAGAGGGTCGCTATGAGTCCGACTTGATAGCACCTAAAAAAAATAACAACAGACACAGTACTAGCACTTTTCATTCATTATGTCTTCTTCTTACAACTACCCTGAAAGGTGAGTACTATGCGTATCCCCATTTCACACACAAGGACACTGAGGCTGAAGAAGTGAAGTGACTTGCCCAAGATCAGTTAATGCAGAAGTGACAGAGCAGGCTCATTTGGCTCTTAAATCTTCACTTAGCCTGGGAAAGACAGCAGAGCTTCCTATCCACACAGTTTCCTCTGTTTGTTTTACCATACAAGTGCCCATGAGGTGTGATTTGACCCCTCCTCAGACTCCCCACCATCACCCAGTGGCTCCAGTCTTCCATGCAGCCTGCTCTGACTTCCCTTGAAGTCTGCCATCCAAGGGAAGTTCACTTGAGGCAGAACAGCGAGACTTTCCACTCTGCAGAGGACTCTAGCCTTGCCAAGTTCTCCATCAGCCAGGCTCCTGGAGGTGGGCCTGGTGCACGCCCATTGCATAAGTGTTATTCCAGTCAGTTCCTGGAATCGGAAATATGGCAAATGATTCACCTGGTGGAGAGCCCTTGCCCAGGAGGGTGGTTGTTTGGTTAGCTGTGCCTTAAGAGCCCTTTCCAGGAGACCAGCTTGTGAAAAAGTTTATCTGGCAAGGTCCATTTCTTAAGTCAAAGTTGCTTTATTTTCCCTATTCTTCATTAACCCAACATATACTTTCCCTCTCAATGATCCCTCAAATCGCCCTCAGCAACCTCTGTCCTGGTTCAGGCCCTCCCCATCTGTAGCTGAAATGGCACCATGGCTCCTTGATGGTCTCCCAGACTTCCTGCCTCCAGCTAGACCAGTTCTGGACCAGCCTCCATACTACAGCGGGGCAGATCTTTCCAAATGTCAATCCTATTACATCAGGAACCAGCATAAAATCCTTCAATGACTCTCCAGTGCCTAAAAAATAAATTCTTCTGTACTGCGTGGATTTTTTGCAGCAAGAATATATTAATGCTATAATTTCACACACACACACAAACTGTTTTAAAATACTTATTTAGATATGCCTCCCTAGCTTGATGAAAATTCCTTGAAGAAAAGTGACTTCTTTGTCTTTATATACCTAGAACACAGTGTCGAACCTTACACAGAGTAGGTACTTGTTATGGATTGAATTGTGTCCCCCCAGATTATGTGTTGATGTCCTGACTCCTATACCTGTGGAGATAATCTCATTTGGAAAAAGGGTTTTCTTTATCATGTTAATGAAGCCATTTATCAGTATAAGGTGTATCCCAAACCATACTTATATCACCTAATTCTGAGGGCTATAAGGAGCAGCGAAGACGCAGAGACAAGCAAGCACAAACTGGGGAAGACAGAAGCACACAGAGGATCTCCAAGGAACTGAGGAAGACTAGGGCTATAGAAGCTGAGACAAGGATCTTTCCCCAGAGATGACAGAGAGAGAAACTTCGCCTAGCATTGGTGACCTGAATTCAGACTCTAGAAGCCTAAGCTGTGAGAAAATAAATTTCTGTTCTGTAAGGTCACCCACTTGTGGTACTTCTGTTACAGCAGCACTAGGAAGCTAAGACAGTACCCTCTGCCATCAAGGCTATTCCAACTCATGGCAACCCATATGTTGCAGAGTAGACCAGGTACATGGTCTTGGCTGTAATTTTATGGAACCAGATTTCTGGGTCTTTCTTCCATGGTGGCCCGGATGAGTTTGAACTGACAAACTTTAGGTTAGTAGAAAAGCACAAACCATTTGTGTCACCAAGGGAGCTAATGAACTGATACATACCAGTTAATCAGAGCTCATGAAAAATGACAATAACCAGTGTAACCAGACTGTTGTTGTTGTTGTTAGGTGCCATAGAGTCAGTTCCAACTCATAGCAACCCTATGTACAACAGAACAAAACACTCCTCCTGCACCATCCCCACAATCGTTGCTGTTTGAGCCCATTGTTGAGCCACGGTGTCAATCCATTTTGTTGAGGGTTTTCCTCTTTTTCACTGACCCTCTACTTTACCAAGCATGATGTCCTTCTCCAGGGACTGGTCCCTCCTGATGACAAGTCCAAAGTACATGAGAAGTCTCGCCATCCTTGCTTCTAAGGAGCATTCTGACTGTGCTTCTCCCAAGACAGATTTGTTCATTCTTCTGAAAGCCCATGGTATACTCAATATTCCTCATCAACACCTTAATTCAAATACATCAATACTTCTATATTCATTGTCCAGCTTTCAGATGCATATGAGGTGAGTGAAAATACCATGGCATGGGTCAGGTGCATCTTAGTCCTCAAAGTGACATCTATGCTTTTTTAACACTTTAAAGAGGTCTTTTGCAGCAGATTTGCCCAATGCAATATGTCGTTTGATTTCTTGGCTGCTGCTTCCATGGGCGTTGATTGTGGATCCAAGAAAATGAAATCCTTGACAACTTCAATACTGTCTCCATTTATTATGATGTTGCTTATTGGTCCAGTTGTGAGGATTTTCATTAGGTTGAGGTGTAATCCGTACTGAAGGCTGTAGTCTTTTATCTTCATCAGTAAGTGCTTCAAAGCCTCTTCACTTTCAGCAAGCAAGGTTATGTCATCTGCGTATTGCAGGTTGTTAATGAGTCTTCCTCCAATCCTCATGCCACATTCTTCTTCATATAGGCCAGCTTCTCGATTTATTTGCTAAGCGTACAGATTGAATAAGTATGGTGAAAGGATACAACACTGACATACAACTTTCCTGACTTTAAACCATGTGGTATCCCTTGTTCTGTTTGAAGGACTGCCTCTTGGTCTATGTACAAGCTCCACATGAGCACAATGAAGTGTTCTTGAGTTCTCGTTCTTTGCAATGTTGTCTGTAATGTGTTATGATCCACACAGTCGAATGCCTTTGCATAGTCAGTAAAACACAGGTAAACATCTGTCATGGATTGAATTATGTCCCCCAAAACATGTGTATATCAATTTGGCCGGGTCATGATTCCCAGTATTGTGTGGTTGTCCTCAATTTTGTGATTGTAATTTTATGTTAAAGAGGATTAGGGTGGAATTGTAACACCCTTATTAAGGTCACATCCTTGATCCAATGTAAAGGGAGTTTCCCTGGGGTATGGCCTGCACCACCTTTTATCTTATAAGAGATAAAAGAAAAGGGAAGCAAGCAGAGAGAAGGGTCCTCAGACCACAAAGAAAGCAGTTCTGGGAGGAGAGCACATCCTTTGGACCCGAGATTCCTGCAGGAAGAAGCTTTTAGTCCAGGGGAAGGTTGATGACAAGAACATTCCTCCAGAGCCTACAGAGAAAGCCGTCCCCTGGAGAGAATGCTCTGAATTTGGACTTCTAGCCTACTGTGAGAGAATAAATTTCTCTTTGTCGAAGCTATCTACTTGTGGTATTTCTGTTATAGCAGCACTAGATGACTAAGACAACATCTTTCTGGTATTCTCTGCTTTCAGCCAAGATCCATCTGCATTCAGCAATGATATCCTTGTTCCACGTTCTCTTCTGAATCCTGTTTGAATTTCTGGCAGTTCCCTGTCAATGTACTGCTGCAACCATTTTTTGGTTATCTTCAGCATAATTTTACTTACATGTGATATTAATGATTTTGTTTGATAATTTCCACATTCCTTTGGATCACCTTTTTTTAGAATAGGCACATATATGGATCCCTTCCAGTTGGTTGGCCAGGTAGCTATCTTCCAAATTTCTTGGCATAGACGAGTGAGTTCCTCCAACGTTGCATCTATTTGTTAAAATATCTCATTTAGTATTCCCTCAATCCCTGGAGCCTTGTTTTTATCCAGTGCCTTCAGTACAGGTTGTACATCTTCCTTTAATACCATTGGTTCTTGATCATATGCTACCTCCTGAAATGATTGAACATTGACCAGTTCTTTTTGGTACAGTGACTCTGTGTATTCTCTGCATCTTCTTTTGATGCTTCCTGAGTTGTTCAATTTTTTGCCCATAGTATCCTTCAATATTGTAACTTGAGGCTTGGATTTTTTCTTCAATTCTTTCAGTTTGAGAAATGCCAAGGGTGTTCTTCCCTTTTGGTTTTCTAACTTCAGGTCTTTGCACATTTCATTATAATACTTTACTTTCTCTTCTCGAGCCACCCTTTGAAATCTTCTGTTCAGCTCTTTTACTTCATCATTTCTTCCATTCACTTTAGCTACTCTATATTCAAAAGCAAGTTTCAGAGTCTCTTCTGACATCCATTTTGGGCTTTTCTTTTCTTTTTTTTTTCTTTCTTTTTAATAACTGTGATAGTTAAGGTTGTGTGTCAACTTGTCTGGGCCATGATTCTCAGTAGTTTGGTAGTTATGTAGTTTGGCAATCATACGATGATGTTATCACATCCATGATGAGATTTTGACATAATGTGATCATCTCCATGATGGGATCTGCTATGAGTAGCCAATCAGTTAAACGGGAGTTTCCTTGAGTGTGTGGCCTGCATGGACTATAAGTGGACTTTCTGGCAAGGCTCATGGGCATTTGATTGCTCCAGATCCTGCAGCTGGCTTCTGCTCATCTGACCTCTGGTTGTTGGGACTTGAGCTCACAGCTTACCTGCCATCTCCCCTGCCAATCTCGGGATTCGTCCATCTTCACAGCCGGTGAGCAAGAGCCCTGCTGTCTGATCTGTCAATCTTGGGTTCGCCAGCTCTTGTGGCTATGTGAATCAGGAGATGCCTCTGTCCTAACCCATGAACTTGGAATGTTTCAGTCTCTACAATCACGTGAGCCACTTCCTTAATATAAATCTCTCTATCTATATAATCCACTGGTTTTGCTTCTCTAAAGAACCCAGCCTAAGAAAATCCACCTTTGCTGGCTTTGAAGATGGAGGAAGGGGGACCTCATACCACCAAGAAAGTAATGCCAGGAGCAGAGCGTGTTCTTTGCAGCTGGGGTCCCTGTGCGGAGAAGCTCCTAGTCCAGGGGAAGATTGATGACAAGGACTTTCCTCCAGAGCTAACAGAGAAAGAAAGCCCCCGCCTGGAGCTAAAGCCCTGAATTTGAACTTCTAGCCTACTAGGCTGTGAGAGAATAAACTTCTGTTTGTTGAAGCCATCCACTTGTGGTATTTCTGTTATAACAAAGACAGTGACTTTCTGATTTTCTTCATGTATGATGTCCTTGATGTCATCCCACAATTCATCTGGTCTTTGACTGTGTGGATCATAACAAATTACGGATAACATTGTGAAGAATGGGAATTCCAGAATACTTTATTGTGTTCATGTGGAATTTGTACATGGACCAAGAGGCAGTCCCTCAAACAGAACAAGGGGATACTACGTGGTTTAATATCAGGAAAGATATGCATCAGGGTTATAGCCTTTCACCATACTTACTCAGTCTGTATGCTGAGTAAATAATCTAAGCAATTGGCCTATATGAAGAAGAATGTGGCATGAGGATTGGAGGAAGACTCATTAACAACCTGCAATACACAGATGACATAACCTTGCTTGCTGAAAGTGAAGAGGCTTTGAAGCACTTACTGATGAAGATCTAAGACTACAGCCTTCAGTATGGATTGCACCTCAAATAAAACAAAAATCCTCACAACTGGACCAATAAGCAACATCATAATAAATGGAGACAGTATTGAAGTTGTCAAGGATTTCATTTTACTTGGATCCACGATCAACGCCCATGGAAGCAGCAGCCAAGAAATCAAATGACATATTGCATTGGGCAAATCTGCTGCAAAAGACCTCTTTAAAATGTTAAAAAAGCAAAGATTTCACTTTGAGGACTAAGATGCACCTGACCCGTGCCATGGTATTTTCAATCACCTCATACGCATCTGAAAGCTGGACAATGAATATAGAAGTATTGATGTATTTGAATTAAGGTGTTGATGAGGAATATTGAGTATACCATGGGCTTTCAGAAGAATGAACAAATCTGTCTTGGGAGAAGCACAGTCAGAATGCTCCTTAGAAGCAAGGATGGCGAGACTTCTCATGTACTTTGGACTTGTTATCAGGAGGGACCAGTCCCTGGAGAAGGACATCATGCTTGGTAAAGTAGAGGGTCAGTGAAAAAGAGGAAGACCTTCAACAAGATGGACTGACACAGTGGCTCAACAATGGGCTCAAACATAGCAACAATTGTGGGAATGGTGGAGGACCAGGCAACGTTGTGTTGTGTTGTAGATAGGGTTGCTATGAATTGGAACCAACCGGACGGCACCTAACAACAATAACAACAACAGTGTTCAATGTATCAAATCTATTCTTGAGTTGGTCTCTAAATTCAGACCAGACCACTCGTCTGTCAGTTTATTGGACTGTGGTGGCTTGGATGTTGCTATGATGCTGGAAGCTATGCCACCAGTATTTCATATGCCAGCAGACTAATCCATGGTGAACGGTTTCAGTGGAGCTTCCAGACTAAGGCAAACTGGGAAGAAGGTCCTGGCAATCTACTTCTGCAAAAAGCTTTTAAGACCTTTATTTACTGATGTGTCATGACTCAAAATGAGAAGAAACAGCTGTAAATGTCCACTAATAATTGGAACGTGGAATGTATGAAGTATGAATCCAGGAAAATTGGAAGTCGTCAAAAATGAAATGGAATGCTTGAAGATAGATATCATAGGCATTAGTGAGCTGAAATGGACTAGTACTGGCCATTTTGAATCGGTCAATCATATAGTCTACTATGCCGGGAATGACAGCTTGAAGAGGAATGGCATCACATTCATCATTAAAAAGAACATTTCAAGATCTATCCTGAAGTATAACGCTGTCAGTGATAGGATAATATCCACCGGCCTGCAAGGAAGACCACTTAATATGATTATTATTCAAATTTATGCACCAACCACTAAAGCCAAAGATGAACAAATTGAAGATTTTTACCAGCTTCTGCAGTCTGAAATTGATCAAACATGAATCAAGATGCATTAATAATTCCTAGTGATTGGAATGTGAAAGTTGGAAACAAAAAAGAAAGATTGGTAGTTGGAAAATATGGCCTTGGTGATAGTAACAACGTCAGAGATTGCATGATAGAATTTTGTAAGACCTATGACTTCTTCATTGCAAATATCTTTTTTCACCAACATAAACAGTGACTATACATATGGACCTCACCAGATGGAAAACACAGGAATCAAATCAACTACATCTGTGGAAAGAGTCAATGGAAAAGCTCAATATCATCAGCCAGAACAAGGCCAGGGGCCAACTGTGGAACAGATTATCACTCATGCAAATTAAAGATGAAGCTGAAGAAAATTAAAAGAAGTCCATGAGAGCCAAAGTACAACCTTGAGTGTATCCCACCTGAATTTAGAGACCATCTCAAGAATAGATTTGACTGACTAGACTAGGCTGATGAAATTCCAACCAAAATAGCTTTGTCAATTTCAATTACAATTTTTAGAATTGAAAACAATTCTTAGACCCTCTTTGTCAATTCATATGAGACCAGGACTCCAGATTGGGATCTATTCATGGTATGTACTAACTCACACACTAATGAAAAAGATGGCACTCTTCAGATTGCCTAGGGTTCCTCATTTTGATGAGCTGCCAAGAGTAGAACCAGCTGCCATGAAGTCGGCCCTCCACTCATAGGAACTGTATGCACAATGGAATAAAACACTGCCTGGTCCTTCACCATCCCCATGATTGGTTGTGAATCTGACCATTGTGATCAACAGGGTTTTCACTGATTGATTTTTGGAAGTAGATCACCAGGCCTTTCTTCCTAGTCCATCTTAGTCTGGAAGCTCCACTGAAGCCTGTTCAGCATCATAGCAACACACAAGCCTCCACTGACAGACAGGTGGTGGCTGCGCATGAGATGCATTAGCCAGGAATGGAACCTGGGTCTCCCACTCGGAAGGCAAGAATTCTACCACTGTATCACACAGGCGTTTTTGTTGTTGTGTGCCATTGAGTCAATTCTGACTCATAGCAACCACATAAGTCAGAGTAGAACTGACCCCATAGGGTTTCCTAGGCTGAAATCTTTATGGGAGCAGATTGTCAGAGCTTTTATACCCTGGAGTTGCTGGTGGGTTCTAATTGCCAGCCTTTTGGTTAGCAGCCAAGCGCTTAACTATTGCACCACCAGGGCTCCTTATCCCACCCAGGTGATGAGTGGAAATTACTGGGAGAACAACTTCAGCCCCGCACTCTATAATCCCATACATTTGAAACTTCAACAGTAGTCCTTCCTGCAGCTTGTCCCTTGGGGGTCAAATTCACATTCTGCTGTGTACTAGCTCTGTGGCATGTAGCAAATTACTTAACTTTTTGAGACTCCATGTTTTCATGAGCTAGTTGTGAAAAATAAGTGAATTGATACATATAAAATATTTTGTATATTGGCTGACACATTAGAGGAGCATGAAAGACAGTTGAAATATATTAAAGTTACTTATATACAAGTAGTCTCTCCTCCAAGATTGGGTACTTGAATTATAGGGACAGTGTCTCAGTCATCTTTGCTTTCCTGATTGTTCCTAGGGGATGGTGTTAAATTGATCAGGTGTTTAGCAAGTGATTTGGGGTAGGAATTGACATAAGGCTTGGACATATCAGAACCACTGGCCTCTAATAAGAATAAGGTCAACGCTGTAGGAACATCAGTGGGCCCTGATTCAGGCTTATGCCAGCCAGGCAGGAAAACATGCTGCCAGCGGAAGGCCAGTAAAAGGTACTCTCTTCCAAGAGGCCTTCCAGAAGAGCATTTATTCACTTCCTTTCTGAATTTGCTCAGGTTTTAGATTTATCATGCAGTTCCATGGGCTCAGAAACATGATTTTGTCGGCCCCCGAAAGCTGATTCGTCTCTCCTAGGTGGTTTGTACACTCAAAAGGTCATCCCCTGGAAGCTGTATTTCTCATGTGTTATTACTGTACAGTGAGAGGGAGAAACTACCATCACAAGGAACTGGAATTCTCACATTGGCTTGGCCAGGACATTCTGTCCCTATAGGCTATTCTGCTTGAGATGTCACCTCTCACTCTGAAGTCCCCGGTGAAGGAGGTATCAGAGCAATAGGAGTTAGATGAATAGATGATCTGATAGCACCCAATTAAGATAGCCTTACGAGGGTCCTGGAATTCCTGAGTTGTGCAAAGCGTCAACATGCTCTGCTGATAACTGAAAGGCTGGAGCTTTGAGTCTACTCAGAGGCACTTCTGAAGAAAGACCTGGTGATCTACTTCCCAAAAACCAGCACTTGACAACTCTATGGAGCACAGTTCCATTCTGACACGCATGGGGTTGCCATGAGTCTGAATCAACTCATCAGCAGCTGTTTTTTTTGTTGTTGTTGTTGTTTTGTTTTTTCCATGCAGGTCCTAGTACACAACACGGACGAACTGCTAAAATTTCCTTCTTTAGGTCTGCTTTCCTTCTTTCTTCAAATATACTTAAGATGTAAGGTTAGACTGAGATCAACTGTCTCCCAGTCCTGGGAGCCATCCTGTCTCCTCCCCAAGACTTAGCATATCTGTACACTAACCCACTTGCGCCTATCTTAAACTTTAACTCTCGGAAGATAATCTTGTTCCCATATTCTCGAGTTCTCTCAGGAAGTTCCTTGTAATCCTTTGTACTAGTAAAAATGGTTTTCTTTGAAAACAGCCTGGTACTGGTGGAACAAGCATAAAATCTAGAGTCAGGAAACTGGGGTTTAAGAAGCAGCTCAGGCACTTGGATAAAATAAACCTCATCTCATCATGTGCTAAATGGGAATGAAATACTAATAGCTACTCCTCCAGGATAGTGGCAAGAATCAAATGAGGGCAAGGAGGTTATCAACCCTGTATAACATGTTAGACATTATTTTTGTTCTTCTTATGTAATGTCTCAGAATAAGACACAATTTGACTCTCATTAAACTAGTTTGTAATTCACGCAGACAAACCACCCTTCAAATATGAGGTGGGGTTCAACACTCAAACACTGAGTAGTTGTCTTTCCTCCCAGGCCATTCACATCTCTTTTGCGTCTAAAATACTGCCTGCAGACTTCCGCAAAGGATGCGTCTGTGGAAGCATCCAGTTGGATGAATTTCCTGAAGATCTTTCTGGGGATAGGTTCGATGTTTTTGCCCTATCTTGTATATGTAGGTAGTCCCCACCTTACGATAGGGTTCCATTCCAACGACTCTGTCGTAAATTGGTTCTAACTGAAGTCGAATACATCTTTTTATATTTTTAGTTTTCATTATTATTGCTTTTTATTATCTGTATCTTTATAAATCCTATCCTTGAACATCTGCTAGTGAACATCTGAGAATGGTAACATCTGCAACATTGTATGCAGTACATATTTCTAATGATAAGATGTACCATAAAAAATAAAAAGACGGTCGTAAGCACAGTTTGTCGTAACTCGAATACATCGTAAGTCAGCGACTACCTGTAATTGGAAGCTCCAGTGATATGAAAGCCAAGAATTGGGTGGGGAGTCATCCAGAAAATATCCAGCCTTTCTGGATACCAGAAGGAGTTCACTTGGGGTTAGATTGATTCAGCTGTCAAGTAGTAACAGACACAATGATTCTTTTTTAAGGAGAGCTAACCAGCCCACCCCTCCAAGAGTATGAATAGCATGAACAGTATTTGGCAAATGAATCTACCTACTGTAGGAGTTATTCATCTGGGGTTGGCTCAAACGTGGCCCAAAGAACTGGGAGGTCCTTACAAAACATCCGCTGCTGTTAATTACAGAATGGTATGCTGTTGAAGCCAAAGCAGATGTTGTCTTTTAGCTTTTTCATTCTATTACCAGCTTCAATTCAATGCTTCAATACTTCCTAGCACCCAGCCTCTGCTTCAGCAAGCTATGTGTCCCAACTATGATCTCTTTATGACCATTTCCTACCTCCATGTGCTCATACTGTTATCTATCAAGTATTGGTTAGGAGTAAGAGGAGTGCAGGGTCCTTATCTGTACATTCCTAATATCTAGCATGGTGCCTAGATGAAGAAGTAGCTCAGTATTAGATACATGAATGAATCAATGAATGAACCAATGAATAAGTGAATGAGTTAGTGGATGATTTCATGAACTGCTTGGTAAACGAATGGGTTAATGAACAAATTAATGAATGAAAACCTTTTCTTTCCTTCCCTCACAGATAAGCTTAGTTGCTTTCCTTGTTTTTCTGTATAATGGTCTAGATTATTTAATTTTCACCAGGCAGTAGGAAAACTGAGGTTGGCGAAACTCAGGGAATCAAAAGGAGTTTCAAATCCACTGGGCTTCATTTCCAACCATCAAGTAGTAGCCTAGGGGAACCTGGTGCCAGTGCTAAAGGCTGAGTGCACTGATTAGGTATGAGCTCTGGGCAGTAACCTGCTCTGTTAAAAGGATGGGTTGTTGTAAAAAAATAAATAAATAAACTCACGTTGTATGTCCCCATGATGAATGAACTGGGTCACTGGGTCAGTGCCGTTTCTCTTCTTATGTCAGAACAGGGTCCACAGAGAAAAGAATGGAAATGGTACTTTTAAAGGCCCGGAGGTGAGTGTTTTTCTTATAGCTGCTAAATTATTGTCCTCCACTTTACAGATTAGAAACCTTAGTCTCCAAGAGGCTATGTAACTTGCCCAGAGTAACGTCACTGCTCATGGACCCAGGAATCAAATCCAGGACTGTCTGACTCTAAGCCCTTGCTCTTTTCCACACACTACTTGAGATGGCTAGGCCAGTGGTTCTCAGACTTGACAGTACATTAGAATCACCTAGAGAGATTGTGAAAACACAGATTTTCTGATTCTGTAGGTCTGGGAGGGGGCATGAGAATTTGCATTCCTATTAAGTTCTCCATTAAAAAGAATGATGCTGGTCCAGGCACTACCTTCTGAGAACCATTTGACTAGGGTCTCAGAAAGGATTCTTAATTGCAGTTAATAGAAATTGAGATGAGATAATATGAACAAAAAAGGAGCATTATATCACAAAAATGTAGAGATATGTCCTGAAACCCCAAGGAAAGAAAATAATTGAGTCTCAGATAGATTCTGGAACCAGAGACAAGTCTCTATCTCTGCCTCTCTCTGAAATTTGCTTCATTTTTCTCTCTGTTTATATTGGCTTCCTCTGCTCCCCATCCAGTTGTAGACAACATGGCTATTAGCATCTTGCAAGGGTACACCCTTCAGAGCCAGCAGCCCAAAGAATGACTGACTCTCTCTCACTGTCCCAGTTCCAAATTCCCAGAGGCTGGCTTGTACTGGGAGCACACCCCTGGTCTAATCATCTGTGACCAGGAGAGCAGTGTGCATAACATTGTGCAAAATGGCTGCCAGCACCCCATCACTGTCACGATATAGACTGACAAAAAAGTGTGCTTCCCGAAGGAAGAAATTAAGTGGTAAACCCAATAATTGACCACTCTGGCTGGAATGCAAAAACAATGTGCATACAGATAAGTAAGAAATGAGAAAATCATACTAAGCCAGCATATTGACCAGAATGCAAGTAAGTGCTAGTAGGGAAACATTTCAGAACATGTTGTTGTTGGCCTTTTCCCTTGGACTAGAGGAGACACAGTAAACAGTAAATCCATCTGTTTTCTTACTTCTCTTAAACAAGTCTACACAGACAATTCTTAGGGCTAAACAGTGCCAGTTCTATTTTCTTAGAAGAACAATGGAATGTGGAATTTCAGACCAGTGCAGCTGGCCAGGCTGGGTCAGAGAAAAGGCACAGGTTATATTCATTAATGTTTTTCAAACCCACTCAGACCCTCCCCCTCACCAATCTTCACCCCACCCTGTAAGGGAAAAGCCTAAAGCTGCTAAAGAAGGGTTGAGACTGAACTTGAGGCAGATTGGGTCAGTTGTTCAGCAGACACTTCCCGTAAATTCACTAAAAAAAAAAGTCTGGTACTGCGTTTCCAAGAAGGACACACTTCCACTAAATGCTGCTGAGCTAGGATCTCTTTCCTCATTCCACCCTTGAATAATACCTGGCAGTCCCTTTGTGTCACAGGTTTGCTGCTGGGAATTCCCGTGATGGGACTTGGTGCCAGAAAGGTGCTGGTGGGAGGTACAGTGGAAAGAACACTAGACTTATGATCAACCCTCGATGCATTCAACTTCTGACTCTGACAAACTGAGAGACTATCCCTAAGTTAGTTAAACTCTGTCCTTCCATCTCCCCAGCTGATATTGAGGGGCGTAATTGCCAATATCGCTCTGACTCACAAAATTACTATGAATAGAAATATAATTTGCTGGAAATATCATACATGAGGTTTAGCACTTGTCAGCACAAGGCCACCGTTGGCATGTATGATGTTTGTTATGGATTGATTGTTGTCCCCCCAAAAGGTATGTCGAAGTACTTGCAAATGTAACTTTGTTTAGAAATAGGGTCTTTGAAGATGCTATCAGTTAAATTAACATGAGGTCATACCAGAGTATGGTAGGTCCTACTAAAAGTGGTATCCTCATAAAAGAAAGGAAGAGACACAGAGAGACCAAACCAAAAAAACCCACTGCCACCAAGTCAATTCTAACACATACCAACTCTATGTGCTACAGAGTAGAATTCCTCCGTAGGGTTTTCTTGGCTGTGTTGTTGTTATTGTTGTTAGGTGCTATTGAGTCGGTTCCAACTCATAGTGACCCTGTGTACTACAGAAAGAAACACTGCCTGGTCCTGCGTCAAGTTCACAATTGTTATGCTTGAGCCCACTGTTGCAGCCACTGTGTCAATTCATCTCGTTGAGGGTCTTCCTCTTTTTCGCTGACCCTGTACTTTACCAAGCGTGATGGCCTCCTCCAGGGACTGATCCCTCCTCATAACATGTTCAGAGTATGTAAGATGTAGTCTCGACATCCTTGCTTTCAAGGAACATTCTGGTTGCACTTCTTCCAAGACAAATTTATTCTTTCTTTTGGCAGTTCATGATATATTCAGTATTCTTCACCAACACTGCAATTCAAAGGCATCAATTCTTCTTTGGTCTTCCTTATTCATTGTCCAGCTTTCACATGCATATGAGGTGAGTGAAAATACCATGGCTTGGATAAGGCGCTCTTTAGTCTTCAAGGTGACATCTTTGCTTTTCAACACTTTAAAGACGTCTTTTGCAGCAGATTTGCCCAATACAATACGTCGTCACTTGATTTCTTGACTGCTTCTTCCATGGGCGTTGATTGTGCATCCAAGTAAAATAAAATCCTTGACAACTTCAATCTTTTCTCCATTTATCATGATCTTGCTTATTGGTCCAGTTGTGAGGATTTTTGTTTTCTTTATGTTGAGGTACAATCCATACTGACCGCTGAAGTCTTCGACCTTCATCAGTAAGTGCTTCAAGTTCTCTTCACTTTCAGCAAGCAAGGTGGTGTCATCTGCATAATGCAGGTTGTTAATGAATCTTCCTCCAATCCTGATGCCCCATTCTTCTTCATATAGTCCAGCTTCTCAGATTATTTCTTTCTTGGCTGTAATCTTTACAAAAGCAGATCACCAGGCCTTTCTTCTGTGGCGCCACTGGGTGAACTTGAACCTCCAGCCTTTAGATTAGTAGACAAGCACAAGCCTTTTGCACCACTCAGGGACCTCCCACAGAGAAACAGAGGGGAAAAAAAGCCATGTGAAAATGCATCTACAAGCCAAGGAATTCCTGGGGCTACCAGAATCTAGAAGAAACGAGAAAGGATCTTCCCCTAGAGCCTTCAGAGACAGCATAGTCCTGCTGACATCCTGAATTTGGATTACTAGCCTCTAGAACTGCTAGACAATACATTTCTGTTTTTATAAGCCACGCAGTTTGTGGTATTTTGTTACAGCAGCCCTAGGAAAGTGAGACAAAGTCTTTATGTGAATTAGAAAAAGGTGCCCCTTAATCCATGTCAAGACAAATGACTTAGCAAGACAAAGGTGGGCTGCATGTCTTCCCCCAACTCACCCCCTCATCTAGGCACCCTTAGTGCAGGGAACAACCTCCACAACTTCACATGGCTCCTGGGTCATGGTGCCCCCTTTAAGAGGAATCTGCCCAATAAAGAGACATCAGGGTGGTCTCAATCTTCCTTGACTATGAGAGCAGTCAAGGCAGCCATATCAGCTATGATTTCAATCCAGGTTAAAAACACTGGCCAGAATGACTTCTACCCATCTAGAAACCCACCCTTGCACCAATGAAGAAAGGCAGAGTCATGAATATGCTTAGATCCATACTTATTCAATCTGTATGCTGAGCAAATAATCTGAGAAGCTGGACTATATGAAGAAGAATGGGGCATCAGGATTGGAGGAAGACTCATTAACAACCTGCGTTATGCAGATAACACAACCTTGCTTGCTGAAAATGAAGAGAACTTGAAGCATTTACTGATGAAAATCAAAGACCACAGACTTCAGTATGGATTGCACCTCAACATAAAGAAAACAAAAATCTTCACAACTAGACCAATAAGCAACATTATGAGAAACAGAGAAAAGACTGAAGTTGTCAAGGATTTCATTTTACTTGGATCCACAATTAACACTCATGGAAACAGCAGTTAAGAAATACAACGTATTGCATTGAGCAAATCTGCTGCAAAAGACCTCTTTAAAGTGTTGAAAAGCAAAGATGTCACCTTGAAGACTAAGGTGCACCTGACCCAAGCCATGGCATTTTCAATCCCCTCATATTCGTTGGAAAGCTGGACGATGAATAAGGAAGACTGAAGAAGAATTCACGCCTTTGAATTGTGGTGTTAGTGAAGAATATTGAATATACCATGGCTTGCCAAAAGAACGAACAAATCTGTCTTGGAAGAAGTACAACCAGAATGTTCCTTTGAAGCAAGGATGGCGAGACTATGTCTCACATACTTTGGACATGTTATCAGGAGGGTTCAGTCCCTGGCAAAGGACATCATGCCTGGTAAAGTAGAGTGAAAAAGAGGAAGACCCTTAATGAGATGGACTGACACAGTGGCTGCAACAATGGGCTCAAGCATAACAACGGTTCTGAGGAAGGTGCAGGACTGGGTGGTTTTTCATTCTGTTGTGCATAGGGTCACTTAGAGTCGGAATCGACTCAACGGCACATAATAACAACAACAACAACAACGTACTTAGCTGGTAACTTCTACACCATTAAGAAAAACCGTAGTCTTAATTAGAAGCCTCACGCTGGCTGGCTTGAATTTACATTTTTTCACAACATCTCCTCCAGTGTCTCTTTCTCTGAGACTCACTGTGTTAGGCCTGTACTTACAGTTCCTTCCGTTATCATGTCTATAAAATATCGGTAGGGGTTCGGTGTTTAAAACTGTGTAAGAGCTATATACTTGACCACTAAAACTCATTGACATCCATGGGTACCTATGCGTACTTTTTTGTTTGTTTGTTTTTGTTTTTTGGGTTTGATTTTTTTTTTTTTTTTGATAGATGTCTATTTTTCTTTTATTACATTTTTGCTTCTGTGTTTGTTTAAAACATTATTAGACCTATATTCCTACTCAAATTTATATTTTACTCCCATGCTGTGAATGGTTCCATTAAGCCACTATGTCTGAACCTAGTACATAGAACCACAGAAGAGACGCCCAATCTTATTTGCGCACTTAGTCCTGAATCACTTGTCCTTACCTGTTTTTCCAATCTCACTCCACCTTGCTCTTGACTCTCCTAGATTCTGACTTTGGTGCCCATTTTCCGTTTACATCTTCACCTCACCTAGTGGACTTGACCTTCCACACCCCTACACACCCCATCCCACTCCCCATCCCCCCACCCCAGCTATTGATATTGACACCACCTTGTGGCACAGTGGTTAAGAGCTACAGCTGCTAACCAAAAGGTCGGCGGTTCGAACCCACCAGGTGCTCCTTGGAAACCCTATGGGGCAGTTCTACTCTGGCCTATAGGGTTGCTATGAGTAGGAATTGACTCAAAGGCAGTGGGTTTGGTTTTTTTTTTTTTTTTAGTTTCCAGCTAGCAACTTTTTGGTTCTCTCCTCCTAGCCTGAGCTGTTTTGGGTAAATACCTCTCCTGCCTGGAGGCCTCACACATTCATCACTCTCCGCTTCTATGGGTTGTACGCCCATGAGGCCACCAAATTTCATGAAGGGTAAGAGGAGAACACTTCAATGAAATTTGGAAGAAGCAAGTAGGAGAACCCACATCAATCCCACTTGGGAAGAACCTCCTGGAGGCACAGCCTGAACCCCATAGCAGGAGTAGACTAGTAGAGACGTCAGTAATACTAAAACAGGATTCTTAGGAGGCTTGAGAGAGATGACATATGTTTCACAGTCAAATGAAAAATCACTGTAAGTTCTCATTAAAGTGGATTGTTAGTTAATACTTCCTGTATTACTTTGTCTATGCCTATGTCACTTTAACTTCTGCCCACATTTCTTAAATTTTTGTTTTCTGAAAGTTCCTAGAATCTGGGTCTCCCTGCTTTCACGGTGGTTCCACTCAAATTCACCCTCTAAAGTGATCAGAGTGTCCTTTCTAAAACCCAAAGCAGACCTTGCTATTTGCCCACTGGGAACCCATCAACATTCCCATCACCTCCACAGTAAAGCAGGAGCTGTCTGGTCCGCACACAAGGCTCTCAACAACTGGGACCTACCTACTGATCTGGTTAGATATCTGTCTCCATCACAAGACTGCCAGGGACTAGGTCTTCGTTTCTGTATCACTATCACTGAGCACCACATCTGACACATAGTGGACACTCCATAAATGGTGACTGTATCAACTGATGAATTAACAACTCGATGTCATGCACGAAGTATCCCTAATTATGTTCTGAAACTCAGTTACCATCAAGTTGATTCCAACTCACGGCGACCCCATGTGTGTCACAGTCGAACTGTGCTCCACAGGGTTTTCAATAGCTGGTTTTTCAGAAGTAGGTCACCAAACCTTTCTTCTGAGGTGTCTCTGGGTGGACTTGAACCTCCAACTTTTTGGTTAGCAGCTGAGCATGTTAACCATTTATACCACCTAGGGACTCCAGTTAGAATCTAATCCTGTTTATTTGATTCCCCACCTTCTATGAGGAGAAATATTAGGGCACTTCACTGTTTTCAGCCCCTGAACCTCATTGACCCTGAACCTTGACAAAACAGCTCACAGGCCTGAAGGACTCCGTGACTAGGGCCTCCTTTCCACAGTCAGTGTCTGCAAGAATTGATGTCCTTGAAAAGTAGGCCTTCCCTGGCTGTAGAAGTGAGAGAATAGTTAGTAGCCACTGAGTTTCCAGCCAAGGAGATGTTATTCTAGTCTGAACCCACACACCCAGACAGGCCCAAGAGACCCTGAGGCCAAGTGAACATCTGCTTACAAAGGAACTTGACTCCCCAAGGAGGCCACCCTAGCACTAAGCCCACCCCTGTACTACTGCCCAAAGCCCGGCAGTCTGACGCCCACTTCCTCTTCCACGTTCCACAACAGTGAGGTCTCCTGGAGCCCAAGCTAACTTCTGTTTCCACTTGCCTTCATTCCAGAATGCCTCATGGAAATGTTTTGACTTCTACGATTTCTCCCAAAAATGAGAGAATCCAGCAAAGTCAGGGTCTCTAGAGCACTTCCAAAAAAAACAAACCCATTGCCGTTCAGTCAATTCCTATTCATAGCAATCCTATAGGACAGGGCAGAACTGTTCCATAGTGTTTCCAAGGAGCAGCTGGTGGACTCAAACTGCTGACCTTTTGGTTAGCAGCTGGTGTCTTAACCACTGTACCACCAGAGCTCCCTAAGACACTTAAACCTAAACCAAACCAAACCTGTTGCCGTCAAGTCAATTCCGACTCATAGCGACCCTATAAAACTGCCCTATAGGGTTTCCAAGGAGCAGCTGGTGGATTCAAATTGCTGACCTTTTGGTTAGCAGCTAAGCTCTTAACCACTGAGCCACCAAGGCACTTAGCAGTCATCAATTCAAGAGTTCTCTTAATGGTTCTCGGCAGTATAAGGCAGCATTCCCACCATAGACCCTCCTTATCTCCCCAAAGCTCAAAACAGCCCAGAAATGGAGGCACAGAGCAAAGGTCATAATTGCTGCTCCCCACCCGCCCACAGACCAGGACAAGCAAGCACTTGTCTCATCAACCCGGTGACATTCCTGCAAACTTGGGACCCTTTGTAAAGGGAAACTTCTCTGGCAGGCAGCTGAGATGGAGCTGTTGTGGAGGGACAGTATGTGTAGTAGAAAAAGCAGGGACTATGAAACCCGAAGATCCAGGGTTAGGTCTTCGAAAATAACTGAGATCTTTGACATGTCTTGAACCTTCCTGTGCCTCCTTTGCCAAAGCTAGTAAAGTCAGACAAATCTGAATCTACCACATATTAGCAAGTAGAGGAACAGATTACAGTTATGCCTTCCCTGAGCACCAGGTCTTCATCCATATAAATGAGAGCAATAATAACTCCCCTTGAATCTTTTCGGCAACACTCCAAAGCTCAGAGAGGTTAAATAACTTTCCAAGGTCACACAGCTAATGCACAGAACCTAGACAGAATAGAGTTCTGTCTAGTTCCCAAATCATATCTCCCAAATCTTCTGCTTTCAAAGTGAAATAAGACACATATGTAGTTTCTGCCTTTGAGAAACTCGAATATTTGAGGAGAGAAGTTATTTACATGTAAAAGCGCGTGTCTTCTACTCCTATGTAGCCAGGAGAGGTTTTGCTGGAGGAGGTAAGACATATGGGCTGGGCTTTGAAGAATAGGTTTGATATGCCCCTTTTTCCTTAACTACTAGAAAAATGAATCCAGATTTGTAGCTCCGCAGTAGCAGACAGGAGCCCTGGTGGCACAGTGGTTAATAGCTCCACTGCTAACCAAAAGGTCGGCAGTTGGAAACCCTATGGGGCAGTTCTTCTCTCTCCTGTAGGGCCGCTATGAATCGGAATTGACCTATGGCAACAAGTTTGGTGTTTAGTAGCCAACATCTGTTGTGTGTATAATGACCTCACCTGCCCATAGTTGCTTCTTTCCTTCCTACCTTTGTCTTCTCTTTGCTATACTGTTTCACCTGAAGTGTATTTTTTCTCGTTATTTTCAGTGTGTCTTATTTTGAGTAAGTTGCCTTCAAATATTTTGTAAACAAAGTAGAGAATAAGTAAATAAATCATAAATTCACAGGATACCAGCAGTTCCCTGTTCCAGCCACACCTAAGTGTGGACAGGCCAAGTGTAAACTGGTTTCAATCCTTATTTTTTGTCATTCCCCTGCCTTCAAAGCTCTCTCATTCCTGCAGTTGGGACCCCTTATACCTAAGGGCTGTCTTAGTTTCCTAGTGCTGCTGTAACAGAAATACCACATGTGGATGGCTTTAAAGAACAGAAATTTATTTTCTCACAATTCTGGAGGCTAGAAGTCTGAATTCAGGGCATAGGCCCTAGGGGAAGTTTCTCTCTCTGTCAGCTCTGGGGGAAAATCCTTATCGCAGCTTCTGTAGGCTGGCACGCCTCAGTTCCTTAGGGATCTTCATGTGGCATGTCTCCCCCTCCCCACTTTATGCTTCCTTCTACGTCCAGTGTGCTCTTTTTATAACTCAGAAGTGATTAGGTTTAGGACATACCCTATACTGGTGTGGCCTCATTAACATAACAAAGAGCCCTATTCCCAAAAGGCATTATATCACAGGTATAAGGGTTAGGATTCCAACACATATTTTGTGGGGGACACAATTCAATCCATAACAGGGGTGTTGAGGATCCCTGATGTGGGCAGTCAGGGGTTTGGAAGAACAAGTGGGTCAGCCTGCTGGGCCCACTCTGATGTGGCCCCACTTTCAGACAAGGAGTTCACTGGGTTTCTACAGGTCATGGCTCAGGACCCTGTGAGAGGCACTGGGTGCCTGTCTGTCCTGGTGCCTAGGCTCTGTCTTGATTTCCTGCCCAGTTCCCAAGTTCTTCCAGGGCTGGGTGTTTGCGTTTGTCGGACAGCATCCTAGAGACTGGAGTCCATTAGGTAAGGAAGGATATATGCACAAAGTGGGTGACAGGAGAAATCAGACTCCCTTTGGAAGTAAAAGAGCTAAGGCTGCACTCAGAATTGACCTTTAAAATCAGCGGGTCAGAACAGAGGCATGCTAAGTCACCTGGAGGAGACAGAAAGTCTCCCAAACATGAGAGACTGAAGAACCTTGATGACCAGGAGCATTGATAAAGAAAGATGAGTCAAACTGGAGGGGATTGGTCAACCACTTCAACTGAGAAAAGAGACAGTGACAAGTCAAACCAATGGACAGTGCTGACTAGGATGGAAGATTCAGCCAGACAACGTGTAGTATTTACAACCCCATTGGCAAGAATGCGCTTGTTGTTGTAGTGTGCCATCAAAACTCATAGCGAGACCCATGTTACAGAGTAGAACTGCCCCGTAGGGTTTCCTAAGCTACAAACTTTATGGGAGCAGATCGCCAGGTCTTTTCTCCCCCAGAGTGGCTGGTGAATTCAAACTGCCAACCTTCCGATTACCAGCTGAGCGCTTAACCACTGTGCCACCAAGGCTCCTTAAGATTGCCCTTACTATGGGAAAAATCATTGAGATGTCTTATCCAGATGTCATTAAACATTTCATGTATCTATTTCTCCTTGTTCTTACCACACAACCTTGCATATAGAATTTAGTTTTTCCAGCAGGTCTGCTTTCAGAGAAAGCATGAGCTTACCATGCGTATGTAAGAATTTCATCCCTGTAATCTTGTAAGCGTTGCTATGAGTCGAAATCAACTCCACAGCACACAACAACAATGACAAATCTTGATTTAGAGGGCAATGTGATTCAGTGATTGATTCTCACCTTCCATGAGAAAGACTGGCTTCAAGTCTCAGCCAATGCACCTCAAGGGCAGCCACCTGTCTGTCAGTGGAGGCTTGCATGTTACCATGATGCTAAACAGGTTTCAGCAGAGCTTCCAGACTAAGACAGACTGGGAAGAATGGCCCAGCAGGCAATCTACTTCTGAAAAATCAGCCGATGATAACTCTATGGATCGCAATGTCTGATCCTATCATGCATGGGGTAGCCATGAATCAGAGACCTACTAGATGGCAGCTAACAACGACAATCTTAATTTAGCAAACTAAATGAACAGTTTGACTTCTGAGACCTGTTTCCATCTCACAAGTAGAGTCTACCCCTAGTTGACCCCTGAGTGACAGATTCACTGTCAAAGACCTCAGAAAACAGTCTAAGTCTAAAAGTCAAAAGGATTAGGGCAAATTCACCAAGGAGGTTTGTGTCCAGTTGTGATGCCCTTTGGTAGCCAAGTCATTTGGGACCCTGGGGTAGGGTGTGCAGTTGCAGGAAGAGCACTCTTTTTTACACTTGAAATTCTACTTCTGCCTGATTCCTTCCACCAGAGTGATGTCTGCTCCCCTGCTGTCTGCTGCCAGCTAGGATGCCTGCTCACCCTCTGACCCCATTGACCTTGCTCACCCGGTGGACTTCTAGGTATCAGCTTTCTACCTAAACTACCCACTACACTCCCCAGGGAGCAAGCACATCCTGGCAGAACACATTCTTCCCCTGTACAGTTGGACCTGGCTCTAACCATGGGCCAGCACACTGTGGGCAAAGAAAATGACCAGCACCCAACTTCCCTCCATGGGGCCCATCCCACTGCCACACAAACTCAGACCCATACCTTCCCCCCCACTTGGCTCCCTGGTCACTCCACTTCACCCAGCACAGACAGGAAGTGGAGATCTTCTTCTTGGGTAACTAACGTTAAAAATTTCCGTATCAGAGCATTATTCAAACTGGAATAAGAGACAAGAAGGTGTAATTGAAAGAATATGGATTTACCAAAACAAATATTTTATGTTGGTTATCCAGTTGGAAAAGACCTTTTATGCACACTTGTTGGTGAGGGTTGGAGGAAACAGGAATGAACATTTCATACACTGTTGGTGGAAATCAAAATTGGTACAACTTTCCTAGGGAGACAGAAGGCAATTCGGCAGTATAGTATATAGAAATGTCTTTAAAACTCAAATGCACTTTAAATCATCAATCCCATTTTTAGGGATTTATCCTACAGAAGTAGAGATGTACACAAAGATTAAGCTACAAGGATGTTTATTGTAGTATTTTCTTTTTATACTAGTGAAAACTAGGGATAAACTAAATATTTAACAACAGGAGATTGGTTAAATAAACAGTACATTGATATAGTGAAACATCATGCCTTCTTTTTAAATTATATAGAAATAGATTTATTGATGAGGAAAGACATTTATGATATATTGTTAAGCATAAAAGCAGGTTACAAATACATACATAGGAAAAAAAAGTCTGAAAAGCCATACCAATATCTTAATAGTTCTTATATCTTAATGGCAGATTTTATGTGTAATTTTAATTTTCTTGTTTTTTATTGTTATTTTCTCATTTTTAGATAATGAATATACATTACTTGTGTAAAAATAAGATACAGTAAAATTTGTTTTTTAAAAGACATCAACTTTGGATTCACACAGACTTGGGTTCAAATCCCAGCTACTCCACTGATTAGCTGTATGACCATGGAGACATTATAGACACTTTCTGAGCCTCAGTTTCCTCGTATCCAAAATGGGAACAGTAGTATCTCCTCAAGAAACAGTTGTGAGTATTAAATGGGATAGCATAAATAAGGAGCCTGGCACAGAGTAGACACTGAATGACATTTTTTTTGCTTCCTTCCTGGATGTCCAAAAATACCTTGGAATAACAATTCACAAGGACAAGATGGTCAAATACACACCTAATCATGGAAAATACAGGTTGGAAAGATCTGGAGAAACTAGTATTTAAGGCTTTAGCCTAATTCTTTCAGCCCTGTTCTCTCCAACCCTAAACAGCATCAAACACAAAAGACCTCCATTTTTAGCCAAAGTCTGGCTGCTGTTCAGAGGCAATCCAAGTGAAGCAGGCAGGCTGGCATTGCCCAGCCCCACCAGAAGGTGGGGCTGGTCTCCACCCTGTGTCTTCAACCAGCCTGACACACCCACCCACCAAGCACGAGTCAGAGCCTCATGAAAGGCTATTCCCACCAGAATTCACTGCAAATATCTGGGACCCTCCTCTCTCAGCCTTACCTGCTCCCACCTCAGTGTAGTTTCTGTCTGTGGCTCTTTCTCCCATTGATAATCTCACTCTTACAGCTTTGTACCTAAGTCTCTTTGTTCATGAATTTGATTACGTATCAGAAATTCAGCTTCTCATTCACTCACCCACCAAGCTTTATGTATACCTTATGCACAGCCACTACCCATCTGTCAGGAGAGGCTTGCATGTTGCTATGATGCTGAACAGATTTCAGCAGTGCTTCCAGCCTAAGATGAACTAAGAAGAAAGTCCTGGCGATCTACTTCCAAAAACCAGCCAATGAAAACCCAATGGATCACAGTGGTCCAATCCACAAGGGATCATGGGGTTGGTGCAGGCCTGGGCAATGTTTCATTCTGTTGCGCATGCGGGTCTCCATGAGTGGGGGGCCGACTCAATGGCAGGTAACAATAACAAGTGTATACTACTAGGTTTGTGCTAGGATACACAGATGAATCAGAGACAGATCCATCTTTGGAGAATTTCACAACCTAGTAGGCTAACAGGGAAACAAAGCAGCCATCACACTATCATGTTGTGTTACAGTGACTATTCTCATCATAGTACCGATACAGTTCTTGTTATATGTCAGGTGCTGTTCTGAGCTGTTCTATTCTGTTAATCCTCATTTAATCATCACAACAACTTTATAAGGAAGGTTAAAATTATCTTTGTCTTATAGATGAAGGAAATGAGGCAGAGAGAAGCTAAGTAACTTGCCTATGATAGCACAGTGGGTAAACGGCAGAACCAAGATTTGAACAGAGATTTCTTTGCATTCTTAAAAATTACAGAGGACTCCAAAGAGGTTTTGTTTATGTAAGCTATATTTACTGATATTTACTTTTAGAAATTAAAGTTGAGAATATTTTAAAGCATTTTTTATTAATTCCTTTAAAATAGCAATAATGATCCTATGATGGTTAAGATTGTGTGTCAGCTTGGCTGGGCTATTATTCTCAGTGTTTATATGTAATCACTCCCATGATTGAATGTTCTGTGAGTAGCCAATCAGTGGAAAGGGAGTTTCCTGGGGGTGTGGCCTGCATCTGAATATAAGCAGACATTCTGACTTTTTGCTCACTCTGGATCCTGTGGCTGCCTCCTGTTCATCTGACCTCTGGTTCTTGGGACTTGATCTGTCAGCTTATCTGCTGAACCTGGGACTCGGTGATCTTCACAGCCTGTGAGCAGGAGCCCTGCTCTCCGATCTGCCAATCTTGGGCTTGCCAGCTTTTGCAGCTGCATGAATTGGGAGAGGCCTTTACCCTGGTCCACGGACTTGGGATGTTCTAGCCTCTACAATCGCGTGAGCTGTTTCCTTGATATAAATCTCTCTATATATATATTTATACATTTTACTGGTTTTGCTTCTCTAGAGAACCCAACCTAAGACAGATTCCATCACATGTTAACCTAAATAATATATTTTTAAATAAAAAATAGCTTTAAAAAATTAGTGAAAAGAGTGGCATTGTTTTAATTTTTAAAACTCTCTTTAATGTCTATTTTATTAGTATACAAGTGGATTTTCATATCTTCCACATTCAGTCTGTTGTGATATATAATTTAATTAAGCTATATGAAGAAATCTAGCCTCATACAGACATGTAGCTGGAAAAAAGAGGCATATTTGAATAACTTATTCAGATAACTATGAATATTCTTCTTTGATACTACACCAAAACTTGACAAGTGGTGGTTTCTTAAAAGGTAGTTCAATGATGTGGAATCTGAAACTAACTAACTCACAGCGAAGGATACAAGTTTTCTAATAGTCTAATTTTTCATTGAACACTCAAATTTTATTATTGGCAGCAAAGATCGTCAGTTGTTTTCCTTGAAGATACAGCCTGACATCATCATTTAAATAAATAAATAAATCTGTCAACTACCTAAGTTTGAATGGCCATAGTATGTCTGCCAGTCATTCTCTCAAGTGAAAATGGTTCTCCATGAAAAAAAGCAGCTAGTTCAGCTCCCAAATCAAACAATTGCTCAAGAGTTTGTCCTGGACATTTTACTTTGGTATTTAGAAGAAGTGCTTAATGCCTACTTCCCATTTCATCACACAAACCATGGGGCTGAGATTTAATAAACTTGATCATTTTTGCTGCTTCATCAAGGACATTCTTAAGTGAAACTTTTTTTTTTTTTAACTGCACATGTGTGGTGGTTCATAATACAAGGATTACTAGTACAGTTTGGTCCCAGTGTCCCTGTACCTTGACTCATACTAAGGCACCCAGTTTTACCCATCATTGCTTTTCACCATCAGTTCAAAAGTCAACCCAAGGGAAAGGATAAATAACATCTTAGTAATATTATAGAAATAATTTTCATTTCATAGACCACTGAAAGCTCCTCAGGTCCTCCAGGGTCCTCTGACCACACTTTGAGAACCACTGTTCCATTCTATATGAATCCAGTTGTCCTTGAGATGACTCTGTGTTTAGACCAGTTGTCCTTGATGACTCCATGTGTATCAGAGTAGAACAGCACTGATTTTTTGGAAGTAGATTGTTAGGCTGTTCTTCTTAGATGCTTCTGGGTAGACTTGAACCTCCAATCTTTTAGTTAGCACCTGAGCACCTTACCTGGTTGCACCACCCAGGGCAATTGCTCATATGCAAGTTCAACTTGAAGCTGAAGAAAATTAAAACAAGTCCATGAGAGCCAAAGTACAACCTTGAGTATATCCCATTTGAATTCAGAGACCATCTCTAGAATAGATTAGATGAGATGCACTGAACACTACTGACTGAAGACCAGATGAGTTGCGGGATGACATCAAGGACATCATACATGAAGAAAGCAAAAGGTCATTAAAAAGACAGGAAAGAAAGAAAAGACCAAAACGGATGTCAGAAGAGACTCTGAAACTTGCTCTTGAACACAGAGTAGCTAAAGTAAATGGAAGAAATGATGAAGTAAAAGAGCTGTACAGAAGATTTTAAAGGGCAGCTTGAGAAGACAAAGTAAAATATTACAACAAAATGTGCAAAGACCTGGAGTTAGAAAACCAAAAGTAAAGAAAATGCTCAGCATTTCTCAAGCTGAAAGAACTGAAGAAAAAGTTCAAGCCTCGAGTTGCAATACTGAAGGATTCTATGGACAAAATATTGAATGAGGCAGGAAGCATCAGAATCACTGTACCAAAAAGAATTAGTCAACTTTGAACCATTTTAGGAGAGCATATGATCAAGAAGAACTGATGGTACTGAAGGAAGAAGTCCAAGCTCAGTGAAGGCACTAGGAATTGACGGAATTCCAACTGAGATGTTTCAACAAACAGATTTAACTCTGGAAGCACGCACTTGTTTATGGCAAGAAATTTAGAAGACAGCTACCTGGCCAACTGACTGGAAGAGATCCATATTAGTGCCCATTCCAAAGAAAGGTTATCCAACAAAATAAGGAAATTATCCAACAATGTCATTAATATTACACTCAAGTAAAATTTTGTTGACGATAATCCAAAGGTAGTTGCAGCAGTACATTGACAGGGAACTACCAGAAATTCAAGCTGGATTCAGAAGACAACATGGAATGAGGGATATCATTGCTGATGTCAGATGGATCTTGGCTGAAAGCAGAGAATACCAGAAAAATGTTTACTCATGTTCTATTGACTATGCTAAGGCATTCAACTGTGTGGATCATAACACATTATGGATAACATTGTGAAGAATGGGAATTCCAGAACACTTCATTGTGTTCATGCAGAACCTGTTGTCTTAGTCATCTAGTGCTGCTCCAACAGAAATACCACAAGTGGATGGCTTCAACAAAGAGAAGTCCATTCTCTCACAGTCCAGTAGGCTACAAGTGCAAATTCAGGGCATCAGTTCCAGGGGAACATATTCTCCGTTGGCTCTGGAGGAAGGTCCATGACATCAATCTTCCTTTGGTCTGGGAGCTTCTCTGCACAGGAAACTCAGGTCCAAAGGACACGCTCTGCTCCTGGCACTGCTTTCTTGGTGCTATGAGGTTCCCATGTGTCTCTGCTCACTTCTCTCTTTTATATCTCAACAGAGATTGCATTAAGACACTATCTAATCTTGTCAACCTCATCTGTGTAACCTCCTCACAGTGACAGAATTTACAACACATAAGGAGATCATGTATAATCTCATCATAGTGATAGAGTTTACAACACATAAGGAAATCACATCAGATTACACAGTCATACAATATTGGGAATCATGACCTAGCCAAGTTGCCACACACGTTTTTTGGGGGACACAATTCAATCCATGACACCTGTACATAGACCAAGAGGCAGTCTTTTGAAGAGAACAAGGGGATAGTTCATGATTTAAAATCAGGAAAGGTGTGTCAGGGTTGTATTCTTTCACCATACTTATTCAATCTGTATGCTGAGGAGATAATCCAAGAAGCTAGACTATATGAAGAAGAATGTGGCATCAGGACTACAGGAAGACTCATTATTAACCTGTGTTATGCAGATGACACAACCTTTCTTGCCGAAAGTGAAGAGCACTTGCAGCACTTACTGATGAAAATCAAAGATTACGGCCTTCAGTATGGATTACATCTCAACATAAAGAAAACAGAAATCCTCTCAACTGGACCAATAAGCAACATCATGATAAACAGAGAAAAGCTTGAAGTTGTCAAGGATTTCATTTTACTTGAATCCACAATCAACGCCTATGGAATCAGCAGTCAAGAAATCAAACAACATATTGCACTGGACAAATCTGCTGCAAAAGACCTCTTTAAAGTGTTAAAAAGCAAAGATGTCACTTTGAGGATAAGGTGCGCCTGACCCACGCCATGGTATTTTCAATTGTCTCATATACATGTGAAAGCTGGACAATGAATAAGGAAGACTGAAGAAGAATTGATGCATTTGAATTATGTTGTTTGGTGAAGAATATTGAATATACTATGAACTGCCAGAAAAACTAACAGATCTGTCTTGAAAGAAGTACAGCCAGAATGTTCCTTAGAAGTAAGGATTGCGAGACTTCATCTCACATACTTTGGACATGTTATCAGGAGGGACCAGTCCCTGGAGAAGGACATCATGCCTGGTAAAGTAGAGGGTCAGTGAAAAAGAGGAAGACCCTCAATGAGATGGATTGACCCAGTGGCTGCAACAATGGGCTCAAACACAGCAAGGATTGTGAGGATGGCGCAGGACAGGGCAGTGTTTTGTTCTGTTGCACATAGGGTCAGTATGAGTCAGAACAAATTCAATGGCACCTAACAACAACAACAAACACACAGGGATTCCTGTTCTATATAATACTACCTGAGATAAACCTGGAGCTATGTGAACTTTCTCACTGATCAATTTTCCAATGAAAGCCTGGCCCTGAGCCCAGAACCCTCAGCATCTGGTCAACCACCTAATCTTGGCCAGCATCCTTCCCCCACTTCTATGAGTCAGACAGTGTCCCTTGAACTCCAGGTCTCGCTTAGATGAACCACAGAGAACCACTGAGGTTATACCTTCTAAGTGTCACCATGAATCAGAGGTCCTAATCCCCAACTCAGACCATCAGACCAACCCAAGCCTGGGGAAACCTCAAACCACCTCATCCCTGTAGGCCCTGACTGGATGGCTGGCCACTCCGGGGGAAAAAAAAAAAAGAGTGGAACCTACACTTCCTGATTTCTTCAGTGCATAAGGCCTGATATTCTCTAATTGAACTCCCATAACATTCCTGTGAGGTAGTTACTATCACCCCACATTTTGCCAGTGACGAAACTAGGCTCAAAGAAGCAGGATTCCAACACAAATCTGTCCAACATGAAAGCTCAGTTCTGTGCTGCCTTCTGGTCATTTCCCACAGCCTCATTCCCACCCCATGACTGGACTTCCTCCCTTCGTGTCCCGTCTGCTGGTGAGGTTCCAACATGCCTCACAACCAAAATTTCCTGAAATGAGAAAATTCCCAGCACTGGTGGTTTTAATCATCCACAGCCTAGATTCCTAATATTCACAAATCACTCAGATGTTGGAAACTATGAGACACACCAGGCCCGGCACAGATAATTGATAAGGCCAGAACTGAGTTCGCTTCTGCCATTGTCCATTTGTCTGTAGTGGTTAAGATTAGGAGACACAGTTCGTGTGGAGGAGGCTGTCATTTAGGAAGTCTTTCCACTCAAGTTGAAGGTTTGTCATGTCTGTCTTTGTACTGCACACCAGAGCTGACCTCCTCCAGCCCTGCCTCTTCCTCAGCATCAGGGGCTCCTGGAAGAGCCAGAGTCCATTCAAACCAGTCAGATAACAGCCCTTGGGGATGTGACCAGGATAAGAATCACATCCTAAGACTCAGCTTCAGGAAAGTTCATCCCAAAATAAACCCAAAGCTGAAGTAAATAAAGCACTCGGAGTATTTTGGGAGAGCAATTCACAGACGCAAGAAGGGGAAAAAAAATACTATTGTCAACAGTCTTTGTTCAGACATTCTGTATTTCTGGTACATCTTGTTAAGTGGTGGTTTAGTATCTGACATTTATGCCGGGGGAAATGACCCATGTTTATGAAAATTATACCATTTCTTCTGAGGGTAAGAGTGTCCTTTAAGCACTGGTTTGAGATAGGGCAGAGGGTTTGATGAAGATTCAAGGTTGTGATGATTAAAGCCAGGCTAGGAGGAACATGTAATTTTTGCAAAAGAACCCAGAGAACAGCTAAGAAAGAACTCCGCTGAATACATACAAGGGGGACATGGCAGGGCAGCCTGAGGTCCCTGGGGGAGGAAAGGGGAGCAAACAGAACAAGAGCAGGAACAGCACTTAACACAAAGAAGGGCAAAATGGATAGGGAGACTCAACATTGTGAAACTGTTAATTCTACCCAAAGCGATCTACAGATACAATGCAACCCCGATTCAAATTCCAATAGCATTTTTTAAGGAGATGGAGAAACAAGTCACCCACTTCATGTGGAAAGGGAAGAGGCCCCAGATAAGTAAAGCATTACTCAAGAAGAGGAACAAAGTGGGAGGCCTCACACTACCTGATTTTAGAACCTATTATACCACCACGGTAGTCATAACAGCCTGGTACTGGTACAACAACAGATACGTAGACCAATGGAACAGAATTGAGAGTCCAGTCGTAAATTCATCCACCTATGAGCAGCTGATATGTGACAAAGGCCCTAAGTCCGCTAACTGGGGAAAAGACAGTCTCTTTAACAAATGGTGCTGGCATAACTGGATATATCCATCTGCAAAAAAATGAAACAAGACCCATACCTAACACCATGCACAAAAACTAACTCAAAATGGATCAAAGACTTAAATATAAAATCTAAAACGATAAAGATCATGGAAGAAAAAATAGGAACAATGCTAGGAGCCCTAATACATGGCATAAACAGAATACAAACCATAAGTAACAATGCACAAACACCAGATGAGAAACTGCATAACTGGGAGCGCCTAAAAATCAAACACTTATGCTCATCAGGAGACTTCACCAAGAGAGTCAAAAGACAACCTACAGACTGGGAAAAAAAATTTGGCTATGACAAATCTAGTCAGTGTCTAATCTCTAAAATCTATAAGATACTGCAAAACCTCAACAACAAAAAGACAAATAACCCAATTAAAAGATGGGCAAAAGATATGAACAGACACCTCACCAAAGAAGACATTCAGGCAGCTAACAGACACATGAGGAAATGCTCACGATCATTAGCCATTAGAGAGATGCATATCAAAACTACAATGAGATACCATCTCACCCCAACAAGGCTAGCATTAATCCAAAAAACACAAAATAATAAATGTTGGAGAGGTTGTGGAGAGATTAGAACACTTATACACTGTTGGTCGGAATGTAAAATGGTACAACCACTTTGGAAATCTATTTGATGCTTCCTTAAAAAGCTAGGAATAGAAGTACCATATGATCCAGCAATCCCACTCTTGGAATATATCCTAGAGAAATAAGAGCTATCACACAAATAGATGCGTCTACACCTATGTTCATTGCAGCACTGTTCACACCAGCAAAGAGATGGAAGCAACCTAGGTGCCCATCAATGGACGAATGGATAAGCAAATTATGGTATATTCACACAATGGAATACTATCCAATGATAAAGAACAATGATGAATCCATGAAACACCTCACAACATGGATGAATTTGGAGGGTATTGTGCTGAGTGAAATTAGTCAGTTGCAAAAGGACAAACATTGTATGAGACCACTATTATAAGAACTCAAGAAAAGGTTTAAACACAGAAGAAAACATTCTTTGATGGTTATGAGGGTGGGGAGGGAGGGAGAGGGGTATTCACTAAGTAGATAGTAGACAAGAATTATCTTAGGTGAAAGGAGGGACAACACACAGACACACTACAGGGGAAGTCAGCATAACTGGACTAAACCAAAAGCTAAGAAGCTTCCTGAACACAACCAAAGACTTCAAGGGACAGAGTAGCAGGGGTGGGGGTTTGGGAACCATGGCTTCAGGGGATATCTAGGTCAATTGGCATAACGAAGTTTATTAAGAAAATGCTCTGCATCTCACTTTGGTGAGTGGCATCTGGGGTCTTAAAAGCTAGCAAGCCGCCATCTAAGATGCATCAATTTGTCCCAACTCACCTGGACCAGACTCAGTGATCTTACTGAGACTGGAGGGACCCCTGAAGACATGGTCCCTGGACTTTCTGTTAGCCCAGAACTGAAATCATTCCCGAAGCCAACTCTTCAGACAAAGATTAGACTGGACTATGTGACATAAAGTGATACTCGTGAAGAGTGTGCTTCCTAGCTCAAGTAGATACATGAAACTAAATGGGCAGCTTCTGTCTGGAGGTGAGATGGGAAGGCAGAGAGGGTCAGAAGCTGGTTGAATGGACACGGGAAATCAGAGTGGAAAGGAGGAGTGTGCTGTCACGGTATAGGGAGAGCAACTAGGGTCACAAAACAATGTATGTATAAATTTTTGTATGAGAGACTAACTTGAATTGTAAACTTTCACTTAAAGCACAATTAAAAAAAAAAAAGAAGGGCAAAGTGCTAGGCATAAAGGGAACCATCTGAGCCTTAGCCTTACCCTCACTTACACACTCCATCAAAACAAACATATTATATCATCATGACTAACACGCTCTTCTTGCATCCATTCATTCATCCAATGTTTAATGAATGTACTATCCCTAGCTAGGCACTAGGACTACCAAAGCAAAAAACCAAACTCACTGTCGTCAAGTCGATTCCGACTCATAGCGACCTATAGAACAGGGTAGAACTGCCTCATAGGATTTCCAAGGAGTGGCTGGTGGATTCGAATTGCTGACCTTTTGGTTAGCAGCTGAACTCTTAACCACTGCGTCACCAGGGCTCCAGTGGGACTACAGCAGTGATGAAAACTGTCTGTGCCCTCAAAAGGCTTCCAGGCCAGTGGGGAAATCACTGTGAACAGGCAATGATAGAGGGAAAAAGGTGCCATTAATTCTGATGGGGAAGGAGGTCACGCAGGATGCTTCCTAATGAAGATGGCAATTGACCTAGTTAAAATCCCAGAGAGAGCAGTGGGCAGGAAAATTTAACAAATAGAGGTGGGTGTTGATGGTCAGCAGGATCACCCAAGGATATCAATCATCAACTTTCTTCAGTCTGGATTATATCACTCCACTTAAATTCATCACGATTGGTAACCTTCCATGGCCCTTAAATATGAAAAGCAATAAACCATGATATAAAATTTAGGAAAGCAGCATGGTCCAGTGGTTAAAAAAAAACAAGGAATTTGGAGGCAGATAGATTTTGGTTAGGATTCCGCCTCCACCACCTGCTGTTGTTGTTAGGTGCTGTCAAGTCGATCCCGACTCATGACAACCCCATGTAACAGAGTAGAACTTCCCGTAGGGCTTCCTAGGCTCTAATCTTTATGAAAGCAGATCATCAGGTCCTTCTTTCTCGGGGCCCTTATGTCGGTTCAAACTGCCAACCTTTTGGTTAGCAGCCTAGCACTTAACCATTGTGCAACCAGGACTCTTTCTGCTACTTACCTGGCTGTAGACAATGACTACACCTCTTGGAGCCACACCTACCTTACAGGGATGTTATGAGGATTAAATAAAATAAAGCAATTAGAGTGCCTGGCGCATAACATTCCATTCTTTCTCTGAGATCAAGTAAGAACATCCCAAATACCCCTCAATTCCAATTATTAATACTTTCCTCCACCCCACAGTCTTAATCCAGGCTGCCATCATCCCTCACCTCAATTATGACAGCCTCTGGACTTTTGTCCTGGCTTCCTGTCTTGCTCCCCTTTAGTTCATTCTTCATGCAGCAGCCAGAAATGCTTGAAAATGCATGTGTGGCCACACCTTCTGCCTGCTTAAACCCTTCCACAGTTCCCCATGTCCTCAGATAAAGTTGAAACTTTTCAAGATGGCTTTCAGGGCTTTCATTATTTGGCCCATGGTTGCCTCTGAGGAGTCCATGGGTGATGCAAATGGTTAACACACTCGACTTCTAACAAAAAGGTTGGAAGTTTGAGTCCGCCAAAAAGCACCTCAGAAAAAAGGCCTGGAGATCTGCTTCTGAAAAAAACAGCCTTTGAAAACCCTATGGAGCAGTTCTCCTCCAACACACATGGGATCACCATATGTCAGAGATGACTCAAAGGGTAACTGGTTTATTGGGTGCTTACCTCTGCAGCCTGCTCTCCCCAACACTTCCCCACAGCACTCCATGCTCACTTTTGCCTCCAGGCTCTGTGTGCATTTCCTACTGCCTGGAACAGCAGCCCTCCCTTTTCCTCCTCCAGGCTAGTTTCCCTGTTCTTTAGCTCTATGCTTTCACCAGGAAGCCCTCCATGACTCCCCTCCCCACAAACAATTCTGGATTCCGTGGCCCCCACTCTGAGCTCTCCTAACTTCTGCTTTCATTTTTTCCCCATTTATCACACTGTATTGTAATCTACTTCTCTATATCCATCGTTGGAAGGTACTTTCTTCTTAGAAGTAGGTTCAGTGGTTTTTATCCCAAGTGTCTGACCTATTTTGAGTGAGTAAATAATCTCACAGCTAATGAGTGGTAGAGATTAAAACCCAGGTTAATCTAATCCCCAAGCTCACAGGTTCCCACCGTCTCAGTTGAAACCTAATGAAACAATGAGGTAGTATTCCCCACCCTGGCTGATGGATCTCCTCCCATCAGCAACCTCCAACCACCCCCTCCATTTCTCACCCACGACTCCCCACCCCCGCCCAATACCCGAACACGTACTAAAGACCCTCTGTCTGGTGTGAACTCACTTTCTGCCAGGAATTCCTATCTCCAGGACTCTAGTCATACTGTCTAAAATGATTATTCTTAAGGCAAACACATAACCCACAGGTTTCGGTGAAATCACTTTAGAGCGACGGTAATTAGGAGGAGGGTTTCCTGGGCTCAGGACACTGGCTTGGGGGAGTGGCGAAATAACCACACTGGAACTCAGTTTGGGAGAAAATTCCTGGAAAGTTGAGCAAGCAAGCTTGGTTTTTACTCATTAAAGTGCACAGAGTTCATTCTTATTATTTTGTCAATATTTGTGGACTGAAAACATGACAAACCACCCCCTGTGCCGGTCAAAGTATGGATACTGACTGATAGGACCAGACGCAAAATCCCTTGGGAACAAAAGAGAAGTTTTCGGACTGACTACTTTCCATTTTGGAATGTTTCTTCCTGTGATGGGAAGGTCACTGCCATCAGATGAAGCTAGGAGATCCTCCCTCTCCTTCCACCCAGAGCTGAGTCCAGAACATGAAGGGACTTGTATGTCATACTAAGGAGTTTGAACATTAATAATAATAATGACATTTTATTGAGGACCTACGATGTGGTAGACATGTTTAATGTACTTGTGTCTAATCCTGATAGCTAGAATCTATATAACCGTATTAAAAACCAACCCATTGCCATTAAATTGATTCCAGCTCCTGGGGACACCATGTGTTACAGAGTAGAACTGTACTCCATAGTTTTGTTGGACGTGATCTTTACAGAAGCAGGCTTTTCTTCCACGGTGCCTATGGGTGGGTTCAAACTACCAACTTCTAGGATAGTAGTTGAAAGCAAACTGTTGGCACTACCCAGGGGCTTTATAATTAGGGATTTGGAAAATAATATGCAGAGAAATTAAGAGACTTGCCTTTGCCTCTCGGCTGCTAAGTGAGTGACAGAGACAGGATTCAAATCTGCCCTTTTTTGTTCTGTCTCCCTCGCCTCCCCTGGGGCCCAGCCACCTTCCTCTCTCCCTGGGTTAGCTCCTAATAGTTCTCCTGGCTTCTTCTTTTTCCCTTCTCTAATCCTCCCGAAGCAGCCAGAGTGATCTTTAATAATGTAATCAGGTTATATCAACCTTCTGCATAAAATTGCTCCACTGTGACGGGCATTGTGGCCATTTCCCAACGTCAGACTTTCCCACCCACCACCCCCATCGTCTGGTGGTTTGGGTAAGATCCACCCCCTGCTTGGGAGGTAAGCCTAGTTAGTCAACCCGCTAATCCCATTGGCCTTGCTACAGGAATTGGTATTCAGGGCATAGGCTGGGTGGAGTGTGATGAGAAGCCATCAGACAGAAGTTCAGGAATGAATATCTTTCGGGGATATGAATGTGAATGAAAAACACAGCCTCTGTACCTGCTGGCAGCCATTTTGTGACCTTGAGGGAAGCCGGCCTGGGGAAGGCACCAGCCTACAGGAGGAGGATAGGGCCAAGAGAATCACAAAGATGCAGAGCCAGAGCCTTGAGTGCAACACATCTGAAGCCCTCCCCACCTTTCAACATTTCAGTTATGGTGAACCAATAAACCTTCTTCATTGTTTAAGCCAGCTGGGTTAGGCTCTCTGTAACTTGCCACAGGAAGTCTCCTGGGTGATTCAAATGCCTCCTGTGCACTTTGAACCGCAGCCAGATGCCTTACCTTTGTATTAAAGGGCCGCTCAACTGTAAGATCGATAAGTAGTCAGAGCAAGGGCTGTATTCATTTACTCCAGTACTGGCAGCCACTGGTGTTCATCCAGCGTGGAGTAGGCAGTCTGTAAATATTTTTTTTGTTTGTTTTGAACTTATGAGCCCGGATCTTCTTCACTGTATCATCTGCCTCCCTAAGGCAGGGTCCAGCTGAGTTTCTACCCCATCATCTGCCAGAACGGCCTCTCTGCAAGTCGGCTGGGCTTGGCTTGTTGTTGTTGTGTGCTATTGAGCCAATCCCAACTCAGTGGCCCCAAGTGACAGAGTAGAACTGCCCCATAGGGTTCCCTAGGCTTTAATCTTTACAAGAAAGATCGCCAGGTCTTTTCTCCCACAGAGCTTCTGAGTGGGTTCAAACTGCCAATCTTTCAGTTAGCAGCCAAGCACTTAACCATTGCTCCACCAGGGCTTGGTTAGACCCCAGTTTTGTTAGACATCCAGCTCCCCATCAGTATCCTCAGGGAGACCATCAACAGGGAGGGATGGGCCCTTCCGAATGTGAGAATGTGTGTCTAATTTCCAGATGACCCAGTAGGGGACAGTGGTCTAGCAATGCTCAAGTTACAGGACCACGTCATCACACCTGGGAAGGAGAACTGCTGGGACAGACTGGACTTCTTACAAGTAAATTGGGAGGGGACTCGGATCTATCCAGAGCTATTGTGATTTGAGCAGCAATGAATGTGACCAGTGGGATGACCAGTGGGACATGGGGAAATATCCAGGTGGGGGGTCAGAGGAACATTTCATTCCTGTTGTTTATCTAACCAGCAAGATCCTTCCTGCCTTAAGCCCTTTGCACTTGCCATTTCCTCTGCCTGATCACTGTTACTCTACCACACTACCAACCTTTGTCTTAATTCTCTATATAGCGCTTATAACAAACGGATTTTATGTTTGTTTCTTCTTCTGTTACCCATTATCAAAATATAAGCTCCATGACAGCAGAGACCTTGATTATCTGGTTTACCGCCACATCTTTCATATCTCTTGTTAAGTTGCTGTCTAGCTGATTCTGAGTCACGGCAACCCCGTGCGTGTCAGAGAAGAACTTTGCTCCCTAGGGTCTTCAAGGTTGTGACCTTTTGGAAGCAGATTGCCAGGCCTGTCTTCTGAGATGCCTCTGGGTGGGTTTGAACCACCAATAAACCTTTCAGCTAATGGTCGAGTGTTTAATCATTTGCACCACCCAGGAACTCTATCTCTAATATCTCGAATCCCCCAATAAACCCACATTAGATAAATAAATGGTTGCCCCACCCCTCCCCCTCAAAGCCCACTCCCTTAAATGGCTGACTTGGTTTCATCTATTAGGTACCTACTCAAATGGTACCTCCTCAGTAGGGTTTCCACCCCAACCACTGTCACAACCTAAGTTTATTTCCTTCACAGCACATAGCACAATATAGCATTATCTCATGTATTTGTGTTTTCTTGTTTTATTTGCTTTCTCAAGCGAATGTAAAGTTTATATTGCTCCCTGTCGTATCCTCAGAGTGCAGATCACTTCTAAATAGTAAGTAGGTGTTCAATCAACTTCTGTGGAAGAAATGAAGAACAAGGGAGGGAGGGAGGGAGGGAATGAACCTCTGGGACTCTGGAAACATTGTCTATGAGGAGATACAGGGAAAGAAGAACCAAGGTTGATTTCAGAGTAGCTTTGTGAGTTAAACAGGGCAGATTTTGCAACCATGGCCATAAGCAATGTGGAAAACAAGGTTCATCAATGTTGTGACCTTCCCAAAGTAGCATATCAGGTGAAGTTCAGATTTGAACCCTTGTCTCTCTGATTCCTTCTCTGGCTCTGTTTCTACTCAATCATGCAGCTTTCTTGTTGAAAACTGATCTACACATATGATTAAATTATCAACCATCTCCCCCATCCACATCAGTCCAAAGTCCCTCAAGGTGGAGACTGGCCATTTGAGAAACCATAACCGAATCTCCTGGTTTGCTGTCTTCACAATGCTTCAATTATACCGCTTTAATGAGGGTCCGGCAGCCAACACCAGTCTGATATTTTAAAAGTTTCTCCATGCCTTTGTGCTACAGCCAGGCTTCTGGCTTCTCTCTCTCAATTATTACCTTAACCACACCCCAGAGACCTAAGGAACAAGTTTATTTTGACTAGGAGATTATTAAACTGCAAGAGGCAAACCAGAGACATTGCCAGGCTATGATTTGACCACATGGTCACAGTGCTGAGAATAGCCAAGGCTGCTTCCTGTTGGAGGAGGAAATGGCAGTTTCCTCAACTCCAGGAAGCATTACTTCCTCTCTGGTGCCTAGCTCCATGTAACCAATTAGACAGCCTCTTCCCACCCCAACTCCCGGGAGACCTGGCCTAGTCCTGTGGAAGACATCCTGTTTCCTCTTAGCAGCTTGAAGGAGCCTCTAGGGTATTTGAGTGGGGGCTGAGTAGATAGTGGGGCAGGAAAAGGCTAACAAGTAGTAATAATAAGAGTGTTATCCTATTATCTTATGTATCAGCTAGGACATATACATACACCCCTCTTCCCTGACCCTCAGAGATTTAAGTAAACTTAACTTAAACTCTTGACTGGCCTTTGATAGTCCAAAACCAGTTGCCGTCAAGTCACTTCAGACTTACGGTGACCGCATGTATGTCAGAATAGAACTGCCCTCCGTAGGGTTTTCAATGCCTGATTTTTTGGAAGTATAGATCACTAGGCCTTTCTCCAAGGCGCCTCTGGGTGAACTCAAACTTCTAATCTTTCAGTTAGCAGCTGTTAACCATCTGTACCACTCAGGGACTCTTGATAGTCCAAAGCTCTCCCACGGTCTCTGCTAATTCTCAAGAATTTACTCTCTGTCTCTAGCTCCTCCATCCACCATCTCTCTTTTCTACCACATCATCCCAGACAGGAAACTCAGCCCCTTTCTTGGTTTTACAGAAAATATGCTCACACCACACATTCCAGAAGTTTAGAAACATTGCTGACGATTTAAGTGGTCACAGGTCCATCATATTTCTTGGCAAGCAGCCTCACAGAGATGGCTCTGGAGCCAGACTTCCTGGGTTCAAATCCTGTTTCACACCTCCCTTCCCGCCTACTAGCTATGCCTTCTCTGGCCTAGTTTTCCCTCTATTTCACTCTATCTTTGGGAATAGTAGTGCTGACCGCATCAGGGTTGTTGGAAGATTTGAGATAAAACACTTAGAACAATGCTTGGCACATCATCCGTTCAGTAATTAATATATGTTCATTATTGTTTTACTCTCCTCCCGCCTTCCTTTCAGAAGGAAAAATGTATACATAACTTTCCTCATCTTATGAAGAATCATGGTACTCCACTCTGAAAACTTGGCACCAGCCAGCATCCATGTCCTTGGAACTTCAGCTCCTATAGAAAGAGACCTTATCAAGGCAGTCCTCTGAGTGCTCCCCTTGTGGGAGATTTGAGTGAATACAAACGTCTCAATCTCATTATTCTTTATTACCATTTAATACCAAGCAGTCATCAAACGATTTTTTTAGTGATATACTGCTGTAAGGGTATGAGGTAATTTTTTTTAAAATAAGTTTTATATTTTACTTCAGTTTTAGATTTTTTTACAGATAAATTGTGAAATAGAGCAGAGTTCCCATATGCCCCACACTCAGTTTCCCTTGTTATTAACATTATATATTACAATGGTACATTTGTTTACAATTATGAACCAATGTTGAAGCAGTATTTTTAACTCAGTTCATACTTTATTGAGACTTCTTTAGTTTTTACCTAGTTGTCACGTCTACTTTGCTGTGATAGTTTCTCAGACTTCCCTTGTTCTTGATGACCTTGACAGTTTCAGGAGTACTGGTCAGCTATTTTGTAGAATGCCCCTTAATTGAGGTTTGTCTGAAGTTTCTCCCGCGGTTAAATAGGGGTTTTTGGGTTTGGGGGAGGAAGACCACAGAGGTAAAGTACCATGTTCATCACATCATATCAAGGGTACGTACCATCAGCATGGCTTACCACTGTTACTGTTGACTTTGATCACCTGGTTGAGGTAGTGTTTGTCAGGTTTCTCCATTGTAAAGTTGGTCTTTTTTTCTCCCTTTCTATACCGTGTGTACCCTTTGGAAGGAAGTCACTATGTGCAACACACTTAAGGAGAAGGGAGTTATGCTCCCCTCCTTGACAGCTGATAATTTAGAATTCTGCTGCACTGAAAATTGTTACCTTCTTCTTCATTAATTTATTTATTCAATCATTTATTTATATCCGTATGGACCCATGATTTTTTTAGTATATAATTTGGGTTATAATCCAACACGACTGTATTTATTTTATTGCTCAAATTGTTTCAGCTTTGGCCATTGGGAACTCTTTCAGTTGGCTCCTGTGTCCCTTTGACATGCCCCTAGCACTATTTTTGGTTTTGTTGAGCACTTCCTTACTTTCTGACACCCCAAAATGTTCTAAGTTTATGTTGTATGTATTCTGCCTCTGTCCTAGATTCAGCCACTTCTCCAAGGAGCACGAGTTTCTTTTACTGAGGAATTAGAAACCAAGATTTGGGCACTAAGTGTGCTCACTGATACTAGAGTGGTTGCTTCTAGGCTCTCTCAGCCAAAAGAGCAAAGAAATTGCAGTGCCATGGACAAATTTTGTGTGGCCTTTCTAGCCATGGTCTTGTAACTCCCACCCAAGTGATTGGGCAGGATGTGCAGGTATGGTAATTGTGGCTCACCAAAGAGATTGGTTAGTTTTGCCATCCCACTGGGATTAAAATAAGCCACCCCAGAGGCAAGAAGGAGGAGATTCCACCAGCACCAAGGAAGAGCAGCCAGGAGCCAGCACGTCCTTTGAACCCAGAATCCCTGCACTGAGAAGTTCTTGGAAGCAGAGACAGAGAGAGAGAGAGAGAGAGCAAGTTGTAATCCTGAAGATGGTGTCATGGATTGAATTGTGTCCCCCCAGAATATCTGTTAACTTGGCTGGGTCATGATTCCCAGTATTGTATGACTGTGTAATCTAATGTGATTTCCTTACGTGTTGTAAACTCCATCACTATGATGAGGTTATATGTGATCTCCTTATGTGTTGTAAATTCTATCACTGCAATGAGGTTATACTGATGAGGTTGACAAGATTAGTGTCTTAATGCAATCTCTTTTGAGATATAAAAGAGAGAAGTGAGCAGAGACACATGGGGACCTCATATCACCAAGAAAGCAGAGCCGGGAGCAGAGTGCGTCCTTTGGACCAGAGGTTCCTGTGCTGAGATGCTCCCCGACCAGGGGAAGACTGATGCATCACAAGGACATTCCTCCAGAGCTGACAGAGAGACAAAGCCTCCTCCTGGAGCTGACACCCTGAATTTGGACTTGTAGCCTACTGGACTATGAAAGAATAAACTTTTCTTTGTTAAAACCATCCACCTGTAGTATTTCTGTTGGAGCAACACTAGATGACTAAAACAGATGGTAAGAAATGGTGGCAGGAGAGACCTGGCAGCAGGAGACAGTGTGGTGGGCTTCCCAGTCCGTGGAGAGAGAAAGCTGAGTGCCTTTAGGGAGAGGCCTAGGGCCAAGGAGATGCGTGCCTGTGAGCACAACTGGGAAGAGGCTGTCCTGATGGAAGAACTGTATCCTGAGTGTTCCTCAGCCTGAATTGCAATTGTTACTTCCCTAATAAACCCCATAATCATAAGTATGGTCTGTAACTTCTGTGTGGCCATTGCAATGAATTATCAAACCCAGTAGAGAATGCTGTGGGAGGGACAGCTGGTGTCAGAATTGGTAAAGACGGTGGACAGAGGAGGCTTGTCTGGCCCCTGCCTCATAGGAGTCAGACTTGAGCTGTTAACCTTGGTTCTTCTTCCCCTTTGTGGGATTGGAGAAGGTCAGACACCACCCCCATGCCGTTTTTACAGAAATATATGTGTATATACTAATCTGTGTATACAGATGTATCTACAAACATTTCTATATGTAACCATCTGTATCTCTATTAGACTAAACATGAGTTTATACTGACATCTCCAACTCTAATCTCTTACCATATGGATTATTCTAGCCTCCTCCTCTTGCTTATCTGTACAGCTCCACTCCAACAGTGAGAAATCTGGCTCCCATCAGCCGCCATCCATTTACTTAATTGTTCCAATTGCAGTATACATGTACAGGAGTATGAGAATTGTTAACCTGTAACTCCGTAGAAACAACCTCAGCAACTAGAATACAGTACTTTTATATACTTTCTTATGCTTCAATCTTACAGGCTCTACTATTTCCAGTGTTATAGAAGCCTTAACACCTTTTCCTCTGCCTCTTCTCTGAGGTTGTTTCATACATTTGTAATATAATTAGATTGCTTTGTCACATTCTACATCCCATCCTGGGATCCCTTGACCTCCTAATTTTTTTTTTTTTTAATTCGTATACGTTAAGGCTCATTCCATATTCTAAAGTTCTGTTTTGGCAAATCCATATTATAGTAACATGTATCCACAATTACAGCATCATACAGAATAATTTCACCACCTTATACTTCATCTATTCAACCCTTCTGCTCTCCCCTCAAATCCCTGGTATCACAGATATTTTTACCACTGCTATAGTCTTGCATTTTCCAGAATGTCATATAATTGGAATCATACTGCATGTAGCCTTTTCATACTGACTTCTTTCACTTAACAATATGTATTTAAGATTTCTCCATGCCTTTTTGTGGCTAGATCTTTTTTTTTTTAATCATGGAAAATATTCCATTGTATTATATAGATATGTCACAGTGTATTCATCCATTCACCTACTGAAAAACACCTTGGTTTTTTTTTCTTTTCCAGTTTTGGCAATTATGAATAAAACTGCTATAAATATTAGTGTGCAGGCTTTTTGTTCAGACATTAGTTTTCAAATCAGTTTGGGAAATACTTCAGAATACAATTGCTGGATCATATGGTGAGACTATATTTAGCTTTGTAAGAAGCTGCCAAACTTTCTTCCAATGTGACTGTACCATTTTGCATCCCCACCAGCAATAAATGAGACTTCCTGTTCCTCAGCATCCTCACCAGCAATTGGTATTGTCTTTTTTTTTTTTTTTTTTTGGATTTTAGCCATTCTAATAGGTATGTAGTGGTATCTCGTTATTTTAATTTGCAATTCCTTAATGACAAATGGTATTGATCATCTTTTTATATGATTGTTTGCCTTCTGTATATCTTCTTTGGTGAGGTGCCTGCTCAGATCTTTTGCCCATTTTTTTTTAATTGTGTTGTTTATTTTCTTATAGCTGAAATTAACAGTTCTTTGTATTACTTTGGATACAAGTCCTTTATTAGACATGTATTTTGCAAATATTTTCTCCCAGTGTGTGACTTGTCTTTTCAGTCTCTTAACAGTGTTTTTCATGGAGCAGAAGTTTTTAATTTTAATAAAGTCCAACTTACCAACTTTTTTTTAATGGATCGTGTTTTTGGTGTTGTATCTAAACACTCACTGCCAAACTGTGATTGATTTTAAATATGTGCTCTTATTTAGTCATTACATCACTGTTTTTAGGCAAGGAATGTTATATTCATTTTATGAAAGAAATAGTAGCCTTTCACATTCTTCTATGAAGTACCTTTAAACAGGAGACAGAGAGAGAGATGAAATGGGTCAGTACCAAAAGAGAATATGCAGACTAAAGGAGGCCAAGGCAAACATTAAATATCTTTGAAGTTTTCTATTCAGCCTTAAAATTCATGAGCATTTCGAACCTACCAGCTGCTCTGTAGGAGAAAGATGTAGCAATCTGCTTCTGAAAAGATATACAGCCTTGGAAATCCTATGGGGGCAGTTCTACCTCCTATAAGGTAGCTATGGGTCAGAATCAACTAGATGGTAACAGTCTGGGTTTGGTTTGGTTTGCCTATCTCCTCCACTACTTCGCTGGATTTTTTTAATCATTGTTGCTGTTGTTAGGTGCCATGGTGTTGGCTCTGACTCATAGTGACCTTACGTATAACAGAATGAAATGTTGCCTGGTCCTGCACCGTCCTCCTAATCATGGCTATGTGCGAGTTCATTGTTGCAGCCACTGCGTCAATCCATTGCATTGAGGTCTCGCTCTTTTTCGCTAACCCTCTACTTTATCAAGTATGGTGTCTTTCTCTAGCAATTGGTCTCCCCTGATGACATGTACAAAGTAAGGAAGACAACATCTCGTCATCCTTGCTTCTAAGGAGCATTCTGGCTGTACTTCCTCCCAGACAGATTTGTTCATTCTTCTGGCAGTCCATGGTACATTCAATATTCTTATATTATTGTTGCTGGAGCCTCCCCCTCCCCCCTCCCCCACCAGTGCTTTGATAAACTAGTCCTTCATTAGGAAATGCCACGTTTGTTAATTATGTAACTTTGTGTCCCCCAACACAGTGACATTCTCCACCCAAGAATATTTGTACCTTGGTTTGGGAAGCAAATTAGATTGAAGGAAGGGGTGAGGTTAAATAATTTATCCAATGTCACACAGCTAGCAAGCGGCAGAGCCAGGATTTGAACTCTGAATGAGTAGACTCCAAAGCCAGTGCTCCCAGGGGGCCTGTGTGGTACCATATGTGTGCCAAGGGCCTTGGCAAGAGACAACCTGGCTCAGGGAGGCTGATGTCATCTCCATTTCAAGGAAGCATCCTTCCACTCCTTCTCCCTTTGACCTGGTCTTCCCGCCTTCAGAGCCTCTAAATCCTACCATATAATTTGGGCTTCTTCTCCCCTCAAAGTATAAACTAGAGAAAGGGAAAAAGCAACCCCAGGATCTGCCTGTCACCCAAGTGTGTGAATGTGGGAGAGAACCAGCCTTAGGAATGATAAAGAACTTGAAAAAAAAAAAAATGCCAATTCTATACCCAAACAACTTTTGCTGAAACAACAACACACATCACAAAGCGTATTGAGGTAACTTATAATTATGCCAGATTAAACCATGCAGAAGCACACTGGCCGTGAGAACCATTTATTTCTTGGTACAGTCTTATTATATGACTGGGGCTGAGGCAACCAGAGTTCTGAAAGCAGCAGCTTCATAAGAGAAAGAAGTCATTCTCTCAGATGAATGGCCTTTGACCCCAGAGCTGGGTTCTGCCTCACTCCTTGGGAAAGAGTGGGAGCTGAATGCATCTCTCTGTGAGAGCCGGCTTTCAGAGCCCAGCACGGGCAGTGGACTGGACTCTCTTTGCTCCCCACCCATCTTGCCAGGATTTGATGCATTTAGTACATATATATTAAGCCCTTGCCAAGTATTAAGGGTGCCTGCATGGCTCAAATGGTTAAGTGCTCAGACACTAACAGAAAGGTTGGCAGTTCGAGTCTACCTGGAGGTGCCTGGAAAGAAAGGCCTGATGAACCACTCCTGAAAGGTCACGGCCATTGAAAATCCTATGGGGCACAGTTCTACTCTTAAACACATGAGTCAAAATCAGCTTAACAGCAACTGTTAGTTTTTTTCTTTGTTTGTTTGTTTGTTTTTGCCATGTGTTAGGCGTGGACCCAATGCCTTACTCCTCCTAAGGCTTCAGTGCCCTTGTGGCCTCCCTGGAAGTGTTATCCTTCTCCCACATGTTACCCTGGAGTCTGAGACTTAAACTTAATTCTCTGCTGAACCAATGGTTAACTCTTGTGACTTTGCTTGACCTCTCAGGGCTACTCTCCTCTCAGCTGTAAAAAGGATGTAGTGTAACTCTAGGTGGGGTTGTTGTTCTTGTTAGGTGTCATTGAGTTGATTTTCAACTCCTAGCGACCCGATATGACACAGTAGAACTGCTCAATCCAGTCTTCTTTGCTGCAATCTTTACAAGAGCAAATTGCCAGCACTTCTCCCATGGAGCTGCTGGGTGGGTTAGAATCACCAAGCTTTCTGTTAGCAGCCTAGTGCTTAAGCACCAGGGCTCCTCTAGGTGGGGTTAGGCAGGATCCTTTCACCTATATTGTTGAAGAAGATAGCTATTGAAGCAGAAAAATGACAAAGAGGTGACTGTATTATCAAGACTGGCCTTCAAAGCCTACTGCAAAATTTTTGGGTCCCTTTGGTGGGGCATGTTTCTTCTCAAATGTATGTAAAACAGTTAGCACAGTGTGCTTGCTGAGGATCAAGTACTCAGTCAAGTTGATGCCCTTTGCTTCCCTTTTCTTGTATCTGCTTCAAAGCACCCCCACCTGCTTTTGCATGCCTCACTGCCTGGGACAAGGTAGCTTTGCCCCATGCCTCACTTAAGCCTTGACTCTCAATGCCTCTTTAGGGAAAGCTTCAGGATGACTGCTGCCATTCACATTTCAAACACTCCCAAATGGGGGCTCTGAGCCCCACCCAGATCAGCGTGACTGAGAGATAGAGCTGGGATGACAGGGAGTTCTCAGGGATTAACCAGCTCTCCCATGGAGAGGCCAGGCAACCTGTGTCACTAAATCCTCCTATCAGATTAAGTTCAAGCCCACAGATCATCTACAGGCTTGAGCAGATGTGACATGATGAAACACTTTCTGGGCCTTGGTCCAGTGAAGGATCTAAAAGTAGACTGCACATAGGCACAAGGCACTTGTCATTCTCTCCTTTGTGTTATTTGTAGAGGCAGTGGGGTGCCCTGAAAAGAACATGAGCCAAAAGACCTGGGTTTGGCCCCAGGTCTGCCACTTGATGGCTATGTAACCTTAGATGGGTCATTTCACTTCTCAGGGCCTCATTTTCAACAGAAAAATAGAGCTCCTTGTATTGATTTCAGAGTTGTGAGTAATTCTTCAAAATAAACCAAAAAACTGAACCTTTTGCAGTCGAGTCCATTCCGGTTCATGGTGACCCCATGCGTGTCACAGTAGAACTGTGCTCCATAGGGTTTTCAATGGCTGATCTTTCGGGAGTAGATCTCCAGGCCTTTCTTCTGAGGTGACTCTGCATGGACTCCAACCTCCAACCTTTGGGTTAGCAGCCAAGGGTGTTAACCATTTGCACCACCCAGGGACTCCTTTCTCTGCTACAATAACAGATCAAAAATTCATTTTTTCAAAGAGCCAGTGGACAAAATGCCAAGGTGACTGCCTGTGGCTGGGATGCAGGCCTGGCTCCAATGTCCTGTCATGTCTGTGGCTTCCTCTGACTCTTCCTCCTTCCTCCCTGATTCATGGTGCCTTCCCTGGACTTCCATCTTAACACGCTCTATCACCAGTTGTCTGAACCCAACTCTCTTCTGACAAGTCTGTGGTTTCTTGGAAGCAGAGCTTCTGTAGTTTTTAATCTTTGCTTCCCCACATAGACCTCTAGAAAGGTATGCCAAAATGAAAGCTCTTATAACTGATGCCACCCCTGTGAACATTAATTGGTATCAATGTGTCCCATCTCCCCTTTGAGGGCAGAGACCAGGTCTGATTCATCCATGTATCTACCATGGCACCAAGCCTGGCACATATAGGTGTTCCATGAGTATACAGGGAAAGCAGAAGAAAGATGGGAAGGAAAGAGAAAGAAATAGAAATTCCTACTCTCAACAGCAGCAGCTGACCCAGCTAGTCTTCCTACCTACTCAGCAGCTGGCAGACCCACACTCTCTTCTCTCTGAGAGCAGGATCCAGCCATTTTCTTAGACCTCCTGGCCAAAAACTCTACAAAATTCACAAAGCCAAAGCCAAGTTATGGTTCTTCTTTCCAGCAGGACTTTCCTGTGTGATGTTTGATGACTCAACCCACCACCCAAAGGTTTCAGTTGCTATAGGGTTGTCAGGGTTACGAGATAATCCATCTCTGGCTCCATCTGGCCAGGAAAATCCCTTGAGTAATCCCTCCATAAAAAGGAGTTCCAAGGCACAACAATTGGTTTCTATTCGCCTGGAGTGACAGAAGAAGAAAGAGATTCAGGAACAGGAGGAGGACATGGAATGTGTGGCTAAGTGCCCCCATGAATAACTGCCTCTTTTGCCATGAGACCAGAACTGGATGGTGCCCAGCTAACATTACCAAACATTTTGATCAAAGATTCTATAGCAGAACCCTGATCAAAAAGGGGGAAATGCCGAGCAGAATTTCAAATTCTCATAGAATTCAGACTTTCTGGAGCCATGAAGGCTGGATGAACCTCCAAAACCACAGCCCTGGATAATCTTTAAACCTTAAACCAAAAATATCTCCTGAAGTTTTCTTAAAAGCAAACACTAATTTAGCTTAACTAGTAAAGAATGTCTGCCTTAAGATCTTTTTAAGTTCTACCTAAACCCATTGCTGTCAAATCGATTCCAACTCATATTGACCCTACAGGACAGAGTAGAACTAACTGCCCCATAGGGTTTCCAAGAAGTGGCTGGGGGATTCAAACTGCCGACCTTTTGGTTAGCAGTCATAGCTCTTAACCATTGTGCCACCAGGGTTCCAAGATCTATCTATATGGGATCAAATGGACAATAACGACTCAAAAAATTACACAGGAACTTTAAGGGGCAGTGAGTTTACGTTAATTGGGGAGAAACAACTCAGAAAATGAGGGTGAGAATGATTGCACAACTTGAAGACTGTAATCAATGTCACTGAATTGTACATGTAGAAACTGTTGAATTAGTGTATGTTCTGCTTTGTATATTCTCAACAACAACAAAAATAAATAAATAATTTTAAAAATAGGGGTGCTGAGGATCCACCTTCTATTCATTTGCTCCACTCAGACACAAGCTGCTATTTTCTACCTCTGTATCTGTGCCATCCCTTCCCTTTTACCTGGAATGCCTTTACCCATCCTCCAAACCACACGTCACTCTGCAATTCCTACCACCACCACCTTGGTCTTGTTGACTCTTACTTAACCTTCAAAAGCAAAGGAGGCACCTCAAACTAGGGCTTCAAACCAGTTCATCCCGGTTGAACCCCCTGCTGAGAGTTTCCCTATCAACACCACATATACTGAATCAGAATCTACATTTTACTAAGATACCAGTGATTCTTACTCACCTGGGGATCTTGTTAAAATGTCAATTCTGGGGTGGGGCCAAGACGGCGGAGTAGTCAGACACTTCCAATGAACTCTCTTACAACAAAGATCCAAAAGAACAAGTGAATGAATTATATATCACAGTCTGGGAGCCCTGAACATCAAAGGCAGAGCTGAGGAACCAGACTGAATGGTAGGGGGAGAGAGAGACGGTTCAGAAGTAGCGAGGAGTTGCCAGTCCTGACCTGGAGAGAGCATGAGCCCTTCAGGCCTGATCAACTCAGGGGTGAGCGGTGAAGCAGGCCAGCAGTGGTCCTCGGGAGGCGTGTTTTCCCACCGGGAGAGACTCAGCACCAGAGAGTCTACATGGCCACCCAGAACCAGTGAGAAGAAGCCCTGGATCGGCGAAAGATAAGTACTTGCCTATGGCTTACTGTGCGGATCAAAAACACCCCCATTAGGGAAAAACCTTTCTTCACTTACCTCCTCCCTCCCTGTTCTGCACTGGGTCCCGGACTGGCTTCAGCAACTGCCGAGTCCCCTGGGCTGGAAGTAGGATCCCTAACATGCCCGGAGCCATTCTTCCTGCCTTGGAGAGTAAACAAATTAACAAACAGGGCAAAAATAAACTGCCGGCTCCCCTAAGCGACGTACCCAGGGTAGGCACAGCTCCTTTCCCTAGGCACAGGCATAAAAGATCCATGGACTTTGAGTGCCTTTCCCCCTGCATAGACTTGTGTGGGCCCATCTCAACAGCATAGGCCCTTATTACCACAGTACAACAGGGTGTATACCGGAACTCTAACTTCAACAGTTTCAGCTGTGAAGCAACAGGTTCTTGACATTTTACACTACTTTGCCCATTAAGCAGGGTCTTCACCTACCCACATCAGGGGCCTGAGGACTGGTGGCTCTACCCACACCACCTAGCCACCTGTGATAGGGGCCCACGAAAAGAGGTGTCCCCCAGTCACTACTGTCAACAGTATTAGGTGCTCATAGTACAGCTGCAAAACCCACCCACCTATGCGCTCTGGGGACATGCCTTCCTCTTGGACACTCAGAGGCGGCCGTTAGCAACCTGCCTTGCTCAGAGTGTTTCCCCCTGCTGCAGCCAGATGCCTGTGCCTACACCAATCACCCATGCCTGTCTAGAACTGTAAGTGAGAGCCTACACCACACACTTGGTGGCTATCTACCTGGGCACCTGAGCTGAATCCATACAGGAGAAGTGGGCTGACTCCTGAGCTCACATACCTAGTAACATATCTAACTACCTGGTGACAGAACATTAGAGCTTCAAAGGTACCAATAATCAAATTAGGTCATGCGAGAAACAAAACGAAACAAGAAGCTAGGACACAGTAAGCAAACATAAAATCAATAAATATAATAACTTATTTATGGCTCAGAGACAACAGTCAATATCAAATCACATAAAGAGGCAATCCATGACAGCTTCAGCAAGCTCCCAAAATAAGGAATCTAGAAATTTTCCAGAGGAGGAAAATTTCTTGGAATTACCGGAGGCAGAATACAAAAGACTAATATACAGAACTCTTCAAGAAATCAGGAAGGAAATTAACCAAAAAGCAGAACATGCAATAGAGGAAATTAAAAAGATTACAGAAGAGCATAATAACAAATTTAACAAGCTGCAAGAATCCATAGAGAGCAATCAGAAATCCAGAAGATTAACAATAAAATTTCAGAATTAGGCAACTCAATAGAAAGTTGTAGGAGCAGAAATTCTTGGCTACGACAAATCTGATCAGCGTCTAATCTCTAAAATCTACATGACACTGCAAAACCTCAACAACAAAAAGACAAATAACCCAATTAAAAAATGGGCAAAGGATATGAACAGGCCCTTCGCCAAAGAAAATATTCAGGCAGCTAACAGACACATGAAGAATGCTCACGATCGTTAGCCATTAGAGAAATGCAGATCAAAACTACAATGAGATATCTCACCCCAACAAGGCTAGCATTAATCCAAAACACACAAAATAATAAATGTTGGAGAAGTTGTGGAGAGACTGGAACACTTATGCACTGTTGGTGGGAATGTAAAATTGTACAACGACTTCGGAAATCGATTTGGCAGTTCCTTAAAAAGCTAGAAATAGAAGTACCATATGATCCAGTTATCTAACTCCTTGGAATATATTCTAGAGAATAAGAGCCATCATACGAATAGATATGTGCTCACTCATGTTCATTGCAGCACTGTTCACAATAGCAAAAAGATGGAAACAACCTAGGTGCCCATCAACAGACAAATGGATAAACAAATTTTGGTATACCCACACAATGGAATACTACACAATGATAAAGAACAACAAAGAAGTCGTGAAACATCTTATAACATGAAGGAATCTGGAGGGCATTATGCTGAGTGAATTTAGTCAGTCACAGAAGGACAAATATTGTATAAGACCACTATTAGAAGAACTGAAGAAAAGGTTTAAACACAGAAGAAAACATTCTTTGATGGTTACAAGGGTGGGGAGGGAGGGTGAGAGTTATTTACTAACTAGACAATAGATAAAAATTATCTCAGGTGAAAGGAAGGACAGCACACACTACAGGGGAAGTCAGCACAACTGGACTAAACCAAAGCTAAGAAGTTTCCTGAATAAATCAAACTCTTTGAGGGACAGAGTAGCAGAGGTAGGGGTCTGGGGACCATGCTTTCAGGGACATCTAGGTCAACTGGCATAACAAAGCTTGTGAAGAAAATGTTCTGCATCCTACTTTTGTGAGTGGCATCTGGGGTCTTAAAAACTTGCAAGCAGCCATCGAAGATGCATCAGCTGGTCCCAACCACCTGGAGTAAAGGAGAATGAAGAACACCAAAGACGCAAGGAAAGTATTAGTCCAAGAGACAGAAAGGGCCACATAAACCAGAGACTTCACCAGCCTAAGACCAGAAGAACTAGATGGTGTCCGGCTACCACCAATGACCGCCCTGACAGGGAACACAACAAAGAGTCCCGGATGGAGCAGGAGAAAAATGGGGTGCAGAACTCAAATTCTAGTAAGAAGACCAGACTTAATGGTCTGACTGAGACTGGAGGATCCCCGGAAGGCATGGTCCCTGAATTCTCTTTAACAGCCCAGCACTAAAATAATTTCTGAGGCCAACTCTTCAGACAGGGATTGGACTGGACTGTGGAACATAAAGTGATACTCGTGAGGAGTGTGCCTCTTAGCTCAAGTAGATACAAGAGACTAAACAGGCAGCTTCTGTCCGGAGGTGAAATGGGAAGGCAGAGAGGGTTAGGAGCTGGTTGAATGGACATGGGGAATCAAGGGTGGAAAGGGGGAGCGTGCTATCACAGTATGGGGAGAGTAATTAGGGGCACATAACAATGTATGTACAAATTTTTGTATGGGAGACTAACTTGAAATGTAAACTTCATTTAAACTACAACAATAAAAAAATAAAAATAAAAACATAGATTCTGACTCAGTATATCTGGGGTAGAAATGCAAATTTCCAGCAGGGGTCAAACTGGAAGGAACCAGTTGGAAGCCCTGCCTTGAACTGCATCTTGCAGAGCAAGCACCCTGAACAGTTGTTAGGAGCCAAGGCTTTAGAGTCAAACCTCAACACTAGCACATACAAGCTGTGTGACCTTGGGAAAATCACCTCTCATCTCTGAGTCTTAGTTTGCTCATGTCTAAAATGAAAATAATAACACCTTCCTCACAGGATTGTTCCATCCCCATTGCCCCATTGCCATCGAGTCGATTCCAACTCATACTGACCCTATAGGATGGAGTAGAACTGCCCCCATAGGGTTTCCAAGGAGTGGCTGGTAGATTCAAACTGCTGACCTTATGGTTAGCAGCCAAGTTCTTAACCACTGAGCTACCAGGGCTCTGCAGAGTTGTTAGGGAAGGTAGATTGGTTAATGAATATAAAGCGCTTGGCCTAGCACTTGGCACATGAAAAGCTCTAAATGAATGGCACCCATAGTTGGTATGAAGCACTCCTTCACCCTCAGACTGGATTAAGTACTCCTCTTCTATATTCCTATGACTCCCTGTACTTATTCCTATCAGTGGCCACATATCTTACTTCTTTGTCATCTACTCATTATTTGTGGTCCTACTAGACTGAACAATTCATGGAATGTAACTCTCACTGTCTTGGCATCCCCAAGGCCCAATACTAGGTCTGTTTACTGAATGAGTGAATGAATGAATGGAATGAATACATGCATGAATGAATTAAATGAATAGATCTTTAGGCTCAATTGACAGCAATACTTAATCCTAAACTCCCCTAAGGCTGGGGCTGCCCAGAGTGGCTCAGGTTTGAGCCACGCCTGAGCCATCAATCACACTGTGCCCATGAGGACATAGACAGCAGGGACAGTGAGAACTAAAGGGTGGATTCCAACATGTACTTTGTTTCTGCTCAGCTTGCCTTCTTACCCCTCTCAAGGCCTACTATGTTGTTGGCCATCAAGAAATATTTGGCTGGAATTCGTAGATTCATTTATTCATTCTTTCAACAAATATCAAGCTAGACACTGTTCCAGGCAATGGGGCACAGCAGTGGAGAAGATGGGCATATTTTCAAGAGAGACAGAAGGAAATATGATTCCTTAGAGAGGTGACATAAGTCACCTATGGCTGTAGAAGTGGGAAGGAGAGAGGAGGAGCATTGGGCAGGGAATAAGGAAGCCCAGATTCATATTTTCGCTACCAGCATGGTAAATTCAGCCGAGTCACTTAGCTTCTCTCTGCCTCGGTGATACATCACTTACACAGGGTGACCATATCTGCCCTACCCACCACAGGGTCAGATACTCATATTGGAGCTCATTATAAAACTGCTACAGGGTGGTGGAAAGATGACAAGACTTGCTGGCAAGACAACCTGGCTCTGACCTTACGCACATCATCCACCTCTTCTTACCTTTATTTCTTCATCTGTAAAATACCAATACACACTTGGTATACATCTCAGTCCTTGTAGTTCTTAAACTAGACCACAGAAGGAGAAAGGCCTTTGTAAACAGCAAAGAGCACCAACAATGTAACTCTCTGCTGTAGGTTTGTAGGTAATCTACTCACACCTCAACTTCAAAACCTGGCTCTTCCTCATCAGGTGGTTCAGTTGGCCCTTCTGATCCTCATCTGTAAAATGGGGATAAAAATCCCTGTCTGGCCCACACCATGGTTGTTGTGAGAATGAAATGAAATGAAATGATAGGTGCGAAAACCTTCGTAAATAGTAACATGCTATGTGAACTATAAGGTGCTCTGTAAATCTGAGGGATGATTATTCTTTTTGTTATCATAAGAGATTATGCTCATCATGTAGAATTGGACTTGAACCCATGTCTTGACTTCCCACCTAGAAAGAGAAAAACAATTGAGATGATCTCTATTTACTCCAAATACGTGTGGAATCACCCTTTATTCTTAAGGCAACCTCATGTGTTATGCAGGAAAAAAAATTTTTTTTCATTATTAGAGAAAAAGATAGGATACTAGGTTGCCACTGTTACAATTACAGTGTGACTTTGGGCAAATTGCTTTCCCTCTCTGAGCCTCATTCTCCTCATATGTCAAATAAAGAGGGTGGAATCTGTTTAAGTTAGGAAGCTATCTTAGTTATCTAGTGCTGCTGTAACAGAAATGCCACAAATGGATGGCTTTAACAAACAGAAATTTATTCTCTCCCAGTCTAGGAGGCTAGAAGTCCGAATTCAGGGTGCCAGCTCCAGGGGAACGCTTTCTCTGTCAGCTCTGGAGGAAGGTCCCTGTCATCAATCTTCCCCCGGTCTAGGAGCTTCTCAGCACAGGGACACCAGGCCCAAAGGACACGCTCTGCTCCCAGCACTGTTTTCTTGGTGGTATGACGTCCCCCTGTCTCTCTGCTAGCTTCTCTTTTAAATCTCAAAAAAGAATGACTCAAAATACTACCTAATCTTGTAGATTGAGTCCTGCCTCATTAACATAACTGCCTCTAATCCTGCTTTATTAACATCATAGAGGTAGGATTTACAACGCATAGGAAAATCATATCAGATGACAAAATGGTTGACAATCACACAATACTGGGAATCATAGTCTAGCCAAGTCAGCACACATTTTTGGGGGACACAATTCAATCCATAACAGAAGCTTTTATCTGCAAGGGAAAAAAAAGGGATAAGCAAGAAGAATATCTATGATCTCACAAAGCAAGCATGCCAGGTGTAGGAGTCCCAGGTTGGGTATTATAGTGTCTCAAAGGTGCCAGGGCCATAAGCCAGCTTCTAAGTGACTCTTTGATGATGAGAAGATGGCTCCCACAGCTCCATACCTCACATCCTCACTCAACAATGCCCAAAGGCAAGAGGAGGTGAGTCTTTGACTTGGGCCTCTTCTTAAGAAAAACTTTCTCAGTTGTGCCCAGGCCATGTCCCCTTGTATTTTATAGTAGGGGGATGGAATCTGGGGGGAGAGGGGAGGCGGAGGGGAAGGGGCGTTGGGGGAGGGCAGGAGAGTGACCACATACCTCTTAGCTAAACAAATCCAAACCAAACTCATTGCCGTCCAGTTGATTCCAACTTATAGCGACCCTATAAGGCAGAGTAGGAGCAGCTGGTGGATTTGAGCTGCCAATCTTCTGGTTAGCAGCCAAGCTCTTAACCACTGTGCCACCAGGGCTCCACGTAAACAAACTAGGGAAAGGAAAAAACAATTCTCATAATGAGCAACAAAATTGGTGTTTCCACAACAAGAAAGAACATGGGAAATGGCTGTTCATTAGGCACCCCTCACTGTCTGACACAGATACTGGGTCTCTAAGGTTCATTCAAGCCTCAAAGTGCAATGAGCTGGGATCAGCCTAAGGTCATACCCAGTCATGGGAGGAACTGCACCCCCCTTTCCCCCAGTCTCCAAGCCCTACCCTGTTCCTACTAGATAGAGCTGGATATGAGGTTGTACTGGGAAGTAAATGAGAATTCCACAGCTAGGGCTCATTCTCTGCCCTGCAGGGCCCCATGCTGCCGGCCTGCACCTCTGGCAGCTCTTGATGGTATTTCTCAAAAATAGCCTAGCCCAGCAGGCCCAGAGCTAATGGCTGCTTACTTTCCTTCCTGTATCTTCTGATAAATAAACAGAAACCAATGAATAAGAATAATTTAAACAAGATAGAAGTCCATTGTTTTTCTCATGTGAGAAGTATAGAGGTAAGCAATCCAGGCACCACTGTCTTTAGGAACCCAAGTTCCTTCTCTCTTCTTGCTCCTCCATCCTTACTTAACACAAGTTTACCCTCAAAGTTATTTCATGGTCCAAGATTGCTTCTGTGACTCTGCCATTGCACCCACATTCTAAACAAAGAGGGAAAAGTAAAAGAAAAAAGGCTATATCTGTCATCTTTCTCCCCTTTAAAGATCTTTCCCCAACATCTCACCCCAAAACTTCTTTTGCCTCATTGGTCACAAGGTCATACCTTGCTGCTAAGGAGGCTGGGAAATGTAGTTTTTAAACTGGGTATTTTGCAGCCCAAGTTCATTTATGTTAGTAAGCAAGAAGAGAATGGATAGTGGGCAGGCAGCTAGGAGTCTCTGCTACAATTCCAGAGCTGGTATTAGAGTCATGAGTCCTGGATAAAAGATCAAAGTATAGGGAGACAGGGAGCATTGTTTTGTTTTGTTTCCAGCTTTCGTCTGGCTACTGTGGGGCCTCAGGCACATCACTTCACCTCCCTGTATCTCCTCAAGTCTAATATGAAGGGTGGAACTAGATCAGCTGTAGTGAAATGAATCTGAAGATAAGATCCATCCTTTCAATCATTCATTCATTTATTCAACCAGCATCTACTGAGGCGCCTTCTGTATGCCAAGTGATGTGCTGGGCGCTGAGGATTCAGAGATGCATAAACACTCTGCTCCTGGGAGTTTGCAGTCAAGTGAAGACAGCCCAGAAAAATATCCATTGCAATACAATACAGATATCTGCATTAAGGATAAGTACAAAGAAATGGGAGGTTGGAGGAGGAGCACCTAACACAGCGGTCCTCCAAGGCGTCATCAGGATACTTAAAAGATGAACTTGAGCTTGTGGGTAAAGGAGGCTGGACATTACAGGAAGGAGAACCAGCAGGTGAATAGATTTGGACACATGAATGAGCATCTCATGTTCCAGAGACATTTACCCACTAACACTTACCCTCAGCTAGAGGCTCTGGTTTCTAGGCTTAGTTTTCTGCCGGTTGGTACTATTTATTCTGTTGTTTGAACTCAGACAGATCCAGGATTAGATCCCAGCTCCATCACCTGCTGTGTGAACTCAGGCAAACTCTCTCAACCATCGGTTGTTGTCGTTGTTGTCAGCTGCCATCGACTCAGCTCCTACTCATGGCAATCTTATATACAACAGAACAAAAATTTGCCCTGTCCTGCACCATCTTCATGACTTTTGGTATGTTTAAGTTCATTGTTGCAGTCATCGTGTCAATTCATTTCATGGAGACTTGCCCTCATTTATGTTGGCCCTCTTTACCATACACGATGTACTTTTCTAGTACTTAGTCTTTCCTGATGACATGTCCAAAGTAAGCGAGCTAAAATCTTGCCCTCCGTGCTTCTAAGGAATACTGTGGTTGTATTTCTTCTAAGACTGATTTGTTTGTTCTTTTGGCAGTCCACACTATATTCGATATTCTTTGCCAACACCACAATTTGAATGCATCAATTCCTCTGTCTTCCTTTTTCACTATCCAACTTTCGCTTTCATATGAGGCATTTGAAAAGACCATGGCTTAGGTCAGCTGCACCTTAGTCATCAAATAAGGGCTCAATGAGACATGTATAAGCATGCCTAACATGGCACCTAACATTCACTGAGCTTGCAGTACTTGTTTCTTCCCTCTGTCCCCTTCCCCGTGGCCGCCAAAAAAAAAAGGTGGCCATGGAGATCCTATGTGTGCTCAACAAGATTTTCAGTAGCTGATTTTTCAGAAGTAGATCACCAGGTCTTTCTTCTGAGGTGCCTCTGGGTGAACTCAAATCTCCAGCCTTTGCAGGGCCAGCCTAAACAATTTCAGGGAACCAGGAAGAGGAGACAGCCACAGACAAATGGCTTAAGGAGGGCCAGAGTGATTTCTTTGTTGATGATGTTTTTAAGTGCTAACTAGAACAGGAAAAAATCAGGTGAGAGAAATATGGTGTCTGCCAAAGAGAAGGCTACATTGTTCAGCCCTGGAAAAGCAGCAGCCAGATTGCTTAAAGCAGGGGAAAGGTCAGCCCTTTGCAAGAGAACAAACCACCACGCTTCACGGCCATGTGACCGCCCTCCTGGAATTCCCATGATTCCTGTGCAGGTTTCCTCCTCTGGAAAATGGGAATGGGAGTCCCTCTTCTGCCAGGGCTGTTTGAGCTGTATGCAAGGGCTTGCCAGGGTTTTGTAGGTTGTAAAATCCAGGCTACCCTGAGGCGGAGGCTTGTTTCTGCTACTTTACCTCTGCCAGGCTGGCCTCCTCCCTCCCCTCTGTGTGTTCAGTGTTGCTGCTGTGCTTTCCTTGAGATTCCCCTTTACCCATATCCCTTCCCTTTTCCTTATACCTCCAAAATCCTCCCCATCCTTGACAACTGCTGCCTCTAGGAAGCCCTCCTGACTCTGCCAGTCTGCATTGGTCTCATGTAATCAAGATGTCTTCAGACTGGACCACACCATGAGACGGTCGTTCTCTTTCTTCTGTTCCTTTCTGCTCTGTTGTGTTCTAGCCTTTCTTAGACAAGGACCATGTGACCTCCTACCTCCCCTGTATCATCACTCTCAGAGGGCCCCCCCTCTGCCCCCAACCTGCCTGTTTCCAAATCTAGCTTCTATTTCAGGCCTCAATTAAGGCCACTTCATCTGTGCACTCTGCTATGATGATTTCAGTTCCCTAAATGCTCTGGCTCACCTTCTGCCATCTTTTTCCATAATTTAGATGTCATCTTCCTTGGTCCCCATCCCATCCTACCCAGATTAGGCACCACCGCTTTGGGTTTCCTTTGTGCCCTGTGCTTCCTCACCACTGCTCTTACTGGTGCTGAAATCACTCAGTCCCCTCTGAACAATGACTGGGTGAACGCGGAGCCTGGTCTCTCCGGCTCTTCACCGTTCTGTCCGTAGCGCCTCGTGTAGTCCTAACCCAGGGTCGGTGCTTGAATGGCTACACTTACCCCACTCTCCACTGATTCTTCCTGTGCTGATCTCATAACAAGTACACAGCAAATGTCATCATGAATCCATTCAGTCCACAAGCATTTATCCAGTGCCTACTATGTGTCAGGTTCTGCCTAGGTCCTAAGGTAGAAGAGTAAACAAGACAATTACCGCAAGAGACAAAAATCAGTGAAGGGGGATGGAGTAATAAATAGAGATAAAACCCACTGCTGTAGGAGCACAGGGAAGGGAGCTAGGGCTTCATCTGAGAGAGTCAGGGAAGGCTTCTCAGACGAGGTGGCAATTGATGGGTCCTTTCAGATAAGGAGAAGTTTTCCAGGTTTAGAAAAGAGGACTGGGCTAGCCAAGGTGGAGGAGGTAGCATGTACAAAGATGGGGAAGGAGGAAAATGGCCACTTCATTAGGGGAAGGATGAGATGCTCAATGTGATGGGGGTATGGAGGCCAAGAGGAGAGTGGAGGTGGTGAGGCTTGAGAAGAAGGCAGCACCCAATGCTGAAGTGTCTTGGATGCCAGGTGAAGCAGTTGAGTCTTGATCCCTGCAGGCAATGGGGGGGCCATGGAGGTGTCTGAGCATGTTAGTTGTGTGTCCTAGTTTAAGTTTAAGAAAGATGACTCTGAGTACATCTCATTTCCTTCCCTCCTTTCTCACAAACTCTCACCCACCTGGCCATGCTACTTCCTGCAGACCAGTGGTCCTCAGTGTGGTCCCTAGACCAGCAGCATCACACCAACTTTTGAGAAATGCAAATTATAAAACCCCCCCACCCCTGATCCACTGAATCAGAAACACCAGGTGTGGGGCTTCTGGAAGCTGTGCTTTAGCAAGTCTTCAGGTGATTCTAATGCACACTCGGGTTTGAGAACCACTGCTCCAGGCAATGCTATCTTCTAAGATGGAAAAGGGCCAAGGAGCCACATGCTTCCTTTAGCTTCAGAGTTCTCCAGAAACACACACCCACGTGAAGGCTGCCGATCAGAGTATACTTAGTCATTCCTTCAACAAATATTATAGTGCACCTACTACGTGGGGACGGGAGGCAGAATGGTTCATCTCCTTGTTAGTTCTTTAAGTTATCTCACAGAGACCGGTTGAGCACATGCTATGTATGTTTCAGGCTTGAACTCAGACAAACCCAGGTTTGAGTCCGAACTCCACCTTTATTGCTAAGATTGGAAATCCAGTGGGGCAAGAACTCCAATGGAGAGGTGAGACAGAGGGCAGAAGGAGCCCTGTCCACAGCTCTGCCTGCAGGAGGGGGCAGGGCTGTGGAATCTCTCCAGGTGTGTATGTCTACGTCCCCCTACAGAAAGGGCTCCCTGCTGTGCAGGGGGGATTGGGTGGGGGCTCTCCGGCAAACACCAATGACACATGTTTCATATTACATGCAAAATTCTTTGTAGGAGCCCCAGTGAAAAATACATGTGGCCAACCGGCCCTTTCTCAGATGGAGGGGCCCCAGCAAAGGGGATTTGGTGGTTGGCTTTATCAAGAGTTAGAAACAAAGTGAAGGTTCTGAGTGTGTTAGGAAAACAAACTGATTGTGTTTGGGTTTTTTATTTTAAGGATCAGGAGATGGCCTGGATATCAATAGATTCCTGAGGAGCCCACCTGGGTCTCAAGACAATGGTGGAAAGTGTACTGTGTTTGGCATCTGTGACCCAGCTCTGTGACTTCCTGACTGTGTGGCCTTAGGGCACTCACCCAACTCACTAAGTTTCCATTCCCTCATCTCTAGCAGGAGGTTCAGCGGTATGCTCGAATCCATTGTTGCAGCCACTGTGTATTTTGAGTAACTTTCAATCTAGGGTGCTCATCTTCCAGCACTATACTGGACAATATTCTGTTGTGATCCATAGAGTTTTCCTTGGTTAATTTTCAGAAGTAGACTGCCAGGCCTTTCTTCCTAGTTTGCCTTAGTCTAGCGTGCCACTAAAACCTGTCTACCATGGGTGACCCTGCTGGTATTTCAAATACTAGTGACATAGCTGCCAGCATCACGGCAACATGCAAGTATGACAAGCCAATAGACAGCAACATTTTGTTCTGTTGTGCACAGAGTTGCCATGAGTAGGAGCCAACTCAACGACAACAACACTATGAGAATAATAATCCTTCACCTCACAGGGCAGGCACTATGAAGGCCACATGAAATGGCATTTGCAAAAGTGCTTTGTAAAACATATTCACACAAAAGACATTCTTCTCATTATTTTATGTAGAAAATTCAGAGAGAAACATCTGAAGAATTATCTGGTAGCCTGATATAGTGGAAGGAATATGGATTTAAAGTCATACAGGGCTGGATATAATTCCCAGCTTCACCACTTACTGGCTGTGTGGCCTCAGGAGAACGACTTCACTTTTCTGAGCCTCAGCTTTCTGGTCAGCACAGTGGGGATGAAAGTACTCCCCACCAGATAGGGTTGCTATAAATGGCCCTGACTCATGGAAGTGCTCACTTCAGGTGAGGTGCCCTCCCCCACCCCTGCAGCCCTCCTGCAGGCCCTCAGGTCCCAGGGCCTCTCCAGAGTCGGCTCGCTCAGCACATCCCCTCACTTGATGTGAGGAGGCCGCCTCCACCGCCTGACACTCCTCTGAAAAGCTATTCTTCATCCTCACAGCTCTGGCAGCCTCCCCTAGCCGCCTGAGATCAAGTTACAGGCCCATTTGTTTTCTCCTCACAAAGCACTGCAGTCTGCGAGGCAACTCCCCTTTCCCCTCCAGCTTGGTGAGCTGGCCAAGAGTTCAGCTCCGCGTAGCACAGACCCAGCACTTCTCATTAAAGCACACAGACCATGTCGCAGCTGGCCCAGTGTTTGTTCCCTTGTACGTGTCTTCATCAATTTCCCAGTTCCCAGCGTCCACTTCCTTTCAGCTAAATTCACTTGAAGGGAGAGGGGAGTTTCTTAAACCCACTCAAACCCGCAGGTGTTGGTGAGGGACCTGATCCAAGGCACGGGGGCAGGGGCTAACATGTGCTGACTGTCTCCCCTGTACCAGGCTCTGTTTGTGCACATCTTTCAGTCTCAACGTGAACATCACTTTTCTGGGGAGGCCTCTTCCCTGCTCCTCCAAAACTAAATGAAGTCCCATATTACATGCTTCCTTAGCAGACTGCGTTTCTTTTTGTAATACTTACAAGTATTTGTTTGATGTCTTCTTCCCTGGTAAGCCTCATGAGGGTCACAGTTAAGTTTGTCTCATTCGCCAATGTTTCTTTATTGTTGTTACGGCCTTCGAGTCAGGCCCCGACTCATGGCGAACCCATGCACAGCAGAAAGAGATGCTGCCTGTTCCTGCATATAGGGTTGCAGATCTGACTGTTGTGATCCATAGTGTTTTCACTGGCTGATTTTTGGAAGTACATTATCAGGTCTTTCTTCCTAGTAAGTCTTAGTCTGGAAGCTTCTCTGAAACCTGTTCGGTATCACACAACACACTAGCCTCCACTGAAAGATAGGTAGTGGCTGCATATGAGGTGCATTGGATAGGAACTGAACCTGGGTCTCCAGTATGAAGTCAAGAATTCTGTCACTGAACCAACAGTTACCTCAATGTTTCTTTAGAACAGACCATACTGCCTGACACATAACTCATTACTGTTGAGTCAATCCCAACTCATAGCAACCCTACAGGACAGAGTAGAACTGCCCCATATGGTTTCCAAGGAACAGCTGATGGATTCAAACTGCTGACCTTTTGGTTAGCAGCCGAGCTCTTAACCACTACGCCACCAGGGCTCCAAATACATTTTAAAAAAAAAAAAAAAAACACCAAACCCATCTCCATGGAGTCAATTCCAACTCATTAGCAACCCTTAGAAAACAGACTAGAACTGCCCCATAGGGTTTCCAAGGAGCAGCTGATGGATTTGAACTGCCCACCTTTTGGTTAGCAGCAGAGCTCTTAATCACTGCACCACCAGGACTCCTCCAAACACACAGTAAATGCTTAATTAATATTTGTTGAATAAATGAATGAAGCTTCATGAAAACGTGGCAATGTTGTGAGATAAATATTATTTCCTGGTTTTTCAGAGAAGGCAACTGAGACTCTGGGAGGTAAAATGTCTTGCCCAAGGTCACACAGACAATAGTGGTTGAGATAAGATTCAAATTCAGGCTTTCACCAGGCCTTGCTGCCTTGGATTTATATCAAGACCAGGCTGAAAACATTAACAAACTCAATTTTTTTTTCTTTTTTTTTATATTTTATTGTACTTCAGGTGAAGGCTTACAGAACAAATAGTGTCTCATGAAACAGTAGTACACATGTTGTTTTATGACATTGGTTAACAACCCCACAACATATTAACCCTCTAACTTCTCAACCTTTTTTTTTTTTTTTGGTGAAGATACACATAGCCAAAGATACACCGTTTCAAAAATTTCTACATGTACAGTTCAGTGACATTGACTATGCTCTTCCAACTGTGCTGTTATTCTCACTTAAGATGAAGACTTACAGAACAAAACAGTTTCTCATTTAACAGTTACTACAAATGTTGCCCTATGACAATGGTTAACAATCTCACAATACATCAACAATATCCTTACTCAACCTTGGGTTCCCTATCACCAGCTTCCTTGTCTCCTTCTGCCTTCTGGCCCTTGGCACTAGACTCCTGTACCTCATTAGTCTCATTTGGTTTTATGCGGCTGTCCACTCCCAGGCTGAACAGTGAACCTCGGAGGTAGCTTCACCATTGAGCTGAAAGGGTGTCTGGGGGCCATACTCTCAAGGTTTCTCCAGTGAATCTGGTCTTTTTTTGTGAGTTAGAATTATGCTCTACATCCTTCTCCAGCTCTGTCCAGA
>NW_004443939.1:1416114-1434824 GCF_000243295.1 Trichechus manatus latirostris
GATGAGACCAGTGGAGTGCCTTAGATGGCCGCTCACAGAATTTTAAGACCCCAGACACTACGCACCAAGGTAGAATGTAGAGCACTGTCAAAGGCAATTTTTTTTAAATAAAGAAACTGAAATGGTTCACCCATCATTTCCTTTTCACCCCCAACACAGCACGGTTTGTACTGAGCAAGAGGATTCTTGGAGCTTTGTGCAACCCACGCAAGGCAGAGGGAAGGAGACAGGGGTGGCCCTTGTCTCTCAGCTGCCAGGGCCTGGATTCATAAAGGAGCCCCTCCCTAGCTGGTCCCCATCAGGGCAGGACATGGATAAAAAGTCTCAGGAGAACAAAGACCACATTTTCCCCTGTGAGCTGAGAAGCCACTGCTCTGGAAACAATGGCCTTGGTGGGCATCAAAGGGAGCTGAGCCCAGACTAAGGACAAAAGCTTTGTCCCAGCTTGATAAGAATGACAACCTGCTCTCCTCTTCCTTTTACAAAGGTCTCCAGAGAGGCCCTTTGGGGCCTACCCCACCTTCCCAGCCTTACCTCCCAACACCTCACCTCTACCCCACACAGCAGGGCTCCGAGCTCAATTGCTCTTCTCTCAGTAAGCCACATCCTATCTCATTCTAGGCCTTTTCTCAAAGCTCTCCTCTGCCCTGGCTGTTTTTTCTTGTTGTTAGATCTCATTGAGTTGATTCTGACTCATAGCGACCCCATGTGACAGAGTAAAACTATCCTGTAGGGTTTTCTTGGCTGTAATCTTTACAGAAGCAGGTCGCCAGGTCTTTCTCCTGTGGAGCCACTGAGTGGGTTCAAACTGCCAACTTTTCAGTTAGCAGCTGAAGGCTTAACAGCTGCGCCACCGGGTTCTTTCCCTGGCTGATGCAAATGGTTAATGTGGTCAGCTTCTAACCAAAAGAATTACTTACATCAAGAATGACTTACTTATATAGCAACCTGTATGATGTTTTCTTTTCCCACATTAAACACCTATAGAATAGATCAATTGACGTCTCCCCATGAGCAGCATTGGAATAGGCAAAAGAGCTTTGGAATTCATTTAAAGGCAAACCTATGCCTTTGAACCCCAGTCCCTTGCTTACTTGCTGTATAATTTCCATCACCTGGTCGCCAGGAGTCAGAATCTACTCCATGGCAGCTAGATGGAGTCCCTGAGTGGTGCAAATGGTTGTCAGCACTGCTAACTGAAAGGCTGGAGGTTTGAATCCAGCCAGAGGCACCTTGGAAAAAAGGCTGGCAATCTACTTGCAAAAATTCAGCCACTGAAAACTCTGTGGAACACAATTCTATCCTGACACAGATACAGTCACCATTAGTCCAAGTCCATTCAACAGCAACTGGTATTTTAACATGCCATTCCCCTCTTTTTCTCTTAAATACACTTATTCAGGCTTCAGCATTATGGATCAAAAGTTGTCTCCTCTCTGAATTTCTCTGTCTTCCCCAACCGCTCAATGCCTGGGCCCAGTGCATCTTGCTCTGTGCTTGCCCGGAATGAAGTCCCTGTCTTGAATTACGGCACTGCTCACATTGAAAGATTACTGCTAGTTCCAATGCCTGCCTCCCCCACGAGACTGTGACCTCATGGAGGCCAAGACAGTCCTTTAGGGACTTCGTAAACACAGTGCCGAGCGCAAGCAAAGACTGCTCCGTTAATGTTTGTTGAATGAATAAAGCAATGAATGATGTAGAGTGAGCTCCCTGGTGGCCTGGAAATTCACTTCAGTGCCATGTCTTTTGAATGAATGAAAATCTGTCTGACCCTCAAACTCTTTCAGTTAACTCATTCAGCTGATATGTTTTTCAACTCTATTTTTTTTTTTTTGTGGTAAATATATTAACATTAAATTGGCCATTTTTTGTCTGTTTTTTGTGGTATAATATATTTAACATTAAACTGGCCATTTTAACTATTTTAAGTGTAAATTCAATGTCGTTAACTACAGTCACAACATTGTGCAACCATCACCACTATTTATTTCCAAAATTTTTTCATCACCCAAACAGAAACTCTAGATTAATTAAGTAATAACTCCCCAGCGCCTCCTACCCACAGACCCTGGTAACCACTGATCTAGTTTCTGTCTTTATGCATTTGCCTATTCCAGATATTTCATATAAGTGGAATCATATGATATTTGTCCGTATTTCACTTAGCATAATGTTTTCAAAGTTCATCTATGTTGTAGAATATATCAGAACTTCATTCTTTTTATGGCTGAATAATATTCCACAGTGTGTAGATGTCATGTTTTGTTTATCCATTCATCTGTTGATGGACATTTGGGTTGTTTCAGCTAATATTTGTAAAGCACCTACTATGTTCAGGGCACTGTGCTAGGTGCTGAGAATGCAATGATGCGCAAAACAGACAAAGTCCCTGCCCTCATGGAGGTACAGTCTACTGGTTGGGGACAGGGAGAAAGACATTAATCAACTGTATAATTAAAAATTTTGATAAATTCTGTGAAGAGAAATCATAGGGCATTACAAAAGCATGTTAATTTGTACACCACTATTTGTTAACCATGTACCAGGCAGAGTTCTAGATTCTTGGGGTGAGGGAGATGTACAAATGAACAACGTGTCCTTTCTGGAGCTAACCTAGCCTAAAACAGGGGACACTAGTCCAGGCTGGAAAGGCTTCCCTGAGGAAGTGATAGCTGAGCAAGATCTGAGGGATTAGCAGGCATTAAGAAGGCAAAGGACAGAGGGTGAGGAGAATACAAGTACATTATGATTGGCAATGGGGTAGTATTGCCTGTAGGAAAATAAAGTAGCTCACTAAAATGACCACAAAGAATAGATAGCAGAGATTGGCAGAATAACCCAGAATGTATGAAGGTCAGATTGAAAGCCCATGGAGACTCTGTTCTTTGCCCACGGTCACCCACATGTCTCTGGCAGATGGAGAGAAACAGAGCCCCAGTGCCCAGGCTCCAAGTCTGCTACCCCACAATGCCCTGCCATCTGTCAGATGGATCAGAAAGACCCTTCTCTAGCCTGAAGATGGGTCCCCTGGGACTAAAGGGCAAACTATCTCCACAAAGTGCCGCTCTGGAGGATGGGCTAAGCCTAGAATTTCCTATAAAATTACTGTCACTTACCATAGCAAAACTAATGCTTTATGGTGTGTTCATTCACAAGCTGCAATGCACTTTCATGTATATAACCTCTAAGAGCAATAGTGGTCAAGCCTTGGGTTTCAGAATCGCTGAATGAGTGAAAAGATCAAAATCCCACTTTTCACTTCTTTGACACCAAACTGTTGATCAATGCAAATCAACTTATTGTTTCTGTTCTCCTCTGTTCCACTTACGTTGTGACACCAGCTGCCAACGCAGCACTTCTTCCTGTGACCCTAGCCACCCAGAGCTAGGTCAGATCTCACAAGTTAAAGGACATGGTTCTACAGACTGCCAACTCTGCCTAAGACCTCAAATGCCACTCACAAGCTTGGGAGTCCCTATGACACCCTCATTTCTAACCTGCTGGCTACAAATTTGGGGTTTTCCCACTACCCCTTCAAGATGCCAACCATAAACTCAGGAGTCCCCAGAGTCCCCTTACTTCTGACCTGCTGGGTACAAATTTAGGGATTCCCTCTACTGCCTGAGGATACCAGCCATAAGCTCAGGGCTCCCCAGCTCCCCTCACTTCTGACCTACTGGCTCCCACTACTCCCTAGGGTTTGATAAGTCACTGGAACGAGTCACAGAACTCACAGAAAGTGTTATACATATGATCACAGTTTTATTACAGCAAAAATGATAAAATTTAGGCCCAGTATAAAGAAAAGACCCATAGGGTGAGATCTGGAAGGGTTCCCAACATGGAGCTTCCATGTCCCATAAAGTGATACACTACTGTCCCACATTCTTTGATGTCTATTACCAACCAAGAAGCCCATGGAGCTTCCATCTCCAGAACTCTCACTGGGGGTCTCATCACATAATTCAAATTCCAGTCCCTCTCCCCTGAGGTCAGTCAATACCAGGAGATGATCAGGAGGTTAATATAGTGAGGTGGGTCTTTCTGGTCTGGCCAGCCCCCACCCAAAACTCACCTCTTTAGTATAACTTGTTAGGTTAGGTGTAGTCTAGAGCCCTCATCAAAGGTACTTATGGTTACTGGTGAAATCCCACGGTTTTAGAAGTTATCTCTCGGGAACCAAGGACAAAGACGAAATTCTTCGGGTAAAATTAATGTAAACCCCACAGCAAGACTGGGTTTAATCTCAGCTGCTTATTAATTGTGAACTTGGGCAAGTTACTTCGCTGCTATGAGCCTCCTCGTTTGTCACAGGAGGATAATGCTCCCTACCCAGCAGAATTATGGTGAGGAAGGAATAATGTGTCTAAAATGTTCTGCTTATTGTCTGGCACACAGCAGACACTGAATAAATGGTAGCTATCATTGGCATTGTTGTTGGGGGAGTGCATGTGGAGAAGATGACCACCAGTTCCCCTGCATGGGCTATAACGGACATATGGGGCTGGTGAGGTGTCCTGGGTTCTAATCCTGCCTTGTGCCTATAGGACCTTGTGCATGACCTCGGTGACTCTGGGTCTTAGCCTTCCGCTTGGTAACAACAAAGCAGATGTACCCCATAATATCTATGTTTCTTTCCTTCTCACATAGTTCCTTAGTGCAAAAAGAGGAAAATGAAGTCTCTGGCACTGGCCACTTCTAAGAGCAGAATAGGAACCAGCTGTACCATGCTCAAGAATTGTCAATTCCTGCTGTTGTTTCCAAACATGGGAGTGGAAGCAACTCCAGAAAACAGTCTCTTACATTTCCCCTCCTACCTTCCCCCTGCTGTCCTCCCTAGCAACTGGAAGACAGCATTTTACCTAGAGGCAAACAGTTATAATATGATCAAGCAGAGAAGATACAACTTAGGGAGACGTGCTGATAAAGCCCAATTGTCCCCCATTCATTCATCTGAAACCTGCCTTCACTGCCTTGCCCTGGGCTGCCCGGGACAGCAAACCCTCCAGGAGCAGGTGACAAAACCAGAAAATCAGCCTTTGAGGTAACTTGCCCATTGTGCTATTTGCTCAGTGGGATGTTAAAGAGGTTGTTGGTTTTATTTATTTATTTATTTTTTTAAAGACTGTATCAGCACATCCTATTTGCAGTGTGGGCCTAGGAGTTCCTAAGACTGGCTTTAGTCTATTGTACTTGCTTCCTCTTTGAACCCAGTCAAATCAAGATAGTGATGCTAAAAGAGATGCGTGAGCAGAGAAAAGATGCTGAAATGGCACTTTGGCACCTCAAAAAAAACAAAACAAATGGATTTTGAGAAGGTGCTAATTGATCTTTAGGCGAGCCAGGCCTCATTTGGGGGAACTCTTTGTGATCCATTCTGAGCCCCGTATTTTGTATTGATTTTCAAAATAACTCATGCTCATTGAAGAAAAATTGAAATATAAAGAAAAAAGGTAAAGAAACAGAAATATATACGTCTACTTCTAAATATCGAGAGAGAGTGAGTTCATAGCCCATCATCCTGAGGGAGTCATTGTTAGTGTTGGGATATATTTCACTCCAGTATTACTTCTTGTGGAATTGAGGTGTCATACTAGAGATAGAGTGTTTTACATTCTTATTTTAGCTTTTTATCACAGGCATTTTTTTAATCTTAAGGAATACTTTCATGCCTGCATAATATTCCATTAAATTGATGTACCATTATTACTTGGAACCCTGGTGGTACAGTGGTTACAGTGCTTAGCTGCTAACAAAAAGTTTGGTGGTTTGAACCCACCAGCCACTCCACAGGAGAAAGATGTGGCAGTCTGCTTCCATAAAATTACAGCCTTGGAAACCCTATGGGGCAGCTCTACTCTGTGCTACAGGGTTGCTATGTGTCAGAATCAACCCGACGGCAACGGGCTTGGTTTTTGGTTTTACTGTGTAATTACTTGCCATTCTCCTTTTGTAGAACATTTAGGCTGGTTATGCTCTATCGTTTATTGTGGATAGCTCTTCTTTTGTTTGTTAGACTCTGTGGCAGATGGAATAGTGGCCTTGTAAAGATGTTCATGTCCTAATCTACAGAAACTGTGACTATGTGATCTTACATGGCAAAAAGGATTTTATAGATGTGATTAAATTAAGGATCTTGAGATGGGGATCTTGAGATGATTACCTGGGTAGGCCCAATGTAATCACAATGGTCTTTATAAAGAAGAGAGAGAGGCAGGAGAGTCAGAAGAAGCTGTGACGATGGAAGCAGAGGTTGGAGTGATGCCTTGCTGGAAGGGGGCCATGAGCCAAGGAATGTGGGTGACTTCTAGCTTCCAGCTAGAAAAGGCAAGGAATGGAATCTCCTCTAGAAAGAAGAGTTCCAGAAGAAACTCAGCCCTGCTAGCACCTTGATTTTAGCTCCATAATGCCTATTTTTGGACTTCTGAACTCTAGAAACGTAAGATAAAAAATTTGAGTTTTTTAATCCACTGAATTTGTGGTAATTTTTTTCAGCAGCAATAGGAATCTAACACAGGCTGTGGTAGGTAATATTACCTTGAACACTCATACACTTTATCTACCTTTTTCTAAGGAAATATCACATGATCATTTCATATTTTCATTTCATGTACTGTTTTCTTAAAACAACCCTGAGAATTAGGAAGTATTGTGATTTGCGTGGAGTAGATGAGGAACTGAGGGCCCCAGAAACCAAGTGATGAAACACAGCTAGTAAATGGCAGAACGTAAAGAGAACCCAGTTCTTCAGACCTCAGTTCTCATGCTCTCTCTACTACTCTATGCTTCGTGTTAAAAGGTGAATGATAGGTGCATAAACCATCTGACAGCCATGTGTCATCAGGAAGAGTTGGAGGAACCAGGAGTTCTACACCTGGAGGAAAGAAGGCTTAGAAGGCAAGGATGTCTTCTAGCATATAGCAGGTCAACAGACCATGTGGTGAAAAAGAAGGCAGGCTTGTCCTATACGGCCCCAGAGAGTGGAACTAAGACCTCTATATGGAAATTAGAGATGATTCCCATTCAATATAAGGAGAAAATGTGATATATACAGGGGGCATGTGGATAAATACGGGGGCGGGGGGTGACATAAGACAGACTTGAGTTGGAATCCTTGCTCCATTACTTATTGGTTGTGTGACCTTGAGCAAGTCACTTGTGCTCTGTGAAACTTATTTCCCACAGATTTAAGCTGTGTAAGGTTGATCTAAAGGCTAGAGGTAATGTGCATTTAGTATAAGGTTTAGTATACGAGAGGGGCTCAGTAAATGGTCACTGTTATTTCTTTAACAATACATTATGGATGTCAACCCTACAATAGGCTGCACTGGATGTTTAGGCAGAGGCGAAATACCCATCTGTCCAATATGTGGTGAAGGCGACCAGAGGTTGAACCAGGTGATCACTAAGTTTCACTGTAAGAAAAACATGAGATAGAATCAGAAAACGTTACACAAGCTCTTGCTCCATCACTTAGTCACGGAGTCATAAAGACAAATGACCTCCCTTTATGGGTCTCAGCTGGAGTCCCTGGGTAGGGCAAAGGGTTAAGCGCTTGACTACCAACCAAAAAGTTGGTGGTTTGAACCCGTCTTAGAAGAAAAGCCTGGCAATCTGCTTCTGAAAGGTCATAGCCATGAAAACTCTGTGGAGCACAGTTTTACTCTGCAACACACTGGATTGCCACGAGTCGGAATCAACTCCACAGCAACTGGGTTTTGGTTTGGGGCCTCAGTTGCCTCATCTGTAAAATGGGGATAATGACAATGCACTCTTCACTGGGCTATAGGGTAGGGGAAAAGAGATTGTGGATGTGCAAGTACCATAAACTATAACTATAAAGCGTTCCACAAATGTCCATTAATTTTATTATTATCATTCCAACTCAACGATGCAATGACTGTCCTGGGGTTATATAGAGGAGAAAAATAAACCGTGCTTCTGATAAAGCTGCTGCCCTCCAGCCTCCATCGCTCTTCACTTTGTTTTACAGCGATGTTTAAAGACAAAGCCAGCCAGCGCACGCCGCAGTTTGGAGGGTCTTAGGATGCTGCCTGCGAACCTGTTTTTCATCTTCCAGGAATGTCTGCGGTATTTACAGAGCAGACAGTGCCTTGTTTCCAGGACGAGGTCAGGGACTGTGAGGACTCTCCTCCAGCTCCCGCACCTCTGGGCGTGGGCACTCACAGATTTTGGACAGCTAACCCTTGGGGCTGGAATGCAGTGAACTCAGCCTGACACATCTTCCATCAATTTCCTTGGGAAAGAAAGGTTCCAGAAAGGCAGCCTGCACTCATGCATTTGGTCTCCAGTGGCGAGTGTCTTTGGGAGTTTTATCTCTTCGTTGATCATAGCTGACAGACTGGTGCCCTTCACTCAAATGCCCATTACATGAGGCCAGACAGTCCTGGTCCACAGTGTTCAGACTCCCATCCATCACGTAGGAAGGGACAAGGATTGCATTCAGGAGGAGGAGTGGCTTGTAGCAGCTTCACCCCATAAATTCTGATTAGGTGCCTGCTTAGCCAACATTACCTTTCCTCCATTGAAGACAGGATTTATATCATTCCCCCTTAGTCTTCTTAAAGCAGTCAAACAGTTAAAAGCTTTGAAGCCAGGTAAATCAGATCATCAATACCAGCTCTGGCATTTATTATGTGACATAAAGCAAGTGTTTCTACGGATTAAATGAGATAATGTATGTTAGGCCCTTAGCCCTCTGCCCAGGACATAGTGAACACTCTGTAAAAATTGGCTATTATTTAGCTGTTAAACTAGCTGCAAGATCTTGGGAAATTCACTTAGTTTTTCTGAGCCTCAGTTTCCTCATCTGTAAAAAATGGAGCAACTGTAAAAAGTGATTTAGTAAAAAGCAAAAGGTTTCACACTCAGAGCAGGCTGGGTTCACATTCTACTTTTGCCACTTAATAGCCATCTGTTCTTGGCATGTTGCTTAATGCTCAGAGTTTCAGTTTCCTTATCTATAAAATAAAAATTGTTGTTGTAATTATTATTGTTAGGTGTCATCGAGTCAGCTCGGACTCATGGCAAGCCCAGGTACAACAGAAAGAAACGTTGCCCCATCCCATGCCATCTTCATGATCGTTGGTATATGTGAGTCCATTGTTGCAGCTATCGCGTAGTGCCTTCCAACCTAGGGGGCTCATCTTCCACCGCCACAACAGACAGTATTATGTTGTGATCCACAAGTTTTCATTGGCTAATTTTCAGAAGGAGATCATCAGGCCTTTCTTCCTAGTCTGTCTTAGTTTAGAAGCTCTGCTGAAATCGGTTCACCATGGATGACCCTGCTGGAATGTGAAATACTGGTGGCATAGCTTCCAGTATCATAGCAACACACACATCATTACAGAAAAACAAACTGACAGACAGATGGTGGAAAATAAAAATAATAATACTTAATTTTCCGGGTTGCTGGGAGAATTAGAGGAAATATCTGTAAAATACCTAGCCGAACCTGGCACTTAGTAGGAACTCAGTAAAGAGCAACTATGCTATTATTCCTGATGGTTGACTGGCAGAGTAATTACTACCTCGATTTTAAAGGGCAGCGTTTAAAATTTGATGTCTGAAACCATTGCCTTCTTCAAAGGGTAAAACACTAGCCAACATCTTACCAAGAGGACACTGAGGTAGAAGCTGTGGATGTAGCTGATGAGCCACAGAAATTAAATCAGAACCAGGCTCAAATTACACAGGCGGGCTACTAAGTGCTTTTGTGAGGGAGATGAACACTCTCCCATCTGTTCTTCCTGGCTGCTTCTGCCCTAATTCAGAAGTTTATTATTCCTTTAGAGCTAAATTCATAGACTAACCAAAATAAAATAGACTCTTTGGCTCCTCAACCCCCAAATTTACTCTGTCATCCATCATTTAAAAGGAGCTTTGATTACATGATGTCCCTGCTCGAAGGCCCTCAATGGATCCCTAATATCTCCCAAATAGAGTTCAAATTCAAAGCATAAATGTAAACTTCTTCCAGAATTTTCCACAACTTATCTTGAGGAGAGTTCAAGCTATAGTGGCGGTAATGATGGGTGGCAGGGAGGACACCACTGGACTAGGAGTCACACATACCTGAGCTCTAGCCTGGCTCATGCCACTTAGCGGCTAAGTTGTGTGGAGCAAACTTCCTGGAAGAAAGGAGTGAATATTCCTCAGGCACTAGCAAGATCAGACATGGTGCTGCTGCTATTATTAGATATCGTTGAATACATTTTGGACTCATAGCAACACCATGTGACAGAGTAAAACTGCCCCATCGGGTTTTCTAGGCTGTAATCTTTATAGGAGCAGATAGCCAAGTCTTTCTCCCATGGAGTAGCTGGGTGTGTTCAAACTGTCAGCGTTTGGGTTAGCAGCTGAGCACTTAACGGTTACACCACTAGGGTTCCCTAGACATAACCAAAAAACCCCGTTGCCATCGACTCGATTCCGACTCATAGTGAACCTATAAGACAGAGGAGAACTGCCCTGCAGGGTTTCCAAGGAGCGCCTGGTAGATTTGAACTGCTGACCTTTTGGTTAGCAACCAAACTCTTAACCACTATGCCACCAGGGTTTCCACCCTAGACATAGTGCTAGTCAATTTCACATGTTATTTCATTTAATGCTCACAACAACCCCCATGAAGTAAAGACTCTTATGTCTCCATTTTGCAGATGTGGAGACAGGGACTCAAGACCAAGCAACACAAGCAGAGTCTCTGAGCTTGTTTGCTTGTATGTAAAGTGGGGATCCTATGAATGTTTCCCCAGCATAAGCATGGGAACACCTAGACATTGTGAGGTACGGGGCTTTTGTCAACATGTACTTGGCTCGAGCGTTGGTAACATTTCTGGCCTCATCATCCTTTTTTTCTGAATCTATAGCTAAACTATAGAAGCCAGTATGGTGCCTGGGGCTAGTCTGGATTCAGTAAAAATCTGCAAAGCATTTTTTGAGTCTGGACTCCTCACCATAAGACAAGGATCAGGCAACCCTATCCAGCCTAGACTAGAACAGGCCTCCCTGTTATACATGAGCAAAGTTCCCCTGCATTTGCCTTATACCCACTAACCCACTGCCTTCGAGTCTATTCCAACTCAGAGCAACCCTATAGGGCAGATGAGAACTGCCCCATACGGTTTCCAAGGCTGTAAATCTTTGCAGAAGCAGACTGCCACATCTTTCTCCCGCGGAGTGGCTGGTGGATTCAAAATACCTACCTTTTTGGTTAGCAGTCAAGTGCTGTAACCACTGCGCCACTAAAGCTCCTTTTAGCTCTTATAATTATTCATACTGGGAACATTTTATCCCTACTGTCAACTCTAGGATTCATGAGGGTAAGGATTAAGTCTAATTTGCTCATCACTATATCCTCAGTGTAGCTAATGCTCAGTAAATATTTATTGAATGAACAAATGGGTGAATGGATGAATGAATAGTTTTTCCTGGCAGCAGTGTGTGGGGGGCATACATTGCAACAGGTAGGAGTAGTTGACACAAGTCAGCTAATGGTACACTGATGAAACCCAGAATCTGCTGGCCAGGGTGTGTTAAGTCAAACAGTAGTAAGGAAACTAAGAAAAAGTTAGTTAGTAGCTCCCAGGAGAGCAAAGGTTTAGCCCTCAAGGACCAGAGCTCAAGCTTCTACTTTGCCCCAATTCACAGTGTGTGACCTTGGCAGCTGCCATCTCCTTCCTAAGTCTTGCCTTGCTCACCTGAGATGTGAGAAGGTGAGATTAGAAGAGTTCACAACATGCTTCCACGTCTGGTATTCACATTTCTCCACTGGCTAATTCCTCTTGCTCCAACTTTCAAGGACATTTTGAAAATAGCTGAAGTTGTCTCCTGAATAATAGAGGCAGCTACTAAGGGTGAGGAGTCCCTGGCGGGTGCAAATGGTTAATGCGCTTGGCTGCTAAGTGAAAGGTTGGCGATTTGAGTCCACCCAGAGGCAGCTTAGAAGAAAGGCCTAGCGATCTACTTTGGAAAAATCAGCCATTGAAAACTGTGGAGCACAGTCCTACTCTGACACACATGGTTGCCATGAGTCGAAATCTACTTGACAGAAACTGGTTACTGAGGGTAAAACACATGTTGGCCAACTCCTACCTCCAAACGGTATAAAAACTTGGATAACTCAAAAGGGAAGAGGGGTCCCATATATTAGGGGTAGTTTTTAGAATGTGGTCAGAAGGGTTTCTCAGTCTCTCTGGGTGTCTTTCTATCTCTGTCTCTGTTACTTTCTCTCTCTCTCCTTCTGTCTTAGGCTGAGTTCTCTAGAGAAGCAAAACCAACACAGCGAATAAATCTATACAGAGAGAGATTTATATAAAGGAAATGGCACACGCGGTTGTAGGGGCTGGAAAGTCCCAAGCTGGTGGGTCAGGCTAGAGGCTTCTCCTGTCTCACGTAGCTGCAGGTGCTGGCAAATCCAAGATCAGAAGGTCAGATAGGAGGCCTCTGGCTCACAGACAGTGGAGGCCGATGAATCCCAAGATCAGCAGGTAAGCTGCTAGCTCAGGTCCCAAGAACTGGAAGTCAGATGAACAGAGCCAGCAGCAGGGTCAGAGCGAGCAAAAGCCAGTGGCCATGCCAGAAAGTCCACTTATGCAGGCCACACCCCAAGGAAACTCCCTTTCAACTGATTAGCTGCTCATAACAGATCGCATCATGGAGATGATCACGTTGTATCAGATCTCACTGTGGAGGTGATTACATCGTTAAAAAGTTGCCAAACTACAGCATAACTGCCAAACCACTGAGGGTCATGGCATAGCCAGGTTGACACACAGCTTTAACCATCAGACCCTCTTACACACATACACACAAATCAAGCTAATCCTGCTACTTGTTTGGACAAAAAAAACCAAGAAGGTTGGGAGAGAGAATTGCCATTTACTAACATACCATCCCTTTCTCTCCAGCTTGTTATTTGTTCAGTCCAGTTCAACTGAGCGCCAAGCATCACCTCATCACAATCACCTGGAATGATGATTAAAAGGCATTTAAAATGCAGATTTCCAGGCCCTCCAAAGATCTTCTAAGTCAGATATTTTTGCCTACCCTTTGCAGGCTCACTAAGTTTGGAGTCTCACTGTGGGAATGCTTTAGTACAGTTTGGGGACTATTCTAAGGTGCCAGGCACTTTATTAGCTTGAAACATATGAAATTGCCAATATTCTACTGTTTTTGACTTTCAATAATGGCAATTGTATATGGTTTGGCCTAACCCATTGGCTCATTCGATTTAAACCTCACTACAAGCTTCCAGGCAGGCATAGTTATTCTTATTTTACAGTACAGAACAGGAGGCTCAGAGGGGGTAAGCAACTTGCTGAAGGACACACAGTTAGCAAAAGGAAGAGGCAGAATTTGAATGTAGGTCTGTCTGCCTCTACAGCCCAGGTTCGGCCCTCTGTGCCTGAACAGCTGCTGCAGTACTTTAGGACACCTGAAAACATTAGACAGATGTGTGTGTTCTGCCACAGTGGCCTGGGTTTGGCGCCATTCCAGGCTCAAAACAGAGCCTTGCGTTTGTCACTTGAGGCATGGGCTGCATGTGCAAGTTTTCAGAAAGCTTTGCTTCTTGTCAAAAACTAAACTGATGTTTTTCCTGGAATGGCTTTTGGAAGAGAGCATGATCGCTGATTAAATATGAAGTGGTTTGAAACCCAAGTGTCTCTCTGAATAGTGTAATGTTTACTCCTCACTAGGAAGGCGTGCCAAGGGGCTGTCTCATCGGGGTTATTTACGTGTCCAGGTCTCCAACACCACCTTTGGAAAATGTTGCAATGGCCCTCTTTGGGTTCGACACACCCCAAGGAATCCATGTCCTGAAGTGGCTTGAGGGCTGGGCGGGAGTGTCCTGTCCCCAGTGCCGCCAGCTCTGTTGACTAAAACCCTGTGCCTGCCTTAGAGATGGCACACCGTGCCCTGCTCAGAGGGGGCCAGAGACCAACAAACATTCCCCACCATGCTAGTGGAAGGGGTCCCTGAGGAGGGTGGAATGAAGAAGTGAAGGAAGAGAGGAGAGCAAGCTTTGTCTGTTAAATCTATCAACTCTTCTTGTCACCTTTTTATAAATGAGAAAACTGAGGTCCAAAAAGTTAATAATTTTCCCGAGTTCACATAGGATTTGAACCCACATCTGTCTGATTCCAAAGTCCCTGTTTAATCCAGAAAGGAAGGGAGGTAGGAAGAAAAAGGGAATTTATTTTACGCTAGCACTATTCTAGGTGCCCTCCCCTAGATTATTTTATTCCTTCTACCAATCTTGTCTACCTCTCATCTGTCAATTTGTTGTACTGTGGTGGCTTGTGTGTTGTAGTGATGCTGGAAGCTTTGCCACCGTTATTTCAAATATCAGCAGGGTCATCCATGGTAGAGTTTTCAGCAGAGCTTCCAGACGAAGACAGACTAAGAAGAAGGACCTGGTGATCTGCTTAAAAAAAAATTGGCCAGTGAAAAACTTATGAATAGCAGCAGAACATTGTCTGATAAAGTGCCAGAAAATGAGCCCCTCAGGTTGGAAGGCACTCAAAATACGACTGGAGAAGAGCTTCCTTCTCAAAATAAAGTTGACTTTAATGACGTGGATGGAATAAAGCTTTTGGGACCTTCATTTGCTGATGTGGAACAACTCAAAATAAGAAGAAACAGCTGCAAGCAGCCACTAATAATTGGAACATGGAATGTATGAAGCATGAATCCAGGAAAATTGGAAGTTGTCAAAAATGAGATGGAAAGCTTGAAGATAGACATCCTAGGCATTAATGAGCTGAAATGGACTGGTATTGGTCATTTTAAATCTGGCAATCATATGGTCTACTATGCTGGGAATAACAAATTAAAGAGGAATGACATCACATTAATCGTCAAAAAGAACATTTCAAGATCTATCCTGAAGTACAACGCTGTCAGTGATAAGATAATATTCATACATCTACAAAAAAGACCATTATTCAAATTTATGCACCAACCACTATTGCCAAAGATGAAGAAATTGAAGATTTTTACTAACTTTTGCAGTTTGAAATTGATTAAACATGCAATCAAGATGCATTGATAATTACTGGTGATTGGAGTGCAAAAGTTGGAAATGAAGAAGGATCTGTAATTGGAAAATATGGATTTGGTGATAGAAATGACACTAGAGAGCGAATTATAGAATTTTGCAAGACCAATGACTTATTCATTGCAAATACCTTTTTTTCAACAACATAAACGGCAACTATACACATGGCTCTTGTGGGATATAATACACAGACACCAAATCAACTACATCTGTGGAAAAAGACGATGGAGAAGCTCAATATCATCAGTCAGAACAAGGCCAGGGGCCAACCGTGGAACAGACCATCAATTGCTCATATGCAAGCTCAAGTTGAAGCTGAAGAAAATTAAAAAAAGTCCACAAAAGCCAAAGTACAACCTTGAGTATATTCCACCTGAATTTAGAGACCAACTCAAGAATAGATTTAACACATTGAACACTTAAAGACTGAAGATCAGATGAGTTGTGGGACGACATCGAGGACATCATTTATAAAGAAGGTCAACGGTCATTTAAAAGACAGGAAAGAAAGAAAATATCAAAGTGGATTTCAGAAGAGAGTCTGATACTTGCTCTTGAATGTCGACTAGCTAAAGCAAATGGAAGAAATGATGAAGTAAAAGAGCTAAACAGATTTACAAGGGCAGCTCCAAAAGACAAAGTAAAGTATTATAATGAGATGTGCAAAGACCTGGAGTTAGAAAATCAAAAGGGAAGAACACACTCAGAATTTCTGAAGCTGAAAGAACTGAAGAAAAAATTCAAGCCTTAAGTTGCAATATCGAAGGATTCTACAGGCAAAATATTGAACAGCCCAGGAAGCCTCAGAAGAAGACAGAAGGAATACACAGAGTCACCGTACCAAAAAGAATTGGTCAACATTCAACCATTTCAGGAAGTAGCATATGATCAAGAACCACTGGTACTGAAGGAAGAGGTCCAAGCTGCACTGAACGCATTGGCAAAACAACAAGGCTCCAGGAATTGACAGAATATTAATTGAGATGTTTCAACAAACGAATGCAATGCTGGAAGTGCTCACTCGTCTAAGCCAAGAAATTTGGAAGACAGGTATCTGGCCAACTGACTGAGAGAGATCCATATTTGGCTCATTCCAAAGAAAGGTGATCCAACAGAACGCAGAAATTATCAAACAATATCATTAATATGACACACAAGTAAAATTTTTCTGAAGATCATTCAAAAGCAGTTGCAGCAGTACATCGACAGGAAACTGCTAGAAACTCAAGCTGGATTCAGAAGAGGACATGGAACAAGGAATATCATTGCTGATGTTGGATGTATCCTGGCTGAAAGCAGAGAATACCAGAATGATATTTACCCATGTTTTATTGCCTATGCAAAGGCATTCAACTGTGTGGATCATAACAAATTATGGATAACATTGTGAAGAATGGAAATTCCAGAACACTTAATTGTGCTCATGAGGAACCTGTACACAGACCAAGAGGCAGTTGTTTGAACAGAACAAGGGGATACTGCGTGGCTTAAAATCAGGAAAGGTGTGCCTCAGCATTGTATCCTTTCATCATACTTATTTAGTCTGTATGCTGAGTAAATAATACAAGAAACTGGACTATATGAAGAAGACTGTGGCATCAGGATTGGAGGAAGATCCATTAACTACCTGCAATATGCAGATGACACAACCTTAATTTCTGAAAGTGAAGAGGACTTAAAGCACTCACTGATGAAGATCGAAGACGACAGCCTTCTGTATGGATCACACCTCAACATAAAACAAATCCTCACAACTGGGTCAATAAGCAACATCATGATAAATGGAGAAAAGACTGAAGTTGTGAAGGATTTCATTTTACTCGGATCCACAATCAAAATGCATGGAAGCAGCAATCAAGAAATCAAACGACCTACTGCATTGGGCAAATCTGCTGCAAAAGACCTCTTTAAAGTGTTAAAAGGTGAAAATGTCACTTTGAGGACTAAGGTGCACCTGACCCAAGCTACGGTATTTTCAATCGCCTCATAAGCATGTGAAAGCTGGACAATGAATAAGGAAGACTGAAGAAGAGTTGATGCCTTTGAATTATAGTGTCGGCAAAGAATATTGAATATATCATGGACTGTCAGAAGTATAAACAAGTCTGTCCTGGAAGAAGTACAGCCAGAGTGCTCCTTAGCAGCAAGGATGGCCATACTTCATCTCACATACTTTGGACATGTTATCAGGAGGGATAAGTCCCTAGAGAAGGACATCATGCTTGGTAAAGTAGAGGGTCAGTAAAAAAGAGGAAGACCTTCAGCAACCGGCTCAAACAAAGACAACAACTGTGAGGATGGTGCAGGACTGTGGGCAGTGTTTTTCATTCTGTTGTACACAGGGTTGCTATGAGCTGAAACCATCTAGACGACACCTAACAACAACCAATCTTGTGAAGCAGGCATCATTGTGCCCATTTCACAGGTAAGAAAATTGAGGTCCAGGGTATTGGAGTGTCTGCCCAAGGTCATGCAGGTAATAAATAGTAGAACCAGGCTACAACTGAGGCTGGTTTGCATCTCCTCCTCCTTCACTGCCCCTTTAACAATGAGTCTGAAAGTGTGGTATCTTCTTAACCCTGCCACTAACTGGTGTGTGATTTGGGGCAAATCACTTGCCTCTCTGGACTGCAGTTTGCCCTTCTGTGTCATGAAAATTCCAGACAAATTGTCCTCTCAAGCATCTCCCAGGTTTAAAAATATGAGATAACCGGGACCAGTCAGAACAGTCTCTACGTGATGGAGAGACCACGTAGCTCCTGAGTGGATTATAAATAAATATTGGTTAAGTTGCTGGTCCTTGTAGAGGGAAAACTTCTCAAAAGACACCAAATGAGTTTAAGTCAGTTACTAGGGAGAATGGAAGGGCAACTGGGAAGTGGGAGCATGGGGAGAGGCAAGAAGCTTCCAGAAATCCTTGGAAAGTCCCTGAAGGAAAAGGTGTGGGCAATTTCGGGCTGGCATGAAGTGACTCGGAGCTTGCTTAGAAGCGAAGTGATATTTTCTGTTCACTTGCCTGTAGCAAATGTGCTTCCAGATTATCACCTCCAATTTCTTCATTTCTTTACCCTTTTCCATGAAACTCACATTTGCATTGTCAGGGCTTCATGAACCCTTTCAAACGTTCAGTCCTGGAACCACCATTTATAATAGAGATTATACCAGACTAAAGGCTTGAGAAGGAGCCCTAGTGGCTCAAATGGTTAAGCACTCAGCTGCTAACCGAAAGGTTGATAGTTTGAGCCCACCCAGAGGCTCTGCAGGAGAAAGACCTAGTGATCTGCTTGCTTAAAGATTACAGCCTAGAAAACCCTATGGGGCAGTTCTACTCTGTCACATGGGGTTGCTATGAGTTGAATCAACTTGACAGCAACTAACAATAGCAAAGCCCAGAAAGGAGTCCCTGGGTGGTGAAAATGGTTAACACACTCAGCTGCTAACCAAAAGGTTGGAGGTTCAAGTCCAGCCGGAGATGCATCGGAAGAAAGACCTGGTAATCTACTTCTGAAAAACCAATCACTGGAAACCCTATGGAGCACACTTTTACTCTGACACACATGCAGTCAACGTGAGTCGGAACTGACTCAACGGTAACTGGTGTATATATATATATACGTATGTGTGT
>NW_004443939.1:1434924-1468958 GCF_000243295.1 Trichechus manatus latirostris
ATATATATAAAGCCCAGAAAAGAAAGGAACTAACTAATTTGTTACAGTCCTACTAAATGCCAGGCACCTATTCAATAATAAAACTAACAAGCCCTGTAGTATAATTTTTAGATAATAATATGAAAAAATGACAAAAGTAGAATAAGGACGATCAGAAAAGTATAAGAGTAACCAGCACTTATTGAGGTCTTTCTTTGTGCCAATGTGCCAGCCCCTTTGCGTGCATCATGATAATCCTTACCCACCCACACTCACTGCTGTCAAGTCGATTCCAACTCATAGCAACTCTATAGAACCCTATAGGACAGAGTAGAATTGTCCCATAGGGGTTCCATATGGAAGGCGACCGCCACATCTTTCTCCTGCAGAGCAGCTGGTGAGTTCTAACCACTTACCTTCTGGTTAGCAGCCGAGTGCTTTAATCACTGTGCCACCAGGGATCCTCCATGATAATCCTTACAACCACTCAATTAACTATTAACTATTATTGTGCCCATTTCATCTACATGGTCCCTGAGGCTCAGAGAGGTCAATTAACATACAAAATCACACAGCAGGTAGCTAGTAGCTTGGGAATATGAACCCAGGTCTGTTTGACCTGGAAGTCTTGTCTCCTCTCCGTTAACCACGAGGCCTCCTTGAAGAACCCGTTTGCTTCTGTCCTGTCGCTTATTAACTGTGTCACCTCGGCCAAAACATCTCACCTCTCTGAACCTCAGGTTCCTTATCTGAGTTGTTGTGGGGACCAGAGAAGAATACAATAGATCCATTCACTTGTTTAGCCAGTCATTCCACAAGCACCTGTGGGGCTGCTTTGGTGTATCAGGCACAGAGCTAGGTTCCGGGGTTTGAGAACCAAATGAGAACCTCTGCTGATAAAGGCCAATAGACAGAGATGGAATGAGTCGAAATGCAACAAGCAGAGTGTTATCAGAAAACTGTTTGCACATCCTGAAGCACTGGGTAAATACACAGGGCTATTAGGAACCTCATGTAAATTATTAACATTGCTATTCACGGAAACTGAGTCTCATTTCCTGGGTCTCTCCTCTACATCCCACATTCCTCAGACTGAGGCCTGGCCCTGCAGGACCTGTTCTTGTAGCTGGCTTCAGAACTTGCAACACATTGGACTTTTTTTAACCCTCCTGGAGCTTGTAGCTGGAAAATCCCAAAGGTGACTCAGACACATTCAGGGAAAGTGACCAAAGCTGCGGCCTGAGACCCCTGGGTTCTACAAACTCTACAACGCCCCCATCCCAGAGCAGGAACGGACTAGAGCTGAAACACACAGACTTTCTCATTCCAGGGAGCAGCTATGGAAGAGGCTGCCCAGGACATGGCCGAGTTAGGGGTCTCAACATCCACGCTCCCCTTGCAGTTGAGCCCTGTGTTGGGTATGGGTCCCTGGGCAAGAGCCTCGGTGTCCTCATCTGTAAAGTGGGGTTAGAATCTCTACCCTCTTTCCTCCCAAGGCTGCTATAAAAACCAAATGGGAAAGTACAGTATTATGTAGTGATATACCAATAAGATAAAATTAATTCATCCTCTATTTATTGAGCACATGCTATGTTTCATAAAATGACCATTACAGCTGACACTCTGTTGCTGTTGTGTGCCATCAAGTCAATTCCAACTTATAGTGACCTAACATTTACTGGGTACTTATTCCAAAAGATCAGCAGTTCAAATCCACCAGCCGCTTCTTGGAAACCCTATGGGGCAGCTCTATTCTGTCCTATAGGGTCACTATGAGTCAGAATCGCCTTGACAGCAATGAGTGTTTTCTTTTTTTTTTTTTTTTTTTTTTATTGTACTTCAGATGAAGGTTTACAGAACAAACTAGCTTCTCATTAAACAATTAGTACACATATTGTTTTATGACATTGGTTAATAACCCCAGACATGTCAACACTCTCCCTTCTCGACCTTGGGTTCCCTATTACCAGCTTTCCTGTCCCCTCCTGCCTTCTAGTCCTTACCCCAGGGCTAGTGGGCCTGTTTAGTCTCTTTTTGTTTTATGGGCCTGTCTAATCTTTTGATGAAGCGTGAACCTCAGGAGTGACTTCATTACTGAGCTAAAAGTGTGTCCGGGGGCCATACTCTCAGGGTTTCTCCAGTCTCTGTCAGGCCAGTAAGTCTGGTCTTCTTTTGTGAGTTACAATTTTGTTCTACATTTTTCTCCAGCTCTGTCCAGGACCCTCTATTGTAATCCCTGTCAGAGCAGTGAGTGGTGGTAGCTGGGCACCGTCTAGTTGTGCTGGACTCAGTCTGGTGGAGGCCGTGGTAGCTATGGTCCATTAGTCCTTTGGACTAATGTTCCCCTTGTGTCTTTGGTTTTCTTCATTCTCCCTTGCTCCCAAAGGGGTGAGACCAGCGGAGTATCTTAGGTGACCGCTCACAGGCTTTTAAGACCCCAGACGCTACTCACCAAAGTAGAATGTAGAACATTTTCTTAATAAACTATGTTAACGACAGCAATGAGTCTATACTAGGCACTATTCTAAGTGTTTTAAATATATTAACTAATTTAATCCTCTCAACTACCCTATAGATAGATATTTTCTGTGTCCTCATTTTACAGATTGGGTAACTGTCGTATAGAGGCTAAGAAACTTGCTTACGGCTACACAGACACAGCTGGTAAGGGACAGAGCTGGATAGGAGCCCCGGAAGTCTAGCTCCAGAGTCTACGCTCTTAACCTCTCTACTATACTGCCTCACTCTCCCAGGACAAGACATGGTCCCTGCCCTCAGGGGGTTTACATTCTGGTAGGAAAGATAGATAAATAAGCAGACAGTTACAGTATAATAGAATCCGTACTGTGATGGGGGAAATCAAAGCAGACCATTGGAGCACAGAAGAAGTTAGGAGTTCCAGCCTGGGGCATCAAGGAAAACTTCCTGGAGGAAGTGGGTACAGAGTTGCAAAGTAATGCGAGCAGAAGCCTCAGATGTGGGAAAGATCCAGGGGAGAAAGAGCCTGGTACATGTGAGTGATGGAGAGAAGTCATAACATAGAGTGCAAGGAGAGAGCCAGGCAGGGGGCAGATCATGCCAGGCCTGTAGGCTGCACCAGTCAGGGCCCCAGCAGGAAAGACGGCATACTCATCTGAGTGATATCAAGCTCCTTTAATAAACTTCACATGAAGTGTGGGCAGGAGTAGGAAAAGTAATCATGGATACTACAGTGTTCTTGGGCTGGTAACCATTACCACCCTTAAGGCTGAAAGGATGAGAGGAGGGAGCAGTATAAAAAAGACTGCCTGGTGGGAGCTGTGGTCTTCGGTAGTGGGGTGCAGCCATCCATGGTGTTATGGATTGAATTGTGCCCCCCCAAAATGTGTGTCAACTTGGCTAGGCCATGATTCCCAGTATTGTATGATGGTCCACCATTTTGTCATCTGATGTGATTTTCTTACGTGTTGTAAATCCTACCTCTGTGATGTCAATGAGGCAGGATGAGAGGCAGTTATGTTAATGAGGCAAGACCCAATCTACAAGATTAGGTTGTGTCTTGAGTTAACCTCTTTTGAGATATGAAAGAGAGAAGCAGCAGAGAGACAGGGGGAACTCATATCACCAAGAAAGTAGTGCCAGGTGCAGAGCGTGTCCTTTAGACCCACAGTTCCTGAACTCAGAGGCTCCTCTACTGGGGAAGATTGATGACAAGGACCTTTCCCCAGAGCCAACAGAGAGAGAAAGCCTTCCGCTGGAACCGGCACCCTGAATTCGGATTCTAGCCTCCTAGACTGTGAGAGAATAAATTTATCTTTGTTAAAGCCATCCACTTGTGGTACTTCTGTTACAGCAGCACTAGATAGTTAAGACACATGGTAACCCAGCAAAAGGGAAACCAGTGGCTGTCAAGTCGACTCTGACTCATGACAATCCCATGTGTGTCACAGTAGAACTGTGCTCCATAGCGTTTTCAGTGGCTGATTTTTCAGACATAGATCACCAGGCCTTTCTTCTGAGGCATCTCCGGTTGCACTTGAACTGCCAGCCTTTTCATCAGCAACCAAGCACAATTAAGCATTTGCACCACCCAGGACCTCCAGCAAGACGGAAGTGGAAAGTAAATGCTCTGGCCTCACTCCTTCTTTTCCACCCATGTCTTCTTGCTGGAGCTTCATTGGCTGGACCCAACTGGAAATGCAGATGTAAGTGATCCCACCAATGCAGTCAGTATGTGTCTGCCTCTCGGGGCACAGAGCGGGGTGGAGAAAGGAGGAGGGTGGACTTAAAGGGACATTCAGATGATATCAATGTTTGCGGGGTTGTGCTTTATCCTAAGGACAGAAGGGAGCCATTGTAGTGATACTATCAAATCTCCAGCTTAGAAGGACCACTCTGCTCACCAGCTCTGCTCACCATGTGGAGGAGAATGTAAGTGTGTCAGACTAGAGGCGGGGAGACCAGTTAGGAGGCTGCGGCAGGTGTCCAGAAATGGGGGACAGTGGGAGGGGCTGAACCATGGCAGTGGTGTTTAGGATAAAGAGACTGAGGATATTATGTATGGCCTTCCCAAACCTCAAGAAACTGCAACTTTCCTCTTCCTCCTCCCTTACTTCCACTGTGACAGCCCCCTACACATGCATGCACACACACTCACACACACCACGCACTGATGACGACAATAACAACCGCAGCCATCCGTGTGCTCTTGGGTTTGCCCAGCGCTGTCTTCTGATTCCGAGTAACACTTGTTGAGTGTCCTCAGTGTGGCTGACACTGTGCCAAGTGTTCTCACTCTGTTTCGTCACCCAGGCTCTGATGGATCTGTGCTCTGAGGGCTATGTTCTCATTGTGCAGATGAGCAACGTGAAGCTCAGATCAATCCAAAGACTTGTCCAAGGCTCCCACAATAAGTGGGTGACGTAGCCAGGACTTGAACCCAAGTCAGCCTGGCCCAGTCTGACCTGGGGCTCATGGTACTCTGAGTCTACATAGCATAGACCACTTCCTCTTTCCCTCCTTGCTTTTTCCTCCCCACTTCCCTGCCATGAGACCACCAAGTCTTACACTTTGACCCTACAAGGAGTTCCCTTGGCAAGAGGCATCCTCCACTGTGGGGTCCTTAGCAGAGAGAGCTGGGCATAAAGTCATCTTCCCACGGCCATAGGAACGCCTTGCAGGTCTGCAATCCCAACAGCAGAAGGTCTGCTTCTCCCCACCCTCCTAAAAGTGAAGGTGTTGCCTGTTATGGAATGGGTGAGGCCTCATAATATGTTGTCACAATATAAGAGCGATGATGGTTTATACATGTAAGACATTTATTTGATAACTAGGTACTAATCTAAGTGCTTTACATATAATCTGTACAAAACCTTACGTGGTGGGTACTATTAATATTCCCACTTTGCAGATGAGAAAATTGAGGCACAGAGGGTTTAAATAAATTACCTAAGGACACAACAGGTCCCTAGGTGACACAAGCAGTTTGCACTTAGCTGGTAACTCAAAAGGTTGGCATTTCAAACCCACTCAGCAGCACCACAGAAGAAAAGACTTGGCAATACGCTTCTGTGAAGATTACATTCAAGAAAACCCTATGGAGCAGTTCTACTCTGTAACACATCGGGTCACCATGAGTCAGAATTGACTTGATGGCACAGAACAACAACAACAAGGACGCAAATCCAGCGGGTGGCAGAGCTAGGATCAGAACTCGGTCGGGGTGGCTTCCCGTAACCTTCTCATATGCTGTTTTTCTTCTCACCTGGAAGGCCCCCAAAGTACATCCAATACTATCCCTCATTTTGAAAATAAGGCCCAGGGAAAGGCCATGTCTTGCCCAAATCAGTGACAGAGCCTGGACCAGAACCCCTGACTCCTAGTCCAGTGCTCATCCCACCTCCCCACATGGCTCCTCCTCAAACCCTCCTCCTGACACTCTGCATGCTCCCTCTTGGAACTCCAAGAAACACATGCTGAGTTTCTCACTAACAGCTTGGTTATGCTGGGGTGAGCTCTCCTCTCCAGGAAGCTGGTTTACGCGACATGAATGTCTCTTGCTAATGACCTATATTCCTCACATCCAAACTGGAGCTTGGCCATGTACTCCAAGCAACTCCTTGCAGGAGTCGAGAAGCTTTTGACTAAGGGCTAACCAAAGCCAAATATTTCCAGAGGCAGGAAATTCCCTATGGTCCCATTCCTCAGCTCCTCCTCGGCCCACAACAAGATGACTCTGAAGCCAACTGAAAATATTTTCTTTCCTTCCCAAAACCCTCAGGACGACACCTGGGTAGCCTGGGATTCCTTTCATCTCCTAACCACTCCCACCCAATACTCACATAAATGAAAAATTTTAGGATGGGAAAAGTCCTTATACAAACCTCTTATTCAACCAGTGGGGAAACTGAGGCCCTGCGAGGAGACAGAGTGGTGCTCCAAGTCACACAGTCGAGCCAGCCAGGCCAAAGGCAGGCTGAAAACCCAGACCGGTCCATTCTGAATCCTAGGTTCTGTCCATGACACCTTGCAGGGGCCTCCCAGAGCAAATACTTATTAACAGTGATTGTACTGTTCTTAAAATCCTGAACAGTTGTAGGTGTTGTTTCAAAAACATATTTGGAGAAATAAAGAAAGATCATTGAGGGAATAACTTGTCCTCTACTTCTCTTACTTAATCTGTTTACCTCAGGATTCCTGGACCAATTATCAAGCCTATCCCCTCCCTTTCCCTTGGGGGCTTGATGGAGGTAAATTTAGGACATACCAATGAGTTTAATGAACTAATGCTTGCGAAATGCTTCAGTTTACACAGTGTTTTCATGTTAAATTTACAACAGTCCTGAGACATAAACACATGCCTGTTTCAAGAAAAGAAGTGTGGCCTGGCTGTGTAGCTAGTAGATATTGGAGTCAGGTAAACCTAGGGCTAAATCCAGACCCCAACACACACTAGCTGTGTAAGCGTGTTGTTGTTATTACATGCTGTCAAGTAAATTCTGACTCATGATGACCCTAAGTACAACAGAACAAAACACTTCCCAGTCCTGCACCACCTTTACAATCGTTGTTATGCTTGAGTCCATTGTTGCAGCCACTGTGTCAATCCATCATGTTGAGGGTCTTCTTCTTTTTTGCTGACCCTCTACTTTACCAGGCATGATGTCCTTCTCCGGGAACTGGTCCTTCCTGATAACATATCCAAAGTATGTGAGATGAAGTACGGCCATCCCTGCTTCCAGTGAGCATTCTGGCTGAACTTCTTCCAAGGCAGATTTGTTCATTCTTCTGGCAGTCCATGGTATATTTGATGTTCTTCACCAACACCATAATTCAAAGGCATCAGTTCTTCTTCAGTCTTCTTTATTCATTATCCAGCTTTCCCATGCATATAAGGCAATTGCAAATACCATGGTTTGGGTCAGGCACACCTTAGTCCTTAAAGTGACATCTTCGCTTTTTAACACTTTAAAGAGAACTTTTGCAGCAGATTTGCCCAAAGCAATGTGTTGTTTGATTTCTTGACTGCTGCTTCCATGCAAAATGATTGTGGATCCAAGTAAAATGAAATCCTTTACAACTTCAATATTTTCTCCATTTATCATGATGTTGCGTATTGGTCCAGTTGTGAGGATTTTTGTTTTCTTTATGTTGAGGTGCAACACATACTGAAGGCTGTAGTCTTTTACCTCTATTACTAAGTGCTTCAAGTCCTCTTCACTTTCAGCAAGCAAGGTTGTGTCATCTGCTTATCATAGGTTGTTAATGAGTCTTCCTCCAATCCTGATGCCTCATTCTTCTTCCTATAGTCCAGCTTCTCAGATTATTTGCTCATCATACAGATTGAATAAGTATGGTGAAAGGGTACAACCCTGACGCACACCAGGCAGTATCCCCTTGTTCTGTCTGAACAACTTTCTCTTGGTCTAAGTACAGGTTCCTCACGAGCACAATCAAGTGTTCTGGAATTTCCATTGTTCACAATGTTATCTGTAATTTGTAATGATTCACACAGTCAAATGCCTTTGCATAGTCCATAAAACATAGGTAAACATCTTCCTGGTATTCTGTACTTTCAGCCATGATCCATCTGACAGCAGCAATGATATCCCCTGTTCCACGTTGTGATGGTTAAGATTGTGTGTCAGCTTGGCTGGGCCATGATTCTCAGTGTTTTAATGTTATCACTCCCATGATTGAATATACTGTGAGTAGCCAGTCAGACGAAAGGGAGTCTCTTTGGGGGTGTGGCCCGCATCTGTATATAAGCAGACGTTCTGGCTTTTTGCTCTCTCTGGATCCTGCGGCTGCTTCCTGTCGTCTCATCTCCCGTTCTTGGGACTTGAGCTGTCAGCTTATCTGCCAAACCTGGGATTCGTCGATCTTCACGGCCTGTGAGTGGGAGCCCTGCTCTCCGACCTTCCGATCTTGGGCTTGCCAGCTTCTGCAGATGTGTGACTTGGGAGAGGCCTCTACCCTGATCCACGGACTTGGGACATTCTAGCCTCTACAATCATGTGAGCTGTTTCCTTGATATAATCTCTCTCTATATATATATTTATACACTTTACTGGTTTTGCTTCTCTAGAGAACCCAGCCTAAGACACACGTCGTCTTCTGAATCCAGCTTGAATTTCTGGCAGTTCCCTGTCAATGTACTGCTGCAACCGCTTTTGAATGATCTTCAGCAAAATTTTACTCATGTGTGATGTTAATGATATTGTTCGATAATTTCTGCATTCTGTTGGATCACCTTTCTTTGGAAAGCGTACAAACATGAATCTCTTCCAGTCAGTTGGCCAGGTATCTCCCTTCCAAATTTCTTGGCATAGATGAATGAGCACTTTCAGCTGCATCCGTTTGTTGAAACATCTCAGTTGGCATTCCATCAATTCCTGGAGGCTTGTTTTTCTCCAATGCCTTTAGTGCAGCTCAGGCTTCTTTCTTCAGTACCAATGGTTCTTGATCGTGATCATATGCTACCTCCTGAAACAACTGAATGTCGACCAATTCTTTTTGGTATAGTGACTCTGTGTATTTCTTTCACCTTGTTTTGATGCTTCCTGTGTTGTTTAATATTTTCCCTATAGAATCCTTCAATATTGCAACTCGAGGCTTAAATTTTTTTCTTCAGTTCTTTTAGCTTAAGAAATGCCAAGTGTGTTCCTCCCTTTTAATTTTCTATCTCCAGGTCTTTGCACATTTCATTATAATACTTTACTTTGTCTTCTTAAGCCACCCTTTGAAATCTTCTGTTCAGCTCTTTTACTTCATCATTTCTTTCTTTCGCTTTAGCTACTCTACGTTCAAGAGCAACTTTCAAGTCTCTTCTGACATCCATTTTAGTCTTTTCTTTCTTTCCTGTCTTTTTAATGATGTCTTGCTTTCTTCATTTATGATGTCCTTGATGTCATTCCACAACTCGTCTTTGGTCATTAGTGTTCAATGCATAAAATCTATTCTTGAGATGGTCTCTAAATTCAGGTGGGATATACTCAACGTCGTACTTTGGCTCTCATGGACTTGTTCTAATTTTCTTCAGCTTCAACTTGAACTTGCATATGAGCAATTGATCGTCTGTTCTGCAGTTGGCCCCTGGCCTTGTTCTGACTGATGATACTGACTGACTGATGATACTGAGCTTTTCCATCGTCTCTTTCCACAAATGCAGTCGATTTGATTCCTGTGTATTCCATCTGGTGGGTTCCACACGTATAGTCCTCGGTTATGTTGTTGAAAAAAGGTATTTGCAATGAAGAAGTCATTGGTCTTGCAAAATTCTATCAATGCATCGTGGTTGCATGTTTGATCAATTTCAGACTGCAGAAGTTGGTAAAATTTTTCAATTTTTTCATCTTTGGCCTTAGTGGTTGGTGCATAAATTTGAATAATAGTCATATTAACTGGTCTTCCTTTGTAGCTGCATGGATATTATCCTATCACTGACAGCGTTGCCCGTCAGGATAGATCTTGAAATGTTCTTTTTGACAATGAATGCAACGCCATTCCTCTTCAATTTGTCATTCCTGGCATAGTAGACTATAGGATTGTCTGATTCAAAATAGGCAATACCAGTCCATTTCAGCTCATTAATGCCTAGGATATCGAGGTTTATGCGTTCCATTTCAGTTTTGACGACTTCCAATTTTCCTAGATTCATACTTTGTACATTCCACGTTTTGATTATTAATGGGTGTTTGCAGCTATTTCTTCTCATTTTGAGTCGTGCCACATCAGCAGCTGAAGTTCCCAAAAGCTTTACTCCATCCACGTCATTAAGGTGGACTCTACTTTGAGGAAGCAGCTCTTCTCCAGTCGTATTTTGAGTGCCTTCTAACCTGAGGGGCTCATCTTCTGGCACTATATCAGACAGTGTTCTCCTGCTATTCATAAGGTTTTCACTGGCCAATTATTTCAGAAGTAGACGGCCAGGTCCTTCTTCCTAATCTGTCTTAGTCTGGAAGCTCTGCTGAAACCTGTCCACCAAGGGTGACCCAGGTAGTATTTGAAATACTAGTGGCAAATCTTCCAGCATCACAGCAACACCCAACCCATTACAGTATGACAAACTGACAGACACGTGGTGGTGTGTAAGCTTAGGCAATTATTAACCTTCCCTAGACCTCTCTTACACTCATTTATAAAATGGGTATCATACCCACCTGTTTGTTGGGAAGACTGAGTAAGGCAAGGAGCCCAGCACATTATGTTGTTGTTGTTAGTTACCATCCTGTCGTCTCCAACTAATGACGACCTAATATATAACAGAATGAAACATTGCCCAGTTTTGTGCCATCTTCATCACTGTTGATATGTTTGAGTCCGTAGTTGTGGCTATTGTGTCAATCTATCTCATTAAGAGGTTCGTCTCATTTTTGTTAACCCTGTACTTTACCAAACATGATGTCTTTTTCTAGACATTCATCTTTCTTGATGATGTGTCCAAAGTAAGTGAGTTGAAGTCTCACCATCCTCACTTTTAAAAAATATTCTAAGGAACAGTCTGGTTGTATTTCTTCTAAGACTGATTCATTTGTTCTTTTGACAGTTCACAGTATGTTTTAACTGCCCAATACGCATGTGAAATTTGAATCATGAAGTGCTTTAACCACTGCACCAGCACATAATAAGACCCAGTAAATGTTAGCAATAGTTACCTTTGTACTATCCTCTGCTGGGGACCACATTACAAAAAGGGTTGTTAACTCCTGGGGTTTCTTATTCCAATACAAACAGAAAATATAAATGGGTATCAGAAGGATTTTGATAGATTCCAGACGATAAATCCAAACTGGGAGTCTAAAGGAAAGTAAACACGTTCACAATTGGCACTTCAGGTTAATCTAATCAGAGCCAATACAGGTCTTGTATGGGAACCATTGTAAAGATGCACTATTCTTTTCTGCTGTAAGTGAACTCAGAGAATGTAGGCCATGCAGTGCTGTCTGCCATCTTGCCACTATGTGGAAACTGAGACTGAAGCCAGCATGGAATAAATGAGACCTGAGAAAGGAAAAAATATGACATTGTTTGAGGTTTACCTCCACCTTTAGTAAATTCTACTCCTGGATAGTGAGAATATAGGTGTCTCTTATGCTATTCTTTATACCTCCCATGAGTGAAGTCTCACAATATTTTTTTTTAATTCTAAAAGAAGTATTGCTTGAAACAAGTTTTCTAAAGACAATTTGGCAATATGTATCAATTTTTTAAATGCACAAATCTTTCAGCCCTAAAATTTCTCTTCTTAGCCTAACAAAATAATAAAATATGCAAAAAGATTTATGTTCCAGACATTATAATTTCAAAAAATTGGAAAGACCCTATGAGTTTTATCAACAAGGAACTGAGTAAATTATGGTAAACTGTTACAATGGAATATTATGAATAGTATATGTTCATTAAAAAGAATATGATAGATTTTTTTTTGCACTGATCAGGGAATATAGAGTTAAGTGTGTGCGTGTGTTGGGGGTAGTTGTGTATCATTTATAAATTGCATCAGCTACCAGTAGAAGAGCAGATCACAGTGGTTTAAAATCATAAGGAATTACTTTCCAATGTTAAACAAGGTCTGAGGAAGGCAGCTGGGCTGGTATTGCTGGTCAATTAAGTTATCAGTGACTTAGACAACTTTCTTGCTGATCTCCAATGTGTAGTATCCTTCTCAGGGTCCCCTCATGGCTTAAGACGACTGCTGGAACTCCAGCCTTCACATCTGCTTTGCAGAACAGAGAAGAGAAGCAGCGAGAAGGATAAAAAGACACACCTCTCATCTGAGTCAGCATCTCTTGAACAACCTTCCTGGCACTCCACAACATGACTACTTACATGCCATCAGACGGAACTCAGTCACAAGGCCATAACTAACTGAAGGGGAGAGTGAGGAAGGTAGTCCAGGTGGCAATGTGATCAGCTAAAAATCAAGATTGCACTAAGTGTGTGCATGCGTGTGTGTGTAGAATATATACATTTACATGACTATAGAATAAAGTCTGGAAGCGTATACATATAACCTAAAATGGTTATATCTGGGAAGCCAAATTAGAGGGTATCATTTCACTGTTGGAGCCCTGGTGGTACAGTGGTTAAGAGCTTGGCTGCTAACCAAGAGGCTGGCAGTTTGAATCCATCAGCAGTTCCTTGGAAACCCTATGGGGCAGTTCTACTCTGTCCTATAGGGTCTCTAAGAGTTGGAATCGACTCGACAGTAACAGGTATATTTCACTTTCTATTTTATAGCATATTGAATTAATAAAATTATTTTCAACCTACTTGTATTACTTTTAGAATTAGAAAAAAATAAAGATAATCTCGATTTTGAAGAAAAAAGAGATAATGATGTTCAAGTCCTACAATGTAAACTTCAGCGTGTACTATGCAATTATCCCCCATACTTTACATCATGGCTTTAAGTATTTGTAGAATGATAAAGTCATTAAAAACTCTTAGACCATTCAGAGTGTGGCAGTCATTGAATAACGAAAAGGCCAAACACAGTGGTCACGAAAATCTTTTCTAATCTAAAAACATCAGTCTACCGACAATACTTTTTTTTTTAAATTTTATTGTTGTACTTTAAGTGAAAGTCTACAATTCAAGTTAGTCTCTCATACAAAAATTTATACATATATTGTTATGTGACGCTAATTGCTCTCTCTATACTGTGATAGCACATTCCTCCTTTCCACCCCTGATTTCCCATGTCCATTCAACTATACCGGAACACTCTTATCATGATTCACCGATGACTTCCTTTTACAGACATTGCATCTCCCCATGTAAATTCATGCAAGGAACATTAATTGAGTGCCTGCAATGGGCCAGGCAATTTTTAGGTCCCTTGAATGATTGCTCTCATTTTATCTTTAACAATAAAAACCCCAAACCAGTTGCCGTCCAGTTGATTCCAACTCATGGTGACCCCATGTCAGGCATGTATTATCATCCCATTTTATAGATGAGGGTGCTCAGAGAAACTAAGGCTCAGAGAGATTAAACAAATCACTTGACCAAATGCAGCTCAATACTAGATCCATCCAACTTCAAAGCTCATCCTTTCTCTACTCCACTGCGGGAGGTCTTCAAGCTGACTGGCCCCAACCCCTCATCTGGAGGCCAGAGGATAAGAAATAAAAAATAATCCTCGCCGGAGTTCCCATGTCTTGTACCTTCTTAGGAGCCTCTGAGTCTGAGGGTCTCTAAAATTAGGTCAATCGCTTCCTTCCTCACCTCAAGCCAGTTTTAAATATAGGCTCTCCTGTCCATCTTCCTTACTCTGCGATGTTTCCTCTGCACTTCATGGACCATTGAACCCCAGCAGTATTTTTCCTCTTGCCCTCTTAACTTCCGTTGGGAGTCTGATGTGTTACTCATTTTGGAGTCAGTGTCTTGTGAACTTCTTAATGGTCCTCCTTACCTGTCAGCTCTGACGCAAGTCAGGAAAAGCCTCCCAGTGTTTTAGTCAGCCCTCAGAGACAGGTCTCTGGGATGTCCTGCAGCCCCCACGAGGTGACCTCGGTTGAATTTCCTGGAGGCAGTGGGTGTGGTCTACAGTGCTTGGGCTTTGGAACCATATAAACTTGGGTTTGAATCTTGGCTGTTTTATTTTTCTGACTGTCAGTTTCCTTGTTTCTAAAATGCAGGTGATGATACATCTTTTCCGGACCAAATGGGAGGGTTAATTGAGATAATATAAGTATTACGTTGCCTGGTATCTGGGAATTGTTTAGTAACTTTTGTTATTTAACATCCTTCCATTTATCTTGATTGAAAATGCCCCAAACTCTTACCTTACTGCTAAAGAATATTAACATCAATCACAATTATGCTTGCAGCTAGATAGTTAAAAGCAGACTCTAAGAGTTTGAATCTCTTAGTACTTGTGATCTTGGGCATTTACTTAACCCTCTGAATCTCTATTTCCACAACTGCAAAATGAATTTTATGATTATACCTATCTTACAGGGTTAAATCCTTAGAATAATGCCTCACCCATTGTAAGCATGCAATTGTATGAGCTATTACTATTGTTGCTGCCATTTACTGAGCTCTTGCTAAATGTCAGGCTCTATGTTAAACTCTATCACGTAACCTCTACTTTACACTATAACATAGGTCGTATTATCCCAACCTTTGAGCTAGAGAAACTGGGATTCACAGTGGGGAGGATGACTTGCCCTGGGTCTTACAGCTAGTAAGTGTCAGAGGCTGGATTCATGCCAGGCAGTCAACATCAGGGCCCCTTTTAGATTATCTCCACTGTTATCTCCCTCTGACTTCCAGCTCGTTCTCCAAGTAGTCCCCTTGGTTCCTGCGCAACTTCCTATCCCGATATCTCAGGGACATTTCCACATTAATCTTGGTTTCCTTTGCTATTTATGTTGTGCTACCTTGCCCATGCTTTATAACAGGAATTGATTAATCAGAAATTGTGTCTCAGAGGTTATGACCCTAAATAAAACTTTCCGGAACCCCCACCAACCCTTCCCTGATCCCAGGCCATGAATGATGGTTATTTATCAGAGGGCAGAAGGTAGCCTATTGTCGGGGTGTAAAGGAAAGATGACTAGGTTAGACTCATACAAGATGTGGGCCTCCTGGACCCACTGAGTAAGCTGATGCACATGTGGCCCTCAGTAAACAGGATGGTGCCAGCCTAAATTTCCAACAAGTCAGCCCTGCTGTACTGTGAATTGAGTCTTCTAGGAGTGAGGGTGCATCACCACAGAGATAGCCATGCATCTACCTAATAACAAGTAAAAATTAAGATCTTATCAGCTGCCATTGATTGTTTCCCATATGCTAAGGAGGTGCTACATATACTCCTATAGCGTCAGCATTACCACTCCCTGCATTGCTCCTTATGCTCTAAGAATCCCAGACAACCTGGAGTTCCCTCTGAGCACCATGCTACTTTTTGCTTCTAGGCCTTTGTCCATTCATTCTTCCACTCAAAAAATACATTTTAATGATCTTCTATGTGTCAGATACTAAGTGATGGAGATACTGCACTGAATACCCTACCAACAGGGAAAACAGATTATAACTAAGGAAACAGGAAAATATTTAACATGATTTCAGGTAACGATAACTGATATAAAGCACACTGATGCAGGGTAAAGGGATAGAGAGTGACTGGGGTGGTCAGAGGAAATGTCTGTGAGAAGGTGAGGCTTGGAGCAGAGGTGTGAAAGAAGTAAGGGAGCAAGCCAGGTGAAGTTATGGAAAAAGAACATTCCATGTTGGCCCCTTTGTGTAAAAAATGGTCCATCTCTCCTGTGATCCTCCCACCTCCAACAGCTGACCAATTCATCTTTCAAGTCTCGGCTCAGGTGTTACCTTCTCCAGAGAGCCTTCACTGACCCCCAGGCTAGTCTAAAATGCTGCTCTCCTCTGGGCTCCCAAATACCTCAGATACAAGTATTTTCCCAAATTTCTAGATTTTCTTATGATTTTTTGGTTAGTTTTGTGTCTCTGTGCCTAGATCGTACTTTCATAGAGGACAGCACAATATCTTATTCATTTCTGTACTGCCAGCACTCAGCACCCAAAGTGGTAAAGAATAGGTGTTCAATACAAGTTTGTTGAATTGATGTGTGGATGGATGGATGGATGGATGGATGGATGGATGGATGGATGGGTGGGTGGGTGGGTGGATGGATGGATGGACAGCCAGCAGATGGAAGAAGAGGTAGATGGAGTTATGTTATTTAGTCTCCACTACAACCTTATGATATAGTATTATCCTTATGGCACAGATGAGGAAATCTGGGTCCTACTGAGGACTGATCCTAAACCCATTGCTGTTGAGTTGATTCTGACTCCTAGAGACCCTATAGGACAGGGTAGAACTGCCTTATAGAGTTTCCAAGGAGCACCTGGTGGATTCGAACTGCTGACCTGTTGGTTAGCAGCCGTAGCTCTTAACCACTACGCCACCAGGGTTTCCTAGGTGACCATATTCTAGGCCTCTGGGCACAGTTCAACTGGCCTGAATTGGTGAAATACCTGGCTGGGCAAAGTCATCTTTAAGGGCTCAGATTCTTTGAAATTTGAAAGGTTACAAACACTCAGACCTTTCCATTTGATCCTCACAACAGCCCTGGGAAGTACAGAAATAGGATAACCAGTAACCAGTTGCCGTTGAGTCAATTCCAACTCATGGTGACCCCATATATGTCAGAGTAGAACTGTGCTCCATAAGTTTTTTTTTGTTTTAATTTTATTTATTTTGTTGTTGTTGAGAAGATACACAGCAAAACCTAAACCAATTCAACAGTTTCTCCATGTACAATTCAGTGACACTGATTACATTCTTCAAGTTGTGCAACCATTCTCACCCTCCTTTTCTGAGTTGTTCTCTCTCCGCTGACATATACTCACTGCCTCCTAAGGTTCCTATCTAATCTTTCAAGTTATTGCTGTCAATATGATCCCAGATAGATAGTTCTTAAAAGAGCATAATGCTCAAGGCAGACATTTTTTACTAGTTAAGCTAAACTATTGTTTGGTTTTAAGAAGACTTCAGGGAATTTTTTTTTTTGGTGTAAGGTTTAAAGATTATCTCAGGGCAATAGTTTTGGGGTTCATCCAGCCTCCATGGCTCCAGAAAGTCTGGAATCCATGAGAATTTGAAATTCTGTTCTGCATTTCCCCCTTATGATCAGCATTCTTCTGTAGAATCTTTGTGCTCCGTAGGGTTTTCAAGGGTTGATTTTTCAGAAGTAGATCATGCCACTTCTGCCTTTCTTCTGAGGTACCTCTGGCTGGACTCGAATCTCCAACCTTTTGGTTAGCAGCCAAGCATGTTAACCATTTGCACCACCCAGGGACTCCCATAAATGGGATAATGTCCTTATTTTTCAGAGAGGAAAATATAGGTTCAGGGAAGTTAATTCAATTGCTCAGGGTCTCACATCTGCTAAGTAGAGCAAGGACTCCTGGCCCGTAGCTTTTTCTGTCACATGGTGCTGATGCCCCATCTAGCTGACCTTTAGAACCATATCTTAGATACTCTGAACTGGAGACAACCTTAGACTTCATCTAGTCCATCCTGTTACAGACAAGAAAATGGAAGCTCAGAGTTGGTGACTATATGCTCACAACCCTCACTCCCAGGCCAGCCCCATTTCACTTGCCCCAAAGAAATACCAGAGGTGCCACTTCTGCCCAAAAGCAACAGGAAACACCTGCCCTTTAAAACAAAATAAACGAAAAGAAAAACACTATCTAGACATAGCCCTAAAATCCATTTTTCACTGAGAACTGTACTTTCTCTTCAAAACCCCTTTCCCTTTAAGACCATAAGCTTTTCTGGAGGACTGAGTTGGAGGAGGACAGAATGATGATAAATCCACTAACCGCAGCAGCCCCTTCCACCAGCCCTCTAATGAGAAACACGTGAAGGGGGAATGAAGGCTGGGATGGGCAGAGTTCAAGAAGCTCCTCCTCTCTCTGGCAGAGATGGGGGTTTGCTATGTATCTCAAACAGTCCAGCATTTCTATCTCAAAGTGGCAGGAAGCTGAAGTCCTGCCTTGGCCAGCCGACTGAGGGTCAACGAAGGTAACACAGGCCTTCTCTCCATCTGACGTTCACTGTGACTTAAAGCCTGCCTGTCCACAGTGCATAACAATCCCCTATTCTGTCCTGGGCCTCTGCCCAATTACTCATGTGCTATGGATTCAACCAGGAGCTGCAGTCCGCTCAGGCGAAAAAGTCATCCATGTTTACAAAGCCTTTTGGGGTACAATGTCTCAAAACAGGTCTATAATTGAGTCTCTTCATCATCCTGCTAACCCTGTTTCCACTCCTGGGCCCTCAATAAACAACACCAATTATTTACCCATCACTTAAAATAGAAAAAAACTCAGTATCTTCATTCTACCACCATTGTCATTGTCAGTTGCCATCAAGTTGGCTCCGACTCACGGCAACTCATAATGACCTTATGTAAAACAGAAAAAAACAGAATCAAACGTTGCCTGGTCTTGTGCCATCTTCATTGTTGTGGCTATGGTGTCAATCCGTCTCACTGAGGTTTTCCCTCATTTTTGCTGACCTTCTCTTTACCAAACATGATGTCCTTTTCTAGCAATTGGTCTTTCCTGATGACATGTCCAAAGTAAGCAAGCCGAAGTCTCACCATCCTCGTTTCTAAGGAGCATTCTGGTAGTATTTCATCTAAGACTCATTTGTTCATTCTCTGGCAGTCCACAGTATATCAAATATTCTTCGCCAACAGCACAATTTGAATGCATCAATTCTTTTTCTGCCTCCTACTCAGATGATGAGCAAACGCCACTGACTACTTCAGAAATGTCTTTCCCATTATCACCTCCTCTCCATTCCTGGAGTGCCTGCCCTAGGTCAGGCCTCATCGCCACTCTCTTGGCATTCTTATTGCACAGCCCCTGCCTCTTCCTGCCAATCCACCTAGCTGCTGGCATAATCTTCTTACACAATGAACCTGGCTAGGTCTGTCTCTTGCTCCAAATATTGGATCCCTATATCCCTTGACACATCAAAGCTCTCCATCAGGGAACATGAAGCTCTCCATAATCCAACTTCATCTCCCCATCTTCTCATCTTCTCATCGTCTATCACTTTTGCCTTTCCTGTCTATCAGCTCTTAACTGCTGGTAGTTAAAACCACATCATGCCATTTATCACCTCCATGCATTTCCTCATATCTCCTTCCATCACCACCTCCCATATCCCCCATTACCCTGTCTAACTCCTACTCATCCTTTGAGGCTCAGTGCAGGTATCACCTCTTCCAGGAAGCCTTGCTAGACCTCCCTCACCCCATTCGCACCCCAGCTGGGGTAAATGCCTTCTCCATGTTCCCACAGCCCTCTATTGCTCTTTTGTTCACATAGCATGACGGCCATCTGTTTTCAGGTCTTTCTTCCTCATTTGGCTATGAGTGCCTCAAGGGCCAGGATGCTATTTTATTCATTTCTGTATCACCAGCTCCTAGCCAAAGTCCTGGCAAAAAGTAAGACCTGAATGAATGCCAAATGAATGAATGAATGAATGGATTGCTGATGGACTTAAAGTGACTTTTGAGGGAAAGTGAAGAGTCTAGGATAATTCCAAGTTTGAGGACAAAATGAGTGGCAGAATATTGATGCTTTTCACAAGCACAGGAAATACAGAATGAGATGCAGGTTTAGGGGGCAGATGGCTGCCTCTATCACATAGAGATGTCCACTAGGCATACATGCATCTATGTATGTATCTGGAGTTCAGGAAAAGTTTTTAAATAGAGATATTGGTTGGAGAATCACAGGAATACATGATGCCAAAGTCACTGCAATGGGAAGATTCCCCAGAGAGGAAGCGAGAGCGGGACAAAATAGTGGAGGGAACCCTGACAAATACTGCATTTAGGGGGTGGGCAGAGAAAGACAAGCCCATGCAAAAGACAGAGGGGGAGTGTCCAGAGAGGTAGGAGCTGTTCCATCCAAGTGTGGCATCACCCAAATCTAAGGAGTAAGGCCTTTTGAGAAGGGAGTGATGGGTGCTTCCATATGCAGCAGGCAGGGTCACACTTCTTAACCTATGGCGGAGGCCCTTTACAATCTAGCCTCTGCCGATACTTCCCACCTCATCTTCGCTCATCCCCTCACTCCTTAGGTTCCAGCCTGTCTGCAGGGCTTAATGTTCCCTGAATATGCCATGTTTTTTGATTCTCCCATACCTTTGCTCAGTCATTCCTCTACCTGTAAATTCCACACCCACCCACCCCAAAATCATCATCATTAATCAAATGTCATCTTGAGTTGAGCATTTCCTTCTACAAAGTCTTTCTAACCTGCCCTACCCAGCGAAATTAGTTGACCACCCCGTCCTCTGGGCCTTGACTGTTCTGTGAACTTGGCTCTTACACATCACCTGTAATGCTCTAATATATTTTTGTTCCCTTACCTATCTTCTCCACAAGATTGACTTCTCTGAAGGCATAGGTTATGTTATTTATCTTAATACCAAGACCAGGGACAGGGCCTGGCATAAAGTCAGAAGCCTATATATTTTATTGAATGAGAATGAATGAATGAATGATTTTGCATATCAACATTATTCCAAGAACAAATGAATAGAAGTACAAACATTAAAATCTAGTTACTTGAAGGTTCTCCTATGCTGGGTTTTAGTTAACTGAAGCTCCCCTGGAAATGCCTGAGTTAATATTCTCCAGGTTGTATGAAGTGAGTTTCATTCTGGCCTGTATGAACTTGTGAAGGTAGTTGCAAATGAACTAATCTGGGTGGGAGGGTACAGTTTTGTGAGGTTGTATAGAAACATCCGTTTGTGTGGAGGCTGCCAAACTGCCCCCCCTGCACCAAGGGTGTCTCATAAATATTAAATAATCTTAATGACCATGCTCAAGGGGGTGTCAGTGGTCATAAAAGTCAGCTTTTATGAACGCTTTCCTGCATCTCCGGGTGGGTGGTTAGAAATTAAGCAGACCTGATGGCCAGAGGTCTCCATACAGGCTGCATCTGAGAGGCCTATAAGCTTGGGTGGCAGTAAAGGGCTCCAATCACAAGCTGAGACGCCCAACCATTGATTGATTGTGGAAGGCCACCCACACTGTGACTTCTGGAATCCATTGGTGAGTCATGGGCCAAAGGATTATGTCTTCAATATGGGCCATGGGGCCTGATACAGAGGCATTTCCTGCTTACAGCTTAGGGGAGCTGTCCATAATGAGGGTGATGACCTGTAGGTCCAAGACATAACCAGATGAGAGAAAAACCCTTATCTCATTTACACCTCATGGAATGTGGCTTTCCTAGGCCTTTTCTGTTTGATTCTGTATCTGCCAGAAAGCCTCAGTTTACATTCATTCCATCACTTATCCATTGTATTCACTCATTCCATGAAAATTAACTGAGCACCTAGGCTAGACGTTATAACTGCAGAAATAGATAAGACATGGTCCCCACCCTTATTAGGTCAACTACGGAGAGACAGTCATGTAAGAAACCAATTCCCATGTAATGTGTTAAATACATACAGACATAGAAGCAAGTATAAAGGGAAGAAAGGGGACCAGAGAGGTGACATTTGTACTGGTTTTTGAAGGATCCATAAAATTCCACCAGACAGGTATAAGGCAAGAAGAGAAGGTGCCAGGTTTCCAGGGGGGAGAATTCATTTTACCAAATTAGAAACATAAATAAGATAAAACATAAAACCAAACTAGTTGCCATTGAGTAGATTCTGACTCATGGCTACGCCATGTGCTTCAGAATAGAACCGTGCTCCATGGGGTTTTCAATGGATGTGACCTTTCAGAAGCAGGTCACCAGGAATTTCTTCCCTTTTGTTTAGTTGCTGAGCACTTAACCATTTGCATCACCCAGGAACTCCATATAGAATCGAACCACCAACCTTTTTGTTGGCAGCCCAGTGTTTTAACCACTGAGCCGCCAGGGCTCCTATATAGAATGGAAGGGGTACTGAAATGAGGATCGGGAGTAGGACCTCCACCCTGCACAACTCCAGGGGGCACCACTCACATCACAGTCTACAGAATTATGCAGTGAATAACCTGGGTGGCCATATGCAGTGGCCCTAGGCAGGAGACTTGGGTTTGATTATTGGCTCTGCCATTAACTAGCTGTAAAAACTTGGATGTTATACACTTCACATTTCTCAGTCTCTTCAACTGTAGAAGAAAGAAGCTGGACTGGATGGTTTCCAAACATCCTCTCATCTCTGGAGTCCTCTGTGAGTCTATGAGTACAGACTGAGATGAAATGACTTAAGAGTGAAAACTTGTCATTTCGGGTCTGAGTTAGGCATTGTCCTTGGGAACGAGAACCTAATCTTCCCCTGATCCTTGATTTCTGTACATTTTTACACAAGCTGGTTGACTCATAGAATATTAGCACTAAAAGGGAAATTAGAGATCATTGAAAACAAGTGGTGTATTTCTGAGAAGGAGAAGCTGAGGGCGGCAGAGTCAGTAAATGATTCACCCTAAGGGTTACAACAAGTTGGGTCACAACTAGGACTCAGGTCAGGATGGAAGTATTCTTTGACCCAGGCCAAGTAGTTTCCAAATTTGACCTTGACTCCCTCCAAGACATTGTAACCTCTCTGGCCCCAGTTTCAGGCTTATAAAAAGAGGAAGTAGGAAGCAAGACCAGCCTCCTATTAACAAGCATAATGTTGCTAATGAAGCCTGCCAGTAGATCTTCTCCCATGCCTCCTGGCCACCCTATTCCCACTCTGCAGGCTCCCAAACAGCAGAGAATGATGTTGATCATATTCACAGATCTATGATAGCTGCGTGCCTCCACCTGATATTTCTTTGAAATATGAGAATTTCAAGCCCTTTTCCTCTTAAGTAAATTATTCATGGACATATTAAAGTCACTTTAGACATCTGGTCAAAATACTCCAAGCACCATTCACACAGGCACCCAAACAAAGAAATCCACATGTAATTCTAGCTCTCTCTCTCTCATTCCAGTCCAAAAACATGTCCCTCCTCCATCCCCACTGACCTACTTCAGAGCCACATCCTTCCTCACCTGGGATATTGCTTTAGTCATCTAAATAGTCTCTCCGCCTTCCTTCCCTCCCACCCATCTTCCTCCATGCCGCCACAATTCCAACCCATGGCGACCCAATATGTTTCAGAGTAGAACGGTACTCCATAGAGCTTTCAATGGCTGATTTTTTTCAGAAGTAGATCACCAGGTCTTTCTTCTGAGGCACCTCTGGGTGAGTCTGAACCACCAACCTTTCAGTTAGTAGTTGAGTGGCTTAACTATTTGTGCCACCCAGGGACACCTCAATACTCCACAAGAGTGCACTATCGTTACTTATGGTTCCACAGTATATTGTGCTCTCTCAGCTCTCCATACCTTTGCACAGGTTGTTTCCTCTGCCCGGAATGCTTCCCCCATCCTCAAATTCATCCGCCTCCTACAGCCCCACATTATAGCCCTTATCATTCTGGATTTGACTTATTTGGTTTCATACTTGTCTCCTCTAACTTCATAGAGAAATCTCTACAACTTCTCTGAGTTCTTGAGGGAACTCGGAAACATCCCTGGATCCTTAGCTCAGTGAGGGCTGGTCCAGGTTTTCTGAGGCCTGAGGTTTATGAAACTTGGTGGGCCTTCATTAAGGAAAAAGAATAAAAAATTAGGTATAAAGTGAATTTAGAAAGGGCCCATGAAAGTGAGGGACTCTGGAACTTAAGCTTCATTAGCTTCGTGGTTCATCTGTCTCTGGGGTCAGTAAAGATGAATCACAATAAAGAGCCTCATTGTTTACTAGAAAGAACAGAGTCTAGGTTCAAATCCAACTTTTCATCTCACCTTGGGTAGATAATTTCATTATTTCACCTCTCTGCCTCTCAGTATTTCTGCATACATAAAATGGCCTTATAATATCTACCATGTGAGGTTGTTTTGAAGATGTAATTAGATAACCTGAAAATATGTTTTATATGATTTATTTGTTTACTTGCTATTGTCTGTGTTTCTCACCACAGTGTAAGCTCTACTAAGAAAGACTTTGCCTTGGTCACTACTGAATCCCCCAGTGTCTAGGAGAGAGCCTGGAGAGGTGCTCAAGAAAGATGTGCTAATTGAAAGCATGTAGCACCTGGCAATGGTGCCTAGTATTGGTTGGTGGTAAGTTCTCATGACTGTGACTATTGCCATTATTGGTGGCACTTGGCTACTAATCAAAAGGTTGTCGATTTGAACCCACCCAGCAGCACCATGGAAGAAAGGCCTGCCATCTGCTTCTGTAAAGATTTCAGCCAAGTAAACCCTATGGAGCACAATTCTACCTGTAACACATAGGATTGCTATAAGACGAAATCCACTTGATAGCAATGGATTTTGTTTGTTTTAAGCTCTCATCATTGTAACTCTTGCTATTATTCATGAATCTTAGTTAAATGAATAAAGAGACAGAAAATGCCAATTATCAGAAGAAATAAAAATCACTGTTAGCTAGACACTGGACAGCATCATAATTCAAAATTTCTTATTGTACTAAATATTTTTAAACCCAAAATAATAAAATATCTTAAAGAAAGAGGAAAAAAAGGGAGGAGAGAAAACAAAAGAATGCTGGAACCCCTCCAAGCAGTGGGCAGAGTAAAATACAGGAAAGCCCCAGAAATTTGACATCGTTTCTTTGGTGACCAGGACAGCATATTTATCCATTGCTCAGCAGCTCCCTTCTTATTCTACAGGGAGCGGATAGTGTTGTGTGTTCCTAACGAAGGCCTCTCCAGTCAGCTGTTTAAGAGGGGGCAGGCATAGCCATCATCAAACAACCTCAACCTCAAATCATGTCAGCCCCCAGTCTCTTCCATCTTGGAGCTGAAAAGCCAATCCTCCAACTTAGCGCTGAACTCTTTACCCCAATTAATTAAGAGAAATCCCATCAAAAACCCCAAATAAGTTTATTTGGCCTGACCCTGATGATTCTAACTGAAGAGACATCTTTCCTCCCGGAAGAATCTATCATTGTTAAATGGCTCACACTGATGGCTGAGGAATTCAGGGAGAGTTACACTGAATCCCAGCACTCGAGAGCCAAAAGGGACCTTAACACATACAGAGTTCACCCTTCATTACAGATGAGGAAACTAAAGCTCAGAGACCTCAAGTGACATTCTCGAGGGCAAATAGCTTTGTTATTATAAAGACTACCTTAGACTGGCATAGCTTTCTCTGTAGTCCACTTGATTCTCACACTTGATCGTGTGAGTGACTTTGACTTGTGTTTTAAGAATAAGAGCATGGCCTTGGCCTCACAGACCTTGTTTCAGTTTCTAATTCTGCCTGGTGCACTTCACCTTTCTCAGCCTCAATTTCCTCCTCTACTTGTTGGGTGCCGTCACGTCAATTCCTACTCATAGTGACCACATATGTTACAGAATAGAACTACCCCATTGAGTTTTCTTGGCTGTAATCTCTACAAAAGCAGATTGCAGGTCTTTCTCCTGTGGAGCCACTGGGTAGATTCAAACCACCAACCTTTTGGTTAGCAGCCAGGCACTTAACTGTTGTGCTACCAGGGCTCCTCTCCTCCTCCACAGAATGAGATAATAACACTTATCTCACATACCTGTTGTTAAGATTCACTGAGATAGCACTTACTAAAAACCTGGAGCTTTTAGTGCTTAATAAATGTCAGCTTCCCACCATCTTCCGTTCTTCCTTCTTCCCTCATTCTACCTTCTTTTTCTTTCTCCTTTCCTCCTTTCCTTCCTTCTTCCTCTGTTCTTCTTTTCTAAAGGAATTCTTTACTATCATCAAATATCCAGTGTTTAAATGTCTAATTATCTAGTAAATGTCACAATTTGTTTTACAGTTTGTACCTTCCCCACCCCTGGGTCCAAATAAGGTCCACACTTTAGTAATTTTCTTAATCTCTTTTTTTAACCCAACATTTTTTTTAATATTGTGAAGATATATATAACATACATTTGTCAACTCAAGATTTTTCACAAGTGCCGTTTAGTAACACGGATTACATTAATCATGTTGTGCAACCATCACTGATATTCATTGCCTTTGTTCTTAATATGTACTGTGATGAATGCAAAGAAGTATAACACAGGGTCCTTGCTCAAAGGAAGTTAATCTCCAGTAGGGCTTCAGTTTTCTATCATCTATAAAATGTGAAGGTAGGAATAGATGATTTCCCAAGACTTGTTCTCCCCTGATCTAGTTCTCTGTTTTGTTATGCTGTTGTGTACCCCTGAGTCGATTTCAACGCATAGTGATCTCATGTTACAGAGTAGAACTTTCCCATAGGGTTTTCTTGGCTGTAATCTTTATAGGAGCAGATCACCAGGTCTTTCTCCTTCAGAGCCACTGGGTGGATTCAAACTGCCAACCTTTACATTAGCAGCCAAGCACTTCACCGTTTGTGCCACCAGGGCTCCTAGTTCTCTGTAGTAACATACATTTATATGTATTCAGCACAGATTACCAAGCACCTCCTTTCAGTCAGGTCCTGGGCTAAACTGCAGGGATACACAGGTGTACACTTCCTGTCCTCAAGGAGCTCACAAAAAACTGAGGCCAAGTGAAAACAAAAAACACAGTAGTCATGAAATTTATATAAATATTTTAAAGAAATCAGAAGTCACATACAGGACAGGAGATGGGGGGAAATAGCCATGTCATGGCCCAGCAATAACACAGACGGGGAAACCCATGAAGTTCTGTAGTTCTCCTTGTCTGATTAACAAAAGCAAACAAAAAAATGCCAAAGGGAAGTAAAAGTTCACCAGTAAGGGCAAACTATTTCTGGGCACCAACGTCTCTGAAGAATACCAACTACTAAATTTACTCGGTCTTCTAGGTCCTGTGATTATTAAACCTGGTGGTAATAAATAAAAAGCTTAGGAGATGAAGAAAAGGAAGGAAAGGAAAGAAGGAAACTAACTTTGGTTAGTTTCACTGACATCATTTTGTGAGAGAAAATTAGAGAGATAGAAGGAGAAGGGAAAGAAAAGGGAGGGAGGGAGGAAGGGAAGGAAGGAGGAATGAAGGAAGGAAGGAAGGAAGGAATAAGGAAGGAAGGAAGGAAGCTATGAAATAGTTATTATTCTCTTTTCACAGATGACAAAAACTAAGGTCAAGAAATTAAATGCCTTGCCCAAGGCCAAACAGCAGTAAATAGAACCAGGATCCAAAGCCAGCTATGTCTGACTCCAAAGTTCATGCTCCTTTCAGGATATCCTGATCTTCAGGGCAGAGTCACCTTTACCCCCAAAGTGTTGGCATAATGGTAAGGTGTACTGGGAAGAGCCTTAGTCAGGATTGAGCCAGGACATCAAGAGAGTGGGAATATAAGGAACAGAGACAGAGACAAAGCCCTTCCATATACACACCACTCCTGTGATTATCTATACAAGATTAACTTCCCTCTTTGTCCCTAACAGAATTAACTCTGGGCAAGTCACGTAACCTCTCTGGGTCCATAGTTGCCTTATCTGTAAAATGAGTCCAACTCATAACATCTTCATTGTTTGATGAAAGCGAGTGAATTAGCTGAACTCTTGAGCTTCTTTTTTCTCCTTTAAATCCTTAGATTTTACTCACGTCACAGAATTTTAGAAATTCTATAGAATTTCTAATTCTGTAGAATTTCTAATTCTGTAGAAATTAGTATTTTTCAAGCTTGGAATGGCTAGACCCCTGTGGCAGAGACTTTTATCCCCTCACTCCATCCACAATTATCTATTCTCTTCTTCTTAAATAGCGATAGAATCTTTAGTTGGTCACAAAACTGCTCAGCTAAAGAGACTTCCTGGTCTCCCTTACAGCAAGGTGTGGCCATGTGACCAAATTGGGCAGTAGGATGTGGAAAGAAGTGATGTGTATAACTTCTGCCCTTCAAATAAAACAGTAGGCTCTCCCTTTTCCCCCTTTCCTTCTTCCTGCTGGATGGAATGCAGATTTGGTGGTGGGAGCTGGAGCTGCCATTTTGGATCACAAGATGGAAGTTACATATTGAAGACTATAGAGTGATATAATGGGAAAAGCTGGGGTCTTGATGATTGTGGAGCCACCATTCTAGCCCCAGACCACTTATGTCGACTTTATATGAGAGAAGTACATTGTTATCTTGTTCATGCCACTGTCTTCTAAAAAATACACCCCTTTCAAAAGAAAAAAAGAAAGTTTTACAGATCCCCAATTTGGAAAACACACTGCATGGAGAGTTAAACGCTAACACTTTACGTGATTTCTTGGTGCTGCCACAGTCATAAATACAAATTCAAATGGGACCACTGAAATCTCATGTTTATACATGGAAATCAGAAGGTCATCTATATAATCCAGACTATGTTTATATTGAACAGAGACGAAGGTTGGATAATCATTTCAATGTAAACATAAAATTTTAAAAGTTATCACACCCTGAGATAATCTTTAAACCTTAAACCAAAAATATCCCGTGAAGTCTTCCTAAAACCAAACAATAGTTTAGCTTAGCTTCTAAAGAATGCCTGCCTTGAGCATTGTTCTCTTTCCAGATATATCTATACGGGATCAAATTGACAACAGCAACTCAAAAGATTAGATAGAAACCTTAGGGTGCAGTGAGTTTATGCTAGTGGGGGAGGAACAACTAGGAAAAAGAGGGTGAGAATGTTTGCACAGCTCAAAGAATGTGATCAGTGTCACTGAATTGTACAGGTATAAATTGTTGAATTGGTGTATGTTCTGCTGTATACAACAAAAAAAGAAAATAAATTATATTAAAAAAGTTATCACAGAACTTTTATACTGTCCTCACCCCAATCCTGAGTCCAGGGGCAAGAGGATCCTCATTGAGAAAATATGATCTAATCCAATCATTAGGGGCTTGTACACATATTATCTCATTTGGAGGCTCATACAATGCTAGAGAGAAAGCAGGAAAGAAATCAACATCCCCTTAGGATACCATATATGACACTGGAGGCCCATTGGGATCTCCCTAAAATGTAAATTCCTCAATGTACAGTGGTTTTTGTCTATTTTGTTCACTACTATTTTCCTAGTGTTTACCATAGTAAACTTGGAATGATGCTCAATAAATACTTATTTACTGAAGAAGTAAATGGCCCCTACCCATCTTCCAAGGAGCCCTGATTGCACAGTGGTTAAGTGCTCAGCTGCTAACTAAAAGACCAGCAGTTCGAACCCACCAGCTGCTCTACGGGAGAAAGATGTGGCAATCTGCCTCTGTAAAGATTACAGCCTTGGAAACCCTATGGGGCAGTTCTACCCTGTCCTATAGGGTCTCTGTGAGTCAGAATAGACTTGATGGCAATGGATCACCCATCTTCCTAACCTAACTTTCTTCACCTCCCCCAATACAGCACTCTACCTTCTAGATACATTGAACTCCATATGTGTCAGAGTACGACTGTGCTCCATAGGGTTTCAGTGGCTGATTTTTCAGTAGATGGCCAAGCCTTTCTTCCACGGCACCTCTAGGGGGACTCAAACTGCCAGTCTTTCAGTTAGCAGCAGAGCATGCTAACCATTTGTACCACTTAGTGCCTTTTTCAAATTTTCACAAAGGTTCCATAAGAGCTAACTGTGGTCCTGTTGGTATTAGTTCCTCCAGGGGGCCTTTGTTCATACCCCAGGTTAGAGTCTACTCACAATCTCTGGACTTGCCTATTTCCTTCTCAAGGTCATAAATTTTTCCACAGCAGGCACTGTGTCTTGTTAGAAGCTATCTCACCAGCAATTAGTACCATGCCAGGCCCACAGTAACCAGTTGTCATCAAATCGATTCCAACTCTTGGTGACACCATGTATGTCAGAGTAGAACTGTGCTCCATAGGGTTTTCAATAGCTGATTTTTCAGAAGTAGATGACCAGTACTTTCTTCCAAGATGCCTCTGGGTGGGTTCAAACCACCAACCTTTTGGTTAGTAGCCACATGCTTAATTGTTTACACCACTGAGCAGTAGGGGTTCAAGGAATGCTCACTAAATGACTGAGGGAATGAATGATGGCCAAAGCATAAAGAGGTGAATTGACTTTTCCACTGTCACACAGCCAGTAAGTGGCAGGGCTAGGCTGAGCCCTCCAGACCTCCTGGGATCTGTTCCAGAGCTTCCTTCCACAGTGGAAGCCCTCCTTCCAAATATTCCTTCTGGAAGCCAAGCCCTCAGGCACATTTTAGTTATCAGTGAAGACAAACCAGATGAACTTAATTAATTTTGAGCCCTCTAGTGCATCTTATTCACTGGGTCAGTGAGGGCTACTGGCTAACAGAAATATTTGGGAAGACTCATTTTTCCACCCTCAATTCATAATTGTCTGCTGGTCACTCTTCATCCAGATTTAAGAGTGGTAACTAAGTTCAAGCAGGCCCCATGCCCCCTGTGTCGGCTGTCCTGACCAGGTTTTGCCCCTTTGATTCTCCTCCCCCAAACCTAAACCAAAGTTGCTTTACCAAGTGACTTCTCTAAAGGACCCGAGAGCCAAAAACATCTCACATTTTGGTCATTTGGTATAACGTGATCCAGATAAGCTGATGACATGCTGCCCAGGAGAAAGTGAGGTGGTGTGTAGAAAGTTACCACATTGCAGTCAAGAGACCAGGTTCTGATCCCTGCCCTGCCACTCACACACTGAGTCATCGCTCAGGTACTGTCTCACCTGCAAACTGTGGAGAGTTGATGATACAACTGGGCCAGGACTAGAGCTATTTTGCCTGCAGAGGGTAATACTCCCAAGGCAGAGCGGTCTGAAAAAAGTAAAGGACTGTCCAAGGACAGAGGGCATTGATTGCTTCTCTATCCAATGAGTGGCTGCATGAGACACAGTAAAGAGAGCCCAGGCATGGTCTTCAACGCCAGTTCCACCACTTTCTCACTGTGTGACCTTGGACGAGTGAGTAAATATTCCTAAGCCTCAGTTTGTTCATCTGAATAAGAGGGATAAAAATGTCTACACTGAAGGGTTTTTTTGTTTTGTTTTTATCTTGTCACTCCCTTGATTTGGGATCTTAAATGACTGCTTGAGCTCTCTGGGCCTCCATGTATGTCATTATCTACTGGAAGACTTACCAGATACCATGTTGTTAGCTGCCATGTATTTGGCTCTTGACATATGGCATCCCCATACACAAAGGAATGAAATGCTGCCCAGCTGGGCATCATCCCCATGACTGGTTGAGGATCAGACTGTTGTGAGCCATATGGTCTTCATTGGCTGATTTTTGGAAGTAGATCACCAGGCCTTTCTTCCTAGTTCATCCTAGTCTGGAAGCTCCGCTGAAACCTATTTAGCATTATAGCCACAAGCAAGCCTCCACTGACAGACAGGTAGTGGCTGAGCATGAGGTGCATTGGCTGGGAACCAAACCTGGGTCTTCTCCCGCATGAAAGGTGAGAATTCTATCACTGAATCACCAATGCCTCATTCAGAGAACTATAGCAGAGTAGTAAAGAGCATGGGTTCTGGGCTCTGACTGCCCGAAGTCAAATCCAATTAGAGTCTACTATTCAAATCCTGAATTCAAATCCTGCTACTTGTCATTTATGAGCCCTCATGGCACAACAGTTAAGCACTCGGCTGTAAGATTGGAGGTTTGAACCCACCCAGCAGTTCCATAGGAGAGAGACCTGATGATCTGCTTACATAAAGATTACAGCCAAGAAAATCCTATGGGGCAGTTCTATTTTGTCACATGGGGTCACTATGAGTCAGAATCAACTAGATGGCACCTAACAACACCACTTGTCATATCATCTTGAGTACGTTATCTCTCTTCTCTCCATCTCAGTTTTCTCCTGTGTAAACTAGTATCTACCTCATCGAGTTGCTACAAGAACTAAAAGAGAGGAAAGTATATAAAGCATGCAGCCCATTTGTAAGGCTAATCAAATGTGAACTAGTCTTACCATTATAAGATGACTACTAACTTATTAAGAAAGACAGAACACAAATCAAAGGGTAGAACATCTGGGTTCCAGCCTGTTTTGTCACGTCCTTGCTTTGTGATCTGAAATAATTACTTACCCTCTCCGGGCCTCCATTTATTTTCTCAGTAAAATGAGGGACAGGGGCTCCTAAGTGCCTTCCAACTGTTACATTCTGTAGTTACCAGAATTTCGGCCCCTTTGAACCTGCTGCTCCCTGTGCTTGAAATGGCTTTCTCTACCTGTGGAACACCTAACCGCTCCTCATCTTCTATGGTCAGGTTACATTTAGCCTCCTCTAGGGATGCTTCCTGGAATTACACAGAAAAACAAAAACAGAAAACACTGGCTTCTGGACTTCTGGACATCATGGCACTTTAGGCAGAAGCACCATGCCGTCCTTCCACAGCAAAGATCTGAAAAACTAAGCCAAACAGAGTCACATGTCAATCCTGAAACCCTAAGCATCAAATGAAGAGATAAACAACTCAGCCAAGCACCAAATGGAATAAGAAACTGACAGAGAACAAAGCACAAGGAGAGATACATGCAGAGGTCCCCTATCAGCTAACGCAGCGTGGTTCCACCATCTTGGGCTCCTATCTGAGACCAGCAAACAGGGGATACGAGAAAGCAGCTTCACGGGGCTTCCAGCAGGAGACAGAACAACCAGTAAACAGCGATATACGCTTTCCCACCCTTGACACTTCTTCACCCCAACTCGGTCTCCTCTAGCTTTCCGTGGCCACTGTCTCTTGGCCGGGAAGCACTGGCTGCTTAGATTCCACCCGCCCGCACTGGCCAACTCCCTGAGTGCCATTTGTTGGCTGCCGGTGTTGCTTTTTTCCACTTCTTTTTACTTCTTTCTTACCTCTCACTACCTCCCCCTCCTTTCTGTCAAATACCTGGCTCTGTGCGCAATCTTTGTTTCTTCCTGAAAGGCTGTGAAACTCCACTCGAATGTGAAACGGCTTGCCGGTCCATGCTGCCATGCTGGTGAGATCCCAGGGCTTTTTGTTTGCTTGCTTGTTTTGAATTGTTTGTTTTCTTTTTCCTTTCTCGAATGGGAGCCTGTACTAGCCGGGCAGTACTGCGTGGCTTGGGACCTACCCCCTCAGTTTGCACAGACGCGCAGAGGGATCCCTGAGAGCAGTTCTGTTTTCGTGGGTTTCTTTTTTTCTGTTTTTCTTTTTTTTTTTAATTTATTTTGTTTTCTTTTCCCTCTTTTTCCTTTTTGTGTTTCTTCATTACTCAGTTTCTCTTCTCTCTATACCTTCCTTCTCTTCCTGTCCCCTGAATACCTGGCACTGAGTGACACCTCTGCGCCTTCTAGCCAGGCTATACTTCAATGCCTGGGAGCAACTTCCCCAGACCTTGTAGCTGCACCAGTGTGATCCCTGCGAGCTGTGCTTTTCCTTTTTCTTTCTAATTATTATTTATTCACTTTATTCTTTTCTTTTTTTTTCTTTTTTTCTTCTTCTTCTCCTTTTTGGTTTTCTCCATTTCATAGTCTCTCGTCTCTCCACTCCAACAGCAAGCTCCCCTAGAACTCTTTTTTGTTTGTTTGTATCTTTTTGGCTCCTGTTCCTCTCTCCTCTCTCTCCTCTCCCCCATACGCATCTTAGCTCCACACATCACAATCTCCCCCCTCTATCCTGCCTACCTGCACCGTGCGCTTAACATCATATCACCAAGTAGTACAGGGACAGCCTACTGGAACCTGCCCTGCACTGATTAACGGCCTGCCCTGGTGGCCGTAGTAAGTGCCACAAACAACCCATCCCAGTAACTCCTCTTCAGCTAGACCTGTCCTGCTGTACAATATCTGAGCAACTGACCCTGCCAATCGAAGAAGGAGACAAAAAGTATCATGCCCACAGACAAGCAAACAACAAAGAACACACAGCCGGCCTGCTCAGACACAGCCAAATAAAGCAAAAAAACAGGACAAAACAAACAAATCTACAATCAGTAAACGAGAAAAATAACTACTGAATGCCCTGAAGACAGCAGACAATATCAAAACATTTACAAAAACAGGACAGGATGGTTCCAGTAGGCGTCCAAAATAAAACACCAGATGACTTTCCAGTGGAAGAAAAGGCACTAGGACGACCTGACAGGGAATTCAAATCTCTAATA